>NC_140584.1:116680147-117013892 GCF_964204655.1 Triturus cristatus | reverse complement strand
TCTAAACACTCTTGTTTTATAATTCACATGCAATAGTCATTTACAGTCAAAAAATTAAACATTAAAAAACTTACCATTTCTGACCATCTGGAGAAAGTTCGACAGGTCTCGGGTCCTCGTTTTTCATCAGAAAATTGATTTTTTGTACTGTAGAAAAATTGATTGAAAATGTCATTTGGATTGTGCCTCATGTTGAATAACTACTTTTTAAAGCCTTAATGTGAACAAAATTGCCATTTTTACAGACTTTTTCTTCTACTCAGAAGCTTCTATTTCGACAAATTTCAGGCATTAAAATGACTCTAAACACTCTTGTTTTAGTTCCAAAAGTGATAATTCACATGCAATAGTCATTTACAGTCAAAAAATTAAACATTAAAAAACTTACCATTTCTGACCATCTGGAGAAAGTTCGACAGGTCACGGGTCCTTGTTTTTCATCAGAAAATTGATTTTTTGGACTGTAGAAAAATTGATTGAAAATGTCATTTGGATTGTGCCTCATGTTGAATAACTACTTTTTAAAGCCTTAATGTGAACAAAATTGCCATTTTTACAGACTTTTTCTTCTACTCAGAAGCTTCTATTTCGACAAATTTCAGGCATTAAAATGACTCTAAACACTCTTGTTTTAGTTCCAAAAGTGATAATTCACATGCAATAGTCATTTACAGTCAAATAATTAAACATTAAAAAACTTACCATTTCTGACCATCTGGAGAAAGTTCGACAGGTCACGGGTCCTCGTTTTTCATCAGAAAATTGATTTTTTGGACTGTAGAAAAGTTGATTGAAAATGTCATTTGGATTGTGCCTCATGTTGAATAACTACTTTTTAAAGCCTCAATGGGACCAAAATTGCCATTTTTACAGACTTTTTCTCCTACTCAGAAGCTTCTATTTCAACTAATTTCAGGCATTAAAATGACTCTAAACACTCTTGTTTTAGTTCCAAAAGTGATAATTCACATGCAATAGTCATTTACAGTCAAAAAATTAAACATTAAAAAACTTACCATTTCTGACCATCTGGAGAAAGTTCGACAGGTCACGGGTCCTTGTTTTTCATCAAAAAATTGATTTTATGACTGTAGAAAAATTGATTGAAAATGTCATTTGGATTGTGCCTCATGTTGAATAACTACTTTTTAAAGCCTTAATGTGAACAAAATTGCCATTTTTACAGACTTATTCTTCTACTCAGAAGCTTCTATTTCGACCAATTTCAGGCATTAAAATGACTCTAAACACTCTTGTTTTAGTTCCAAAAGTGATAATTCACATGCAATAGTCATTTACAGTCAAAAAATTAAACATTAAAAAATTACCATTTCTGACCATCTGGAGAAAGTTCGACAGGTCACGGGTCCTCGTTTTTCATCAGAAAATTGATTTTTTGGACTGTAGAAAAATTGATTGAAAATGTCATTTGGATTGTGCCTCATGTTGAATATCTACTTTTTAAAGCCTTAATGTGAACAAAATTGCCATTTTTACAGACTTTTTCTTCTACTCAGAAGCTTCTATTTCAACCAATTTCAGGCATTAAAATGACTCTAAACACTCTTGTTTTAGTTCCAAAAGTGATAATTCACATGCAATAGTCATTTACAGTCAAAAAATTATACATTAAAAAATTACCATTTCTGACCATCTGGAGAAAGTTCGACAGGTCACGGGTCCTCGTTTTTCATCAGAAAATTGATTTTTTGGACTGTAGAAAAACTTGATTGAAAATGTCATTTGGATTGTGCCTCATGTTGAATAACTACTTTTTAAAGCCTTAATGTGAACAAATTTGCCATTTTGATAGACTTTTTATTCTACTCAGAAGCTTCTATTTTGACCAATTTCAGGCATTAAAATGACTCTAAACACTCTTGTGTTAGTTCCAAAAGTGATAATTCACATGCAATAGTCATTTACAGTCAAAAAATTAAACATTAAAAAACTTACCATTTCTGACCATCTGGAGAAAGTTCGACAGGTCACGGGTCCTCATTTTTCATCAGAAAATTGATTTTTTGTACAGAAGAAAAATTGATTGAAAATGTCATTTGGATTGTGCCTCATGTTGAATAACTACTTTTTAAAGCCTTAATGTGAACAAAATTGCCATTTTTACAGACTTTTTCTTCTACTCAGAAGCTTCTATTTCGACCAATTTCAGGCATTAAAATGACTCTAAACACTCTTGTTTTAGTTCCAAAAGTGATAATTCACATGCAATAGTCATTTATAGTCAAAAAATTAAACATTAAAAAATTACCATTTCTGACCATCTGGAGAAAGTTCGACAGGTCACGGGTCCTCGTTTTTCATCAGAAAATTGATTTTTTTGGACTGTAAAAAAATTGATTGAAAATGTCATTTGGATTGTGCCTCATGTTGAATAACTACTTTTTAAAGCCTTAATGTGAACAAAATTGCCATTTTGATAGACTTTTTATTCTACTCAGAAGCTTCTATTTTGACCAATTTCAGGCATTAAAATGACTCTAAACACTCTTGTTTTAGTTCCAAAAGTGATAATTCACATGCAATAGTCATTTACAGTCAAAAAATTAAACATTAAAAAACTTACCATTTCTGACCATCTGGAGAAAGTTCGACAGGTCTCGGGTCCTCGTTTTTCATCAGAAAATTGATTTTTTGTACTGTCGAAAAATTGATTGAAAATGTCATTTGGATTGTGCCTCATGTTGAATAACTACTTTTTAAAGCCTTAATGTGAACAAAATTGCCATTTTGATAGACTTTTTATTCTACTCAGAAGCTTCTATTTCGACCAATTTCAGGCATTAAAATGACACTAAACACTCTTGTTTTAGTTTCGAAAGTGATAATTCACATACAATAGTCATTTACAGTCAAAAAACTTCAACATTAAAAAATTACCTTTTCTGACCATCTGGAGAAAGTTCGACAGGTCACGGGTCCTCGTTTTTCATCAGAAAATTGATTTTTTGTACTGTAGAAAAATTGATTGAAAATGTCATTTGGATTGTGCCTCATGTTGAATAACTACTTTTTAAAGCCTTAATGTGAACAAAATTGCCATTTTTACAGACTTTTTCTTCTACTCAGAAGCTTCTATTTCGACAAATTTCAGGCATTAAAATGACTCTAAACACTCTTGTTTTAGTTCCAAAAGTGATAATTCACATGCAATAGTCATTTACAGTCAAAAAATTAAACATTAAAAAACTTACCATTTCTGACCATCTGGAGAAAGTTCGACAGGTCACGGGTCCTTGTTTTTCATCAGAAAATTGATTTTTTGGACTGTAGAAAAATTGATTGAAAATGTCATTTGGATTGTGCCTCATGTTGAATAACTACTTTTTAAAGCCTTAATGTGAACAAAATTGCCATTTTTACAGACTTTTTCTTCTACTCAGAAGCTTCTATTTCGACAAATTTCAGGCATTAAAATGACTCTAAACACTCTTGTTTTAGTTCCAAAAGTGATAATTCACATGCAATAGTCATTTACAGTCAAATAATTAAACATTAAAAAACTTACCATTTCTGACCATCTGGAGAAAGTTCGACAGGTCACGGGTCCTCGTTTTTCATCAGAAAATTGATTTTTTGGACTGTAGAAAAGTTGATTGAAAATGTCATTTGGATTGTGCCTCATGTTGAATAACTACTTTTTAAAGCCTCAATGGGACCAAAATTGCCATTTTTACAGACTTTTTCTCCTACTCAGAAGCTTCTATTTCAACTAATTTCAGGCATTAAAATGACTCTAAACACTCTTGTTTTAGTTCCAAAAGTGATAATTCACATGCAATAGTCATTTACAGTCAAAAAATTAAACATTAAAAAACTTACCATTTCTGACCATCTGGAGAAAGTTCGACAGGTCACGGGTCCTTGTTTTTCATCAAAAAATTGATTTTATGACTGTAGAAAAATTGATTGAAAATGTCATTTGGATTGTGCCTCATGTTGAATAACTACTTTTTAAAGCCTTAATGTGAACAAAATTGCCATTTTTACAGACTTATTCTTCTACTCAGAAGCTTCTATTTCGACCAATTTCAGGCATTAAAATGACTCTAAACACTCTTGTTTTAGTTCCAAAAGTGATAATTCACATGCAATAGTCATTTACAGTCAAAAAATTAAACATTAAAAAATTACCATTTCTGACCATCTGGAGAAAGTTCGACAGGTCACGGGTCCTCGTTTTTCATCAGAAAATTGATTTTTTGGACTGTAGAAAAATTGATTGAAAATGTCATTTGGATTGTGCCTCATGTTGAATATCTACTTTTTAAAGCCTTAATGTGAACAAAATTGCCATTTTTACAGACTTTTTCTTCTACTCAGAAGCTTCTATTTCAACCAATTTCAGGCATTAAAATGACTCTAAACACTCTTGTTTTAGTTCCAAAAGTGATAATTCACATGCAATAGTCATTTACAGTCAAAAAATTATACATTAAAAAATTACCATTTCTGACCATCTGGAGAAAGTTCGACAGGTCACGGGTCCTCGTTTTTCATCAGAAAATTGATTTTTTGGACTGTAGAAAAACTTGATTGAAAATGTCATTTGGATTGTGCCTCATGTTGAATAACTACTTTTTAAAGCCTTAATGTGAACAAATTTGCCATTTTGATAGACTTTTTATTCTACTCAGAAGCTTCTATTTTGACCAATTTCAGGCATTAAAATGACTCTAAACACTCTTGTGTTAGTTCCAAAAGTGATAATTCACATGCAATAGTCATTTACAGTCAAAAAATTAAACATTAAAAAACTTACCATTTCTGACCATCTGGAGAAAGTTCGACAGGTCACGGGTCCTCATTTTTCATCAGAAAATTGATTTTTTGTACAGAAGAAAAATTGATTGAAAATGTCATTTGGATTGTGCCTCATGTTGAATAACTACTTTTTAAAGCCTTAATGTGAACAAAATTGCCATTTTTACAGACTTTTTCTTCTACTCAGAAGCTTCTATTTCGACCAATTTCAGGCATTAAAATGACTCTAAACACTCTTGTTTTAGTTCCAAAAGTGATAATTCACATGCAATAGTCATTTATAGTCAAAAAATTAAACATTAAAAAATTACCATTTCTGACCATCTGGAGAAAGTTCGACAGGTCACGGGTCCTCGTTTTTCATCAGAAAATTGATTTTTTTGGACTGTAAAAAAATTGATTGAAAATGTCATTTGGATTGTGCCTCATGTTGAATAACTACTTTTTAAAGCCTTAATGTGAACAAAATTGCCATTTTGATAGACTTTTTATTCTACTCAGAAGCTTCTATTTTGACCAATTTCAGGCATTAAAATGACTCTAAACACTCTTGTTTTAGTTCCAAAAGTGATAATTCACATGCAATAGTCATTTACAGTCAAAAAATTAAACATTAAAAAACTTACCATTTCTGACCATCTGGAGAAAGTTCGACAGGTCTCGGGTCCTCGTTTTTCATCAGAAAATTGATTTTTTGTACTGTCGAAAAATTGATTGAAAATGTCATTTGGATTGTGCCTCATGTTGAATAACTACTTTTTAAAGCCTTAATGTGAACAAAATTGCCATTTTGATAGACTTTTTATTCTACTCAGAAGCTTCTATTTCGACCAATTTCAGGCATTAAAATGACACTAAACACTCTTGTTTTAGTTTCGAAAGTGATAATTCACATACAATAGTCATTTACAGTCAAAAAACTTCAACATTAAAAAATTACCTTTTCTGACCATCTGGAGAAAGTTCGACAGGTCACGGGTCCTCGTTTTTCATCAGAAAATTGATTTTTTGTACTGTAGAAAAATTGATTGAAAATGTCATTTGGATTGTGCCTCATGTTGAATAACTACTTTTTAAAGCCTTAATGTGAACAAAATTGCCATTTTTACAGACTTTTTCTTCTACTCAGAAGCTTCTATTTCGACAAATTTCAGGCATTAAAATGACTCTAAACACTCTTGTTTTAGTTCCAAAAGTGATAATTCACATGCAATAGTCATTTACAGTCAAAAAATTAAACATTAAAAAACTTACCATTTCTGACCATCTGGAGAAAGTTCGACAGGTCACGGGTCCTTGTTTTTCATCAGAAAATTGATTTTTTGGACTGTAGAAAAATTGATTGAAAATGTCATTTGGATTGTGCCTCATGTTGAATAACTACTTTTTAAAGCCTTAATGTGAACAAAATTGCCATTTTTACAGACTTTTTCTTCTACTCAGAAGCTTCTATTTCGACAAATTTCAGGCATTAAAATGACTCTAAACACTCTTGTTTTAGTTCCAAAAGTGATAATTCACATGCAATAGTCATTTACAGTCAAATAATTAAACATTAAAAAACTTACCATTTCTGACCATCTGGAGAAAGTTCGACAGGTCACGGGTCCTCGTTTTTCATCAGAAAATTGATTTTTTGGACTGTAGAAAAGTTGATTGAAAATGTCATTTGGATTGTGCCTCATGTTGAATAACTACTTTTTAAAGCCTCAATGGGACCAAAATTGCCATTTTTACAGACTTTTTCTCCTACTCAGAAGCTTCTATTTCAACTAATTTCAGGCATTAAAATGACTCTAAACACTCTTGTTTTAGTTCCAAAAGTGATAATTCACATGCAATAGTCATTTACAGTCAAAAAATTAAACATTAAAAAACTTACCATTTCTGACCATCTGGAGAAAGTTCGACAGGTCACGGGTCCTTGTTTTTCATCAAAAAATTGATTTTATGACTGTAGAAAAATTGATTGAAAATGTCATTTGGATTGTGCCTCATGTTGAATAACTACTTTTCAAAGCCTTAATGTGAACAAAATTGCCATTTTTACAGACTTATTCTTCTACTCAGAAGCTTCTATTTCGACCAATTTCAGGCATTAAAATGACTCTAAACACTCTTTTTTTTTATTTTTTTTTATTTTTGAAAGACCTTTATTGAGAGAAAAAACAAATACAAATCAACAAAGAGCCCTGGGGGCTCACACATACGGTACATTACAACTTACTGAAAGCACAGAGGATACATTACAGAAGGACTGAGGTCTAGTTTTAAAAGTTTTCCTTGTAGGATAGACATAAGCAGGATATCGTAGCACAACAAGTCAATACTGGTGTTGGACAATCAGGATAGATAATCTTATAGCAGAAGAAAACACCAGAGTCGCTGCGTGGCACCCAGAAAGGAACGTCTAAACCCCAGGGAAGGAAAAAGGACAAAGAATAGAAGGCCCATAGAACAAAAAAGAAAAACAAAAAAGAAAGCAACCCCACCCCCCAAGTACCCCCCACCCTGCACCCCTGCAGCTGGCTACGGCCTGTCCCCCCCTAGCAGTGTGCCTGTCGCCCAAGAAAAGGAGTCCCGAAATATAGAAAGTAAGAAAAGGATAGAAGCCTAAGACTCTCATAAAATTGAGAAAGGTGGGGAGGAGCCCACTATTCGTCCCCCAGCTCCGCCATCTCGCACCAATAATAGCAACAGTAGTCTGACACCCAATAATAATAACATGCCCAATATGACGAGAAAACTGGGGTCACAGCAGCAGCGCGCAGGGTAAGTAAGGCAGCAACACCCAACCGAAACATCCAAAATATCAACAAGGAATCTTCAAGCCATGATTGATAAGCGTAAGCCCCCGCAATAGTCTTCTAGCACCACCGATACATGTCCCGGTCACTCAGAGAAAACTAGGTCCCCGGCTGCCCCACTCGCCAGAACGGTGCAAAACATTTATCAACGGAGGAGGGCCAACCCATGATAACAAAAATAATCGACAGGAGTGTATCCGGCCATCGCTTCCCGGACCCCTATGCAAACCATACCCAAAGTCCAGCTTCCTCGTCAGTCCAGCACAGTCCCAGGAATGTAGTGACCGGTATCGAGGCAAGAAAAAGACAAACTCAACCCTGACCCCTACGTTCCAGTGCGCCAGCAAAGTGCAGTTGCGGCGTAGCCCCGTAGAGTAGGAAGAGCATCCGATGTGACCACCTAGAGAGATGGCAACAGCCAGTAATCGCCATCCAAAGCAGGACAGTGTTATCCCCAAGAGTGCAGTACGGGCAGGCGTACAGTGATAGCCCACCGAAATTAGGCAACTCACTCCCGGGCAACATGTTCAAAGTAAGCAGAGCAATCTTGTCAGCAGCACCCGCTGGCGGTGGTAGTCCTGGCATCCGACGGCGAACTTCTAGTTTCCGTCCAAATATAGAATGCACTGTGTCCTCCATAGTTGCGACAGTCCGAGCGGCGGTGATGTTAAGTGCACTCACAGTCAGTTCCTCTACGTCTCCCCGGAGAGGCTGCACACGACTGCCGAGTCCTGGGCTCGGCGATCCGCTCCGCGCACAGCCGCCCGTCCGGTCAGCCAAGGAGAGAACGGGCACAGCGTCGTCCAACCGGCGCTCCAGGTCACGGGCGTTGGAACAAAAAGCAGCTCGCATAGCAGCCAAAGCTTCCAGGACGTCGCCGATGCTCACGGGCATAACGTGAGAGGAAGAGATGCCAGCTCCCTGTCCCCGGAATCCGCAAGCGTATGGCGACCCTCGAGCCCAGTCTTTAGCATACATGTCCAGGCGTTGTTTAGTAGGTCAGCTCCCAGAAAGACAGGGCCAAACCACGGGGACAGGGCAGCAACCTCTAGTCCAGCGCCACGCACAGGGACAGCACAGTGACGGTCCAACCAGGCGCCGTGTATAGGGACTCTAAACACTCTTGTGTTAGTTCCAAAAGTGATAATTCACATGCAATAGTCATTTACAGTCAAAAAATTAAACATTAAAAAACTTACCATTTCTGACCATCTGGAGAAAGTTCGACAGGTCACGGGTCCTCGTTTTTCATCAGAAAATTGATTTTTTGGACTGAAGAAAAATTGATTGAAAATGTCATTTGGATTGTGCCTCATGTTGAATAACTACTTTTTAAAGCCTCAATGTGACCAAAATTGCCATTTTTAAAGACTTTTTCTCCTACTCAGAAGCTTCTATTTCGACCAATTTCAGGCATTAAAATGACTCTAAACACTCTTGTTTTAGTTCCAAAAGTGATAATTCACATGCAATAGTCATTTATAGTCAAAAAATTTAAACATTAAAAAATTACCGTTTCTGACCATCTGGAGAAAGGTGGACAGGTCACGGGTCCTCGTTTTTCATCAGAAAATTGATTTTTTGGACTGTAAAAAAATTGATTGAAAATGTCATTTGGATTGTGCCTCATGTTGAATAACTACCTTTTAAAGCCTTAATGTGAACAAAATTGACATTTTGATAGACTTTTTATTCTACTCAGAAGCTTCTATTTTGACCAATTTCAGGCATTAAAATGACTCTAAACACTCTTGTTTTAGTTCCAAAAGTGATAATTCACATGCAATAGTCATTTACAGTCAAAAAATTAAACATTAAAAAACTTACCATTTCTGACCATCTGGAGAAAGTTCGACAGGTCACGGGTCCTTGTTTTTCATCAGAAAATTGATTTTTTGGACTGTAGAAAAATTGATTGAAAATGTCATTTGGATTGTGCCTCATGTTGAATAACTATTTTTTAAAGCCTTAATGTGAACAAAATTGCCATTTTTACAGACTTTTTATTCTACTCAGAAGCTTCTATTTCGACCAATTTCAGGCATTAAAATGACTCTAAACACTCTTGTTTTAGTTCCAAAAGTGATAATTCACATGCAATAGTCATTTACAGTCAAAAAATTATACTTTAAAAAATTACCATTTCTGACCATCTGGAGAAAGTTCGACAGGTCACGGGTCCTCGTTTTTCATCAGAAAATTGATTTTTTGTACAGAAGAAAAATTGATTGAAAATGTCATTTGGATTGTGCCTCATGTTGAATAACTACTTTTTAAAGCCTTAATGTGAACAAAATTGCCATTTTTACAGACTTTTTCTTCTACTCAGAAGCTTCTATTTCGACCAATTTCAGGCATTAAAATGACTCTAAACACTCTTGTTTTAGTTCCAAAAGTGATAATTCACATGCAATAGTCATTTATAGTCAAAAAATTAAACATTAAAAAATTACCATTTCTGACCATCTGGAGACAGTTCGACAGGTCACGGGTCCTCGTTTTTCATCAGAAAATTGATTTTTTTGGACTGTAAAAAAATTGATTGAAAATGTCATTTGGATTGTGCCTCATGTTGAATAACTACTTTTTAAAGCCTTAATGTGAACAAAATTGCCATTTTGATAGACTTTTTATTCTACTCAGAAGCTTCTATTTTGACCAATTTCAGGCATTAAAATGACTCTAAACACTCTTGTTTTATAATTCACATGCAATAGTCATTTACAGTCAAAAAATTAAACATTAAAAAACTTACCATTTCTGACCATCTGGAGAAAGTTCGACAGGTCTCGGGTCCTCGTTTTTCATCAGAAAATTGATTTTTTGTACTGTCGAAAAATTGATTGAAAATGTCATTTGGATTGTGCCTCATGTTGAATAACTACTTTTTAAAGCCTTAATGTGAACAAAATTGCCATTTTGATAGACTTTTTATTCTACTCAGAAGCTTCTATTTCGACCAATTTCAGGCATTAAAATGACACTAAACACTCTTGTTTTAGTTTCGAAAGTGATAATTCACATACAATAGTCATTTACAGTCAAAAAACTTCAACATTAAAAAATTACCTTTTCTGACCATCTGGAGAAAGTTCCACAGGTCACGGGTCCTCGTTTTTCATCAGAAAATTGATTTTTTGTACTGTAGAAAAATTGATTGAAAATGTCATTTGGATTGTGCCTCATGTTGAATAACTACTTTTTAAAGCCTTAATGTGAACAAAATTGCCATTTTTACAGACTTTTTCTTCTACTCAGAAGCTTCTATTTCGACAAATTTCAGGCATTAAAATGACTCTAAACACTCTTGTTTTAGTTCCAAAAGTGATAATTCACATGCAATAGTCATTTACAGTCAAAAAATTAAACATTAAAAAACTTACCATTTCTGACCATCTGGAGAAAGTTCGACAGGTCACGGGTCCTTGTTTTTCATCAGAAAATTGATTTTTTGGACTGTAGAAAAATTGATTGAAAATGTCATTTGGATTGTGCCTCATGTTGAATAACTACTTTTTAAAGCCTTAATGTGAACAAAATTGCCATTTTTACAGACTTTTTCTTCTACTCAGAAGCTTCTATTTCGACAAATTTCAGGCATTAAAATGACTCTAAACACTCTTGTTTTAGTTCCAAAAGTGATAATTCACATGCAATAGTCATTTACAGTCAAATAATTAAACATTAAAAAACTTACCATTTCTGACCATCTGGAGAAAGTTCGACAGGTCACGGGTCCTCGTTTTTCATCAGAAAATTGATTTTTTGGACTGTAGAAAAGTTGATTGAAAATGTCATTTGGATTGTGCCTCATGTTGAATAACTACTTTTTAAAGCCTCAATGGGACCAAAATTGCCATTTTTACAGACTTTTTCTCCTACTCAGAAGCTTCTATTTCAACTAATTTCAGGCATTAAAATGACTCTAAACACTCTTGTTTTAGTTCCAAAAGTGATAATTCACATGCAATAGTCATTTACAGTCAAAAAATTAAACATTAAAAAACTTACCATTTCTGACCATCTGGAGAAAGTTCGACAGGTCACGGGTCCTTGTTTTTCATCAAAAAATTGATTTTATGACTGTAGAAAAATTGATTGAAAATGTCATTTGGATTGTGCCTCATGTTGAATAACTACTTTTTAAAGCCTTAATGTGAACAAAATTGCCATTTTTACAGACTTATTCTTCTACTCAGAAGCTTCTATTTCGACCAATTTCAGGCATTAAAATGACTCTAAACACTCTTGTTTTAGTTCCAAAAGTGATAATTCACATGCAATAGTCATTTACAGTCAAAAAATTAAACATTAAAAAATTACCATTTCTGACCATCTGGAGAAAGTTCGACAGGTCACGGGTCCTCGTTTTTCATCAGAAAATTGATTTTTTGGACTGTAGAAAAATTGATTGAAAATGTCATTTGGATTGTGCCTCATGTTGAATATCTACTTTTTAAAGCCTTAATGTGAACAAAATTGCCATTTTTACAGACTTTTTCTTCTACTCAGAAGCTTCTATTTCAACCAATTTCAGGCATTAAAATGACTCTAAACACTCTTGTTTTAGTTCCAAAAGTGATAATTCACATGCAATAGTCATTTACAGTCAAAAAATTATACATTAAAAAATTACCATTTCTGACCATCTGGAGAAAGTTCGACAGGTCACGGGTCCTCGTTTTTCATCAGAAAATTGATTTTTTGGACTGTAGAAAAATTGATTGAAAATGTCATTTGGATTGTGCCTCATGTTGAATAACTACTTTTTAAAGCCTTAATGTGAACAAATTTGCCATTTTGATAGACTTTTTATTCTACTCAGAAGCTTCTATTTTGACCAATTTCAGGCATTAAAATGACTCTAAACACTCTTGTGTTAGTTCCAAAAGTGATAATTCACATGCAATAGTCATTTACAGTCAAAAAATTAAACATTAAAAAACTTACCATTTCTGACCATCTGGAGAAAGTTCGACAGGTCACGGGTCCTCGTTTTTCATCAGAAAATTGATTTTTTGTACAGAAGAAAAATTGATTGAAAATGTCATTTGGATTGTGCCTCATGTTGAATAACTACTTTTTAAAGCCTTAATGTGAACAAAATTGCCATTTTTACAGACTTTTTCTTCTACTCAGAAGCTTCTATTTCGACCAATTTCAGGCATTAAAATGACTCTAAACACTCTTGTTTTAGTTCCAAAAGTGATAATTCACATGCAATAGTCATTTATAGTCAAAAAATTAAACATTAAAAAATTACCATTTCTGACCATCTGGAGAAAGTTCGACAGGTCACGGGTCCTCGTTTTTCATCAGAAAATTGATTTTTTTGGACTGTAAAAAAATTGATTGAAAATGTCATTTGGATTGTGCCTCATGTTGAATAACTACTTTTTAAAGCCTTAATGTGAACAAAATTGCCATTTTGATAGACTTTTTATTCTACTCAGAAGCTTCTATTTTGACCAATTTCAGGCATTAAAATGACTCTAAACACTCTTGTTTTAGTTCCAAAAGTGATAATTCACATGCAATAGTCATTTACAGTCAAAAAATTAAACATGAAAAAACTTACCATTTCTGACCATCTGGAGAAAGTTCGACAGGTCTCGGGTCCTCGTTTTTCATCAGAAAATTGATTTTTTGTACTGTCGAAAAATTGATTGAAAATGTCATTTGGATTGTGCCTCATGTTGAATAACTACTTTTTAAAGCCTTAATGTGAACAAAATTGCCATTTTGATAGACTTTTTATTCTACTCAGAAGCTTCTATTTCGACCAATTTCAGGCATTAAAATGACACTAAACACTCTTGTTTTAGTTTCGAAAGTGATAATTCACATACAATAGTCATTTACAGTCAAAAAACTTCAACATTAAAAAATTACCTTTTCTGACCATCTGGAGAAAGTTCGACAGGTCACGGGTCCTCGTTTTTCATCAGAAAATTGATTTTTTGTACTGTAGAAAAATTGATTGAAAATGTCATTTGGATTGTGCCTCATGTTGAATAACTACTTTTTAAAGCCTTAATGTGAACAAAATTGCCATTTTTACAGACTTTTTCTTCTACTCAGAAGCTTCTATTTCGACAAATTTCAGGCATTAAAATGACTCTAAACACTCTTGTTTTAGTTCCAAAAGTGATAATTCACATGCAATAGTCATTTACAGTCAAAAAATTAAACATTAAAAAACTTACCATTTCTGACCATCTGGAGAAAGTTCGACAGGTCACGGGTCCTCGTTTTTCATCAGAAAATTGATTTTTTGGACTGTAGAAAAATTGATTGAAAATGTCATTTGGATTGTGCCTCATGTTGAATAACTACTTTTTAAAGCCTTAATGTGAACAAAATTGCCATTTTGATAGACTTTTTCTTCTACTCAGAAGCTTCTATTTCGACAAATTTCAGGCATTAAAATGACTCTAAACACTCTTGTGTTAGTTCCAAAAGTGATAATTCACATGCAATAGTCATTTACAGTCAAAAAATTAAACATTAAAAAACTTACCATTTCTGACCATCTGGAGAAAGTTCGACAGGTCACGGGTCCTCGTTTTTCATCAGAAAATTGATTTTTTGGACTGTAGAAAAATTGATTGAAAATGTCATTTGGATTGTGCCTCATGTTGAATAACTACTTTTTAAAGCCTTAATGTGAACAAAATTGCCATTTTTACAGACTTTTTCTTCTACTCAGAAGCTTCTATTTTGACCAATTTCAGGCATTAAAATGACTCTAAACACTCTTGTGTTAGTTCCAAAAGTGATAATTCACATGCAATAGTCATTTACAGTCAAAAAATTAAACATTAAAAAACTTACCATTTCTGACCATCTGGAGAAAGTTCGACAGGTCACGGATCCTCGTTTTTCATCAGAAAATTGGTTTTTTGGACTGTAGAAAAATTGATTGAAAATGTCATTTGGATTGTGCCTCATGTTGAATAACTACTTTTTAAAGCCTTAATGTGACCAAAATTGCCATTTTTACAGACTTTTTCTCCTACTCAGAAGCTTCTATTTCAACTAATTTCAGGAATTAAAATGACTCTAAACACTCTTGTTTTAGTTCCAAAAGTGATAATTCACATGCAATAGTCATTTACAGTCAAAAAATTAAACATTAAAAAACTTACCATTTCTGACCATCTGGAGAAAGTTCGACAGGTCACGGGCCCTCGTTTTTCATCAGAAAATTGTTTTTTTGGACTATAGAAAAATTGATTGAAAATGTCATTTGGATTGTGCCTCATGTTGAATAACTACTTTTTAAAGCCTTAATGTGAACAAAATTGCCATTTTGATAGACTTTTTATTCTACTCAGAAGCTTCTATTTTGACCAATTTCAGGCATTAAAATGACACTAAACACTCTTGTTTTAGTTTTGAAAGTGATAATTCACATACAATAGTCATTTACAGTCAAAAAACTTCAACATAAAAAAATTACCTTTTCTGACCATCTGGAGAAAGTTCGACAGGTCACGGGTCCTCGTTTTTCATCAGAAAATTGATTTTTTGTACTGTCGAAAAATTGATTGAAAATGTCATTTGGATTGTGCCTCATGTTGAATAACTACTTTTTAAAGCCTTAATGTGAACAAAATTGCCATTTTGATAGACTTTTTATTCTACTCAGAAGCTTCTATTTCGACCAATTTCAGGCATTAAAATGACACTAAACACTCTTGTTTTAGTTTCGAAAGTGATAATTCACATACAATAGTCATTTACAGTCAAAAAACTTCAACATAAAAAAATTACCTTTTCTGACCATCTGGAGATAGTTCGACAGGTCACGGGTCCTCGTTTTTCATCAGAAAATTGATTTTTTGTACTGTAGAAAAATTGATTGAAAATGTCATTTGGATTGTGCCTCATGTTGAATAACTACTTTTTAAAGCCTTAATGTGAACAAAATTGCCATTTTTACAGACTTTTTCTTCTACTCAGAAGCTTCTATTTCGACCAATTTCAGGCATTAAAATGACTCTAAACACTCTTGTTTTAGTTCCAAAAGTGATAATTCACATGCAATAGTCATTTACAGTCAAAAAATTAAACATTAAAAAACTTACCATTTCTGACCATCTGGAGAAAGTTCGACAGGTCACGGGTCCTCGTTTTTTATCAGAAAGTTGATTTTTTGGACTGTAGAAAAATTGATTGAAAATGTCATTTGGATTGTGCCTCATGTTGAATAACTACTTTTTAAAGCCTCAATGTGACCAAAATTGCCATTTTTAAAGACTTTTTCTCCTACTCAGAAGCTTCTATTTCAACCAATTTCAGGCATTAAAATGACTCTAAACACTCTTGTTTTAGTTCCAAAAGTGATAATTCACATGCAATAGTCATTTACAGTCAAAAAATTAAACATTAAAAAACTTACCATTTCTGACCATCTGGAGAAAGTTCGACAGGTCACAGGTCCTCGTTTTTCATCAGAAAATTGATTTTTTGGACTGTAGAAAAATTGATTGAAAATGTCATTTGGATTGTGCCTCATGTTGAATAACTACTTTTTAAAGCCTCAATGTGACCAAAATTGCCATTTTTACAGACTTTTTCTCCTACTCAGAAGCTTCTATTTCAACTAATTTCAAGCATTAAAATGACTCTAAACACTCTTGTTTTAGTTCCAAAAGTGATAATTCACATGCAATAGTCATTTACAGTCAAAAAATTAAACATTAAAAAACTTACCATTTCTGACCATCTGGAGAAAGTTCGACAGGTCACGGGCCCTCGTTTTTCATCAGAAAATTGTTTTTTTGGACTGTAGAAAAATTGATTGAAAATGTCATTTGGATTGTGCCTCATGTTGAATAACTACTTTTTAAAGCCTTAATGTGACCAAAATTGCCATTTTTACAGACTTTTTCTCCTACTCAGAAGCTTCTATTTCAACTAATTTCAGGAATTAAAATGACTCTAAACACTCTTGTTTTAGTTCCAAAAGTGATAATTCACATGCAATAGTCATTTACAGTCAAAAAATTAAACATTAAAAAACTTACCATTTCTGACCATCTGGAGAAAGTTTGACAGGTCACGGGCCCTCGTTTTTCATCAGAAAATTGTTTTTTTGGACTATAGAAAAATTGATTGAAAATGTCATTTGGATTGTGCCTCATGTTGAATAACTACTTTTTAAAGCCTTAATGTGAACAAAATTGCCATTTTTACAGACTTTTTCTTCTACTCAGAAGCTTCTATTTCGATCAATTTCAGGCATTAAAATGACTCTAAACACTCTTGTTTTAGTTCCAAAAGTGATAATTCACATGCAATAGTCATTGATAGTCAAAAAATTAAACATTAAAAAATTACCTTTTCTGACCATCTGGAGAAAGTTCGACAGGTCACGGGTCCTCGTTTTTCATCAGAAAATTGATTTTTTGGACTGTAGAAAAACTGATTGAAAATGTCATTTGGATTGTGCCTCGTGTTGAATAACTACTTTTTAAAGCCTTAATGTGAACAAAATTGCCATTTTTACAGAGTTTTTCTTCTACTCAGAAGCTTCTATTTCGACCAATTTCAGGCATTAAAATGACTCTAAACACTCTTGTTTTAGTTCCAAAAGTGATAATTCACATGCAATAGTCATTTACAGTCAAAAAATTAAACATTAAAAAACTTACCATTTCTGACCATCTGGAGAAAGTTCGACAGGCCACGGGCCCTCGTTTTTCATCAGAAAATGGATTTTTTGGACTATAGAAAAATTGATTGAAAATGTCATTTGGATTGTGCCTCATATTGAATAACTACTTTTTAAAGCCTTAATGTGAACAAAATTGCCATTTTTACAGACTTTTTCTTCTACTCAGAAGCTTCTATTTCGACCAATTTCAGGCATTAAAATGACTCTAAACACTCTTGTTTTAGTTCCAAAAGTGATAATTCACATGCAATAGTCATTTATAGTCAAAAAATTTAAACATTAAAAAATTACCATTTCTGACCATCTGGAGAAAGGTGGACAGGTCACGGGTCCTCGTTTTTCATCAGAAAATTGATTTTTTGGACTGTAAAAAAATTGATTGAAAATGTCATTTGGATTGTGCCTCATGTTGAATAACTACCTTTTAAAGCCTTAATGTGAACAAAATTGACATTTTGATAGACTTTTTATTCTACTCAGAAGCTTCTATTTCGATCAATTTCAGGCATTAAAATGACTCTAAACACTCTTGTTTTAGTTCCAAAAGTGATAATTCACATGCAATAGTCATTGATAGTCAAAAAATTAAACATTAAAAAATTACCTTTTCTGACCATCTGGAGAAAGTTTGACAGGTCACGGGTCCTTGTTTTTCATCAGAAAATTGATTTTTTGGACTGTAGAAAAATTGATTGAAAATGTCATTTGGATTGTGCCTCATGTTGAATAACTATTTTTTAAAGCCTTAATGTGAACAAAATTGCCATTTTTACAGACTTTTTATTCTACTCAGAAGCTTCTATTTCGACCAATTTCAGGCATTAAAATGACTCTAAACACTCTTGTTTTAGTTCCAAAAGTGATAATTCACATGCAATAGTCATTTACAGTCAAAAAATTAAACATTAAAAAATTACCATTTCTGACCATCTGGAGAAAGTTCGACAGGTCACGGGTCCTCGTTTTTCATCAGAAAATTGATTTTTTGTACAGAAGAAAAATTGATTGAAAATGTCATTTGGATTGTGCCTCATGTTGAATAACTACTTTTTAAAGCCTTAATGTGAACAAAATTGCCATTTTTACAGACTTTTTCTTCTACTCAGAAGCTTCTATTTCGACCAATTTCAGGCATTAAAATGACTCTAAACACTCTTGTTTTAGTTCCAAAAGTGATAATTCACATGCAATAGTCATTTATAGTCAAAAAATTAAACATTAAAAAATTACCATTTCTGACCATCTGGAGAAAGTTCGACAGGTCACGGGTCCTCGTTTTTCATCAGAAAATTGATTTTTTTGGACTGTAAAAAAATTGATTGAAAATGTCATTTGGATTGTGCCTCATGTTGAATAACTACTTTTTAAAGCCTTAATGTGAACAAAATTGCCATTTTGATAGACTTTTTATTCTACTCAGAAGCTTCTATTTTGACCAATTTCAGGCATTAAAATGACTCTAAACACTCTTGTTTTATAATTCACATGCAATAGTCATTTACAGTCAAAAAATTAAACATTAAAAAACTTACCATTTCTGACCATATGGAGAAAGTTCGACAGGTCTCGGGTCCTCGTTTTTCATCAGAAAATTGATTTTTTGTACTGTCGAAAAATTGATTGAAAATGTCATTTGGATTGTGCCTCATGTTGAATAACTACTTTTTAAAGCCTTAATGTGAACAAAATTGCCATTTTTACAGACTTTTTCTTCTACTCAGAAGCTTCTATTTCGACAAATTTCAGGCATTAAAATGACTCTAAACACTCTTGTTTTAGTTCCAAAAGTGATAATTCACATGCAATAGTCATTTACAGTCAAAAAATTAAACATTAAAAAACTTACCATTTCTGACCATCTGGAGAAAGTTCGACAGGTCACGGGTCCTTGTTTTTCATCAGAAAATTGATTTTTTGGACTGTAGAAAAATTGATTGAAAATGTCATTTGGATTGTGCCTCATGTTGAATAACTACTTTTTAAAGCCTTAATGTGAACAAAATTGCCATTTTTACAGACTTTTTCTTCTACTCAGAAGCTTCTATTTCGACAAATTTCAGGCATTAAAATGACTCTAAACACTCTTGTTTTAGTTCCAAAAGTGATAATTCACATGCAATAGTCATTTACAGTCAAATAATTAAACATTAAAAAACTTACCATTTCTGACCATCTGGAGAAAGTTCGACAGGTCACGGGTCCTCGTTTTTCATCAGAAAATTGATTTTTTGGACTGTAGAAAAGTTGATTGAAAATGTCATTTGGATTGTGCCTCATGTTGAATAACTACTTTTTAAAGCCTCAATGGGACCAAAATTGCCATTTTTACAGACTTTTTCTCCTACTCAGAAGCTTCTATTTCAACTAATTTCAGGCATTAAAATGACTCTAAACACTCTTGTTTTAGTTCCAAAAGTGATAATTCACATGCAATAGTCATTTACAGTCAAAAAATTAAACATTAAAAAACTTACCATTTCTGACCATCTGGAGAAAGTTCGACAGGTCACGGGTCCTTGTTTTTCATCAAAAAATTGATTTTATGACTGTAGAAAAATTGATTGAAAATGTCATTTGGATTGTGCCTCATGTTGAATAACTACTTTTTAAAGCCTTAATGTGACCAAAATTGCCATTTTTACAGACTTATTCTTCTACTCAGAAGCTTCTATTTCGACCAATTTCAGGCATTAAAATGACTCTAAACACTCTTGTGTTAGTTCCAAAAGTGATAATTCACATGCAATAGTCATTTACAGTCAAAAATTAAACATTAAAAAACTTACCATTTCTGACCATCTGGAGAAAGTTCGACAGGTCACGGGTCCTCGTTTTTCATCAGAAAATTGATTTTTTGGACTGTAGAAAAATTGATTGAAAATGTCATTTGGATTGTGCCTCATGTTGAATAACTACTTTTTAAAGCCTTAATGTGAACAAAATTGCCATTTTTACAGACTTTTTCTTCTACTCAGAAGCTTCTATTTTGACCAATTTCAGGCATTAAAATGACTCTAAACACTCTTGTTTTAGTTCCAAAAGTGATAATTCACATGCAATAGTCATTTACAGTCAAAAAATTAAACATTAAAAAACTTACCATTTCTGACCATCTGGAGAAAGTTCGACAGGTCTTGGGTCCTCGTTTTTCATCAGAAAATTGATTTTTTGTACTGTCGAAAAATTGATTGAAAATGTCATTTGGATTGTGCCTCATGTTGAATAACTACTTTTTAAAGCCTTAATGTGAACAAAATTGCCATTTTGATAGACTTTTTATTCTACTCAGAAGCTTCTATTTCGACCAATTTTAGGCATTAAAATGACACTAAACACTCTTGTTTTAGTTTTGAAAGTGATAATTCACATACAATAGTCATTTACAGTCAAAAAACTTCAACATAAAAAAATTACCTTTTCTGACCATCTGGAGAAAGTTCGACAGGTCACTGGTCCTCGTTTTTCATCAGAAAATTGATTTTTTGTACTGTAGAAAAATTGATTGAAAATGTCATTTGGATTGTGCCTCATGTTGAATAACTACTTTTTAAAGCCTTAATGTGAACAAAATTGCCATTTTTACAGACTTATTCTTCTACTCAGAAGCTTCTATTTCGACCAATTTCAGGCATTAAAATGACTCTAAACACTCTTGTTTTAGTTCCAAAAGTGATAATTCACATGCAATAGTCATTTACAGTCAAAAAATTATACATTAAAAAATTACCATTTCTGACCATCTGGAGAAAGTTCGACAGGTCACAGGTCCTCGTTTTTCATCAGAAAATTGATTTTTTGGACTGTAGAAAAATTGATTGAAAATGTCATTTGGATTGTGCCTCATGTTGAATAACTACTTTTTAAAGCCTTAATGTGAACAAAATTGCCATTTTGATAGACTTTTTATTCTACTCAGAAGCTTCTATTTTGACCAATTTCAGGCATTAAAATGACTCTAAACACTCTTGTGTTAGTTCCAAAAGTGATAATTCACATGAAATAGTCATTTACAGTCAAAAAATTAAACATTAAAAAACTTACCATTTCTGACCATCTGGAGAAAGTTCGACAGGTCACAGGTCCTCGTTTTTCATCAGAAAATTGATTTTTTGGACTGTAGAAAAATTGATTGAAAATGTCATTTGGATTGTGCCTCATGTTGAATAACTACTTTTTAAAGCCTCAATGTGACCAAAATTGCCATTTTTACAGACTTTTTCTCCTACTCAGAAGCTTCTATTTCAACTAATTTCAAGCATTAAAATGACTCTAAACACTCTTGTTTTAGTTCCAAAAGTGATAATTCACATGCAATAGTCATTTACAGTCAAAAAATTAAACATTAAAAAACTTACCATTTCTGACCATCTGGAGAAAGTTCGACAGGTCACGGGCCCTCGTTTTTCATCAGAAAATTGTTTTTTTGGACTGTAGAAAAATTGATTGAAAATGTCATTTGGATTGTGCCTCATGTTGAATAACTACTTTTTAAAGCCTTAATGTGACCAAAATTGCCATTTTTACAGACTTTTTCTCCTACTCAGAAGCTTCTATTTCAACTAATTTCAGGCATTAAAATGACTCTAAACACTCTTGTTTTAGTTCCAAAAGTGATAATTCACATGCAATAGTCATTTATAGTCAAAAAATGTAAACATTAAAAAATTACCATTTCTGACCATCTGGAGAAAGTTCGACAGGTCACGGGTCCTCGTTTTTCATCAGAAAATTGATTTTTTGGACTGTAAAAAAATTGATTGAAAATGTCATTTGGATTGTGCCTCATGTTGAATAACTACTTTTTAAAGCCTTAATGTGAACAAAATTGCCATTTTTACAGACTTATTCTTCTACTCAGAAGCTTCTATTTCGACCAATTTCAGGCATTAAAATGACTCTAAACACTCTTGTTTTAGTTCCAAAAGTGATAATTCACATGCAATAGTCATTTACAGTCAAAAAATTATACATTAAAAAATTACCATTTCTGACCATCTGGAGAAAGTTCGACAGGTCACAGGTCCTCGTTTTTCATCAGAAAATTGATTTTTTGGACTGTAGAAAAATTGATTGAAAATGTCATTTGGATTGTGCCTCATGTTGAATAACTACTTTTTAAAGCCTTAATGTGAACAAAATTGCCATTTTGATAGACTTTTTATTCTACTCAGAAGCTTCTATTTTGACCAATTTCAGGCATTAAAATGACTCTAAACACTCTTGTGTTAGTTCCAAAAGTGATAATTCACATGAAATAGTCATTTACAGTCAAAAAATTAAACATTAAAAAACTTACCATTTCTGACCATCTGGAGAAAGTTCGACAGGTCACAGGTCCTCGTTTTTCATCAGAAAATTGATTTTTTGGACTGTAGAAAAATTGATTGAAAATGTCATTTGGATTGTGCCTCATGTTGAATAACTACTTTTTAAAGCCTCAATGTGACCAAAATTGCCATTTTTACAGACTTTTTCTCCTACTCAGAAGCTTCTATTTCAACTAATTTCAAGCATTAAAATGACTCTAAACACTCTTGTTTTAGTTCCAAAAGTGATAATTCACATGCAATAGTCATTTACAGTCAAAAAATTAAACATTAAAAAACTTACCATTTCTGACCATCTGGAGAAAGTTCGACAGGTCACGGGCCCTCGTTTTTCATCAGAAAATTGTTTTTTTGGACTGTAGAAAAATTGATTGAAAATGTCATTTGGATTGTGCCTCATGTTGAATAACTACTTTTTAAAGCCTTAATGTGACCAAAATTGCCATTTTTACAGACTTTTTCTCCTACTCAGAAGCTTCTATTTCAACTAATTTCAGGCATTAAAATGACTCTAAACACTCTTGTTTTAGTTCCAAAAGTGATAATTCACATGCAATAGTCATTTATAGTCAAAAAATTTAAACATTAAAAAATTACCATTTCTGACCATCTGGAGAAAGTTCGACAGGTCACGGGTCCTCGTTTTTCATCAGAAAATTGATTTTTTGGACTGTAAAAAAATTGATTGAAAATGTCATTTGGATTGTGCCTCATGTTGAATAACTACCTTTTAAAGCCTTAATGTGAACAAAATTGACATTTTGATAGACTTTTTATTCTACTCAGAAGCTTCTATTTTGACCAATTTCAGGCATTAAAATGACTCTAAACACTCTTGTTTTAGTTCCAAAAGTGATAATTCACATGCAATAGTCATTTACAGTCAAAAAATTAAACATTAAAAAACTTACCATTTCTGACCATCTGGAGAAAATTCGACAGGTCACGGGTCCTTGTTTTTCATCAGAAAATTGATTTTTTGGACTGTAGAAAAATTGATTGAAAATGTCATTTGGATTGTGCCTCATGTTGAATAACTACTTTTTAAAGCCTTAATGTGAACAAAATTGCCATTTTTACAGACTTTTTATTCTACTCAGAAGCTTCTATTTCGACCAATTTCAGGCATTAAAATGACTCTAAACAATCTTGTTTTAGTTCCAAAAGTGATAATTCACATGCAATAGTCATTTTCAGTCAAAAAATTAAACATTAAAAAACTTACCATTTCTGACCATCTGGAGAAAGTTCGACAGGTCACGGGTCCTTGTTTTTCATCAGAAAATTGATTTTTTTGGACTGTATAAAAATTGATTTAAAACGTCATTTGGATTGTGCCTCATGTTGAATAACTACTTTTTAAAGCCTTAATGTGAACAAAATTGCCATTTTTACAGACTTATTCTTCTACTCAGAAGCTTCTATTTCGACCAATTTCAGGCATTAAAATGACTCTAAACACTCTTGTTTTAGTTCCAAAAGTGATAATTCACATGCAATAGTCATTTACAGTCAAAAAATTAAACATTAAAAAATTACCATTTCTAACCATCTGGAGAAAGTTCGACAGGTCACGGGTCCTCGTTTTTCATCAGAAAATTGATTTTTTGTACAGAAGAAAAATTGATTGAAAATGTCATTTGGATTGTGCCTCATGTTGAATAACTACTTTTTAAAGCCTTAATGTGAACAAAATTGCCATTTTGATAGACTTTTTATTCTACTCAGAAGCTTCTATTTTGACCAATTTCAGGCATTAAAATGACTCTAAACACTCTTGTTTTAGTTCCAAAAGTGATAATTCACATGCAATAGTCATTTACAGTAAAAAAATTAAACATTAAAAAACTTACCATTTCTGAACATCTGGAGAAAGTTCGACAGGTCTCGGGTCCTCGTTTTTCATCAGAAAATTGATTTTTTGTACTGTCGAAAAATTTATTGAAAATGTCATTTGGATTGTGCCTCATGTTGAATAACTACTTTTTAAAGCCTTAATGTGAACAAAATTGCCATTTTGATAGACTTTTTATTCTACTCAGAAGCTTCTATTTCGACCAATTTCAGGCATTAAAATGACACTAAACACTCTTGTTTTAGTTTCGAAAGTGATAATTCACATACAATAGTCATTTACAGTAAAAAAACTTCAACATTAAAAAATTACCTTTTCTGACCATCTGGAGAAAGTTCGACAGGTCACGGGTCCTCGTGTTTCATCAGAAAATTGATTTTTTGTACTGTAGAAAAATTGATTGAAAATGTCATTTGGATTGTGCCTCATGTTGAATAACTACTTTTTAAAGCCTTAATGTGAACAAAATTGCCATTTTTACAGACTTTTTCTTCTACTCAGAAGCTTCTATTTCGACAAATTTCAGGCATTAAAATGACTCTAAACACTCTTGTTTTAGTTCCAAAAGTGATAATTCACATGCAATAGTCATTTACAGTCAAAAAATTAAACATTAAAAAACTTACCATTTCTGACCATCTGGAGAAAGTTCGACAGGTCTCGGGTCCTCGTTTTTCATCAGAAAATTGATTTTTTGTACTGTCGAAAAATTGATTGAAAATGTCATTTGGATTGTGCCTCATGTTGAATAACTACTTTTTAAAGCCTTAATGTGAACACAATTGCCATTTTGATAGACTTTTTATTCTACTCAGAAGCTTCTATTTCGACCAATTTCAGGCATTAAAATGACACTAAACACTCTTGTTTTAGTTTCGAAAGTGATAATTCACATACAATAGTCATTTACAGTCAAAAAACTTCAACATTAAAAAATTACCTTTTCTGACCATCTGGAGAAAGTTCGACAGGTCACGGGTCCTCGTTTTTCATCAGAAAATTGATTTTTTGTACTGTAGAAAAATTGATTGAAAATGTCATTTGGATTGTGCCTCATGTTGAATAATTACTTTTTAAAGCCTTAATGTGAACAAAATTGCCATTTTTACAGACTTTTTCTTCTACTCAGAAGCTTCTATTTCGACAAATTTCAGGCATAAAATGACTCTAAACACTCTTGTTTTAGTTCCAAAAGTGATAATTCACATGCAATAGTCATTTACAGTCAAAAAATTAAACATTAAAAAACTTACCATTTCTGACCATCTGTAGAAAGTTCGACAGGTCACGGGTCCTTGTTTTTCATCAGAAAATTGATTTTTTGGACTGTAGAAAAATTGATTGAAAATGTCATTTGGATTGTGCCTCATGTTGAATAACTACTTTTTAAAGCCTTAATGTGAACAAAATTGCCATTTTTACAGACTTATTCTTCTACTCAGAAGCTTCTATTTCGACCAATTTCAGGCATTAAAATGACTCTAAACACTCTTGTTTTAGTTCCAAAAGTGATAATTCACATGCAATAGTCATTTACAGTCAAAAAATTAAACATTAAAAAATTACCATTTCTGACCATCTGGAGAAAGTTCGACAGGTCACGGGTCCTCGTTTTTCATCAGAAAATTGATTTTTTGGACTGTAGAAAAATTGATTGAAAATGTCATTTGGATTGTGCCTCATGTTGAATATCTACTTTTTAAAGCCTTAATGTGAACAAAATTGCCATTTTTACAGACTTTTTCTTCTACTCAGAAGCTTCTATTTCAACCAATTTCAGGCATTAAAATGACTCTAAACACTCTTGTTTTAGTTCCAAAAGTGATAATTCACATGCAATAGTCATTTACAGTCAAAAAGTTATACATTAAAAAATTACCATTTCTGACCATCTGGAGAAAGTTCGACAGGTCACGGGTCCTCGTTTTTCATCAGAAAATTGATTTTTTGGACTGTAGAAAAATTGATTGAAAATGTCATTTGGATTGTGCCTCATGTTGAATAACTACTTTTTAAAGCCTTAATGTGAACAAAATTGCCATTTTGATAGACTTTTTATTCTACTCAGAAGCTTCTATTTTGACCAATTTCAGGCATTAAAATGACTCTAAACACTCTTGTGTTAGTTCCAAAAGTGATAATTCACATGCAATAGTCATTTACAGTCAAAAAATTAAACATTAAAAAACTTACCATTTCTGACCATCTGGAGAAAGTTCGACAGGTCACAGGTCCTCGTTTTTCATCAGAAAATTGATTTTTTGGACTGTAGAAAAATTGATTGAAAATGTCATTTGGATTGTGCCTCATGTTGAATAACTACTTTTTAAAGCCTCAATGTGACCAAAATTGCCATTTTTACAGACTTTTTCTCCTACTCAGAAGCTTCTATTTCAACTAATTTCAAGCATTAAAATGACTCTAAACACTCTTGTTTTAGTTCCAAAAGTGATAATTCACATGCAATAGTCATTTACAGTCAAAAAATTAAACATTAAAAAACTTACCATTTCTGACCATCTGGAGAAAGTTCGACAGGTCACGGGCCCTCGTTTTTCATCAGAAAATTGTTTTTTTGGACTATAGAAAAATTGATTGAAAATGTCATTTGGATTGTGCCTCATGTTGAATAACTACTTTTTAAAGCCTTAATGTGAACAAAATTGCCATTTTGATAGACTTTTTATTCTACTCGGAAGCTTCTATTTTGACCAATTTCAGGCATTAAAATGACTCTAAACACTCTTGTTTTAGTTCCAAAAGTGATAATTCACATGCAATAGTCATTTACAGTCAAAAAATTAAACATTAAAAAACTTACCATTTCTGACCATCTGGAGAAAGTTCGACAGGTCTCGGGTCCTCGTTTTTCATCAGAAAATTGATTTTTTGTACTGTCGAAAAATTGATTGAAAATGTCATTTGGATTGTGCCTCATGTTGAATAACTACTTTTTAAAGCCTTAATGTGAACAAAATTGCCATTTTGATAGACTTTTTATTCTACTCAGAAGCTTCTATTTCGACCAATTTCAGGCATTAAAATGACACTAAACACTCTTGTTTTAGTTTCGAAAGTGATAATTCACATACAATAGTCATTTACAGTCAAAAAACTTCAACATAAAAAAATTACCTTTTCTGACCATCTGGAGAAAGTTCGACAGGTCACGGGTCCTCGTTTTTCATCAGAAAATTGATTTTTTGTACTGTAGAAAAATTGATTGAAAATGTCATTTGGATTGTGCCTCATGTTGAATAACTACTTTTTAAAGCCTTAATGTGAACAAAATTGCCATTTTTACAGACTTTTTCTTCTACTCAGAAGCTTCTATTTCGACCAATTTCAGGCATTAAAATGACTCTAAACACTCTTGTTTTAGTTCCAAAAGTGATAATTCACATGCAATAGTCATTTACAGTCAAAAAATTAAACATTAAAAAACTTACCATTTCTGACCATCTGGAGAAAGTTCGACAGGTCACGGGTCCTCGTTTTTTATCAGAAAATTGATTTTTTGGACTGTAGAAAAATTGATTGAAAATGTCATTTGGATTGTGCCTCATGTTGAATACCTACTTTTTAAAGCCTCAATGTGACCAAAATTGCCATTTTTAAAGACTTTTTCTCCTACTCAGAAGCTTCTATTTCAACTAATTTCAGGAATTAAAATGACTCTAAACACTCTTGTTTTAGTTCCAAAAGTGATAATTCACATGCAATAGTCATTTACAGTCAAAAAATTAAACATTAAAAAACTTACCATTTCTGACCATCTGGAGAAAGTTCGACAGGTCACGGGCCCTCGTTTTTCATCAGAAAATTGTTTTTTTGGACTATAGAAAAATTGATTGAAAATGTCATTTGGATTGTGCCTCATGTTGAATAACTACTTTTTAAAGCCTTAATGTGAACAAAATTGCCATTTTGATAGACTTTTTATTCTACTCAGAAGCTTCTATTTTGACCAATTTCAGGCATTAAAATGACTCTAAACACTCTTGTTTTAGTTCCAAAAGTGATAATTCACATGCAATAGTCATTTACAGTCAAAAAATAAAACATTAAAAAACTTACCATTTCTGACCATCTGGAGAAAGTTCGACAGGTCTCGGGTCCTCGTTTTTCATCAGAAAATTGATTTTTTGTACTGTCGAAAAATTGATTGAAAATGTCATTTGGATTGTGCCTCATGTTGAATAACTACTTTTTAAAGCCTTAATGTGAACAAAATTGCCATTTTGATAGACTTTTTATTCTACTCAGAAGCTTCTATTTCGACCAATTTCAGGCATTAAAATGACACTAAACACTCTTGTTTTAGTTTCGAAAGTGATAATTCACATACAATAGTCATTTACAGTCAAAAAACTTCAACATAAAAAAATTACCTTTTCTGACCATCTGGAGAAAGTTCGACAGGTCACGGGTCCTCGTTTTTCATCAGAAAATTGATTTTTTGTACTGTAGAAAAATTGATTGAAAATGTCATTTGGATTGTGCCTCATGTTGAATAACTACTTTTTAAAGCCTTAATGTGAACAAAATTGCCATTTTTACAGACTTTTTCTTCTACTCAGAAGCTTCTATTTCGACCAATTTCAGGCATTAAAATGACTCTAAACACTCTTGTTTTAGTTCCAAAAGTGATAATTCACATGCAATAGTCATTTACAGTCAAAAAATTAAACATTAAAAAACTTACCATTACTGACCATCTGGAGAAAGTTCGACAGGTCACGGGTCCTCGTTTTTTATCAGAAAATTGATTTTTTGGACTGTAGAAAAATTGATTGAAAATGTCATTTGGATTGTGCCTCATGTTGAATAACTACTTTTTAAAGCCTCAATGTGACCAAAATTGCCATTTTTAAAGACTTTTTCTCCTACTCAGAAGCTTCTATTTCAACCAATTTCAGGCATTAAAATGACTCTAAACACTCTTGTTTTAGTTCCAAAAGTGATAATTCACATGCAATAGTCATTTACAGTCAAAAAATTAAACATTAAAAAACTTACCATTTCTGACCATCTGGAGAAAGTTCGACAGGTCACAGGTCCTCGTTTTTCATCAGAAAATTGATTTTTTGGACTGTAGAAAAATTGATTGAAAATGTCATTTGGATTGTGCCTCATGTTGAATAACTACTTTTTAAAGCCTCAATGTGACCAAAATTGCCATTTTTACAGACTTTTTCTCCTACTCAGAAGCTTCTATTTCAACTAATTTCAAGCATTAAAATGACTCTAAACACTCTTGTTTTAGTTCCAAAAGTGATAATTCACATGCAATAGTCATTTACAGTCAAAAAATTAAACATTAAAAAACTTACCATTTCTGACCATCTGGAGAAAGTTCGACAGGTCACGGGCCCTCGTTTTTCATCAGAAAATTGTTTTTTTGGACTGTAGAAAAATTGATTGAAAATGTCATTTGGATTGTGCCTCATGTTGAATAACTACTTTTTAAAGCCTTAATGTGACCAAAATTGCCATTTTTACAGACTTTTTCTCCTACTCAGAAGCTTCTATTTCAACTAATTTCAGGAATTAAAATGACTCTAAACACTCTTGTTTTAGTTCCAAAAGTGATAATTCACATGCAATAGTCATTTACAGTCAAAAAATTAAACATTAAAAAACTTACCATTTCTGACCATCTGGAGAAAGTTTGACAGGTCACGGGCCCTCGTTTTTCATCAGAAAATTGTTTTTTTGGACTATAGAAAAATTGATTGAAAATGTCATTTGGATTGTGCCTCATGTTGAATAACTACTTTTTAAAGCCTTAATGTGAACAAAATTGCCATTTTTACAGACTTTTTCTTCTACTCAGAAGCTTCTATTTCGATCAATTTCAGGCATTAAAATGACTCTAAACACTCTTGTTTTAGTTCCAAAAGTGATAATTCACATGCAATAGTCATTGATAGTCAAAAAATTAAACATTAAAAAATTACCTTTTCTGACCATCTGGAGAAAGTTCGACAGGTCACGGGTCCTCGTTTTTCATCAGAAAATTGATTTTTTGGACTGTAGAAAAACTGATTGAAAATGTCATTTGGATTGTGCCTCGTGTTGAATAACTACTTTTTAAAGCCTTAATGTGAACAAAATTGCCATTTTTACAGAGTTTTTCTTCTACTCAGAAGCTTCTATTTCGACCAATTTCAGGCATTAAAATGACTCTAAACACTCTTGTTTTAGTTCCAAAAGTGATAATTCACATGCAATAGTCATTTACAGTCAAAAAATTAAACATTAAAAAACTTACCATTTCTGACAATCTGGAGAAAGTTCGACAGGCCACGGGCCCTCGTTTTTCATCAGAAAATGGATTTTTTTGGACTATAGAAAAATTGATTGAAAATGTCATTTGGATTGTGCCTCATATTGAATAACTACTTTTTAAAGCCTTAATGTGAACAAAATTGCCATTTTTACAGACTTTTTCTTCTACTCAGAAGCTTCTATTTCGACCAATTTCAGGCATTAAAATGACTCTAAACACTCTTGTTTTAGTTCCAAAAGTGATAATTCACATGCAATAGTCATTTATAGTCAAAAAATTTAAACATTAAAAAATTACCATTTCTGACCATCTGGAGAAAGGTGGACAGGTCACGGGTCCTCGTTTTTCATCAGAAAATTGATTTTTTGGACTGTAAAAAAATTGATTGAAAATGTCATTTGGATTGTGCCTCATGTTGAATAACTACCTTTTAAAGCCTTAATGTGAACAAAATTGACATTTTGATAGACTTTTTATTCTACTCAGAAGCTTCTATTTCGATCAATTTCAGGCATTAAAATGACTCTAAACACTCTTGTTTTAGTTCCAAAAGTGATAATTCACATGCAATAGTCATTGATAGTCAAAAAATTAAACATTAAAAAACTTACCTTTTCTGACCATCTGGAGAAAGTTCGACAGGTCACGGGTCCTTGTTTTTCATCAGAAAATTGATTTTTTGGACTGTAGAAAAATTGATTGAAAATGTCATTTGGATTGTGCCTCATGTTGAATAACTACTTTTTAAAGCCTTAATGTGAACAAAATTGCCATTTTTACAGACTTTTTCTTCTACTCAGAAGCTTCTATTTCGACCAATTTCAGGCATTAAAATGACTCTAAACACTCTTGTTTTAGTTCCAAAAGTGATAATTCACATGCAATAGTCATTTATAGTCAAAAAATTAAACATTAAAAAATTACCATTTCTGACCATCTGGAGAAAGTTCGACAGGTCACGGGTCCTCGTTTTTCATCAGAAAATTGATTTTTTTGGACTGTAAAAAAATTGATTGAAAATGTCATTTGGATTGTGCCTCATGTTGAATAACTACTTTTTAAAGCCTTAATGTGAACAAAATTGCCATTTTGATAGACTTTTTATTCTACTCAGAAGCTTCTATTTTGACCAATTTCAGGCATTAAAATGACTCTAAACACTCTTGTTTTATAATTCACATGCAATAGTCATTTACAGTCAAAAAATTAAACATTAAAAAACTTACCATTTCTGACCATATGGAGAAAGTTCGACAGGTCTCGGGTCCTCGTTTTTCATCAGAAAATTGATTTTTTGTACTGTCGAAAAATTGATTGAAAATGTCATTTGGATTGTGCCTCATGTTGAATAACTACTTTTTAAAGCCTTAATGTGAACAAAATTGCCATTTTGATAGACTTTTTATTCTACTCAGAAGCTTCTATTTCGACCAATTTCAGGCATTAAAATGACACTAAACACTCTTGTTTTAGTTTCGAAAGTGATAATTCACATACAATAGTCATTTACAGTCAAAAAACTTCAACATTAAAAAATTACCTTTTCTGACCATCTGGAGAAAGTTCCACAGGTCACGGGTCCTCGTTTTTCATCAGAAAATTGATTTTTTGTACTGTAGAAAAATTGATTGAAAATGTCATTTGGATTGTGCCTCATGTTGAATAACTACTTTTTAAAGCCTTAATGTGAACAAAATTGCCATTTTTACAGACTTTTTCTTCTACTCAGAAGCTTCTATTTCGACAAATTTCAGGCATTAAAATGACTCTAAACACTCTTGTTTTAGTTCCAAAAGTGATAATTCACATGCAATAGTCATTTACAGTCAAAAAATTAAACATTAAAAAACTTACCATTTCTGACCATCTGGAGAAAGTTCGACAGGTCACGGGTCCTTGTTTTTCATCAGAAAATTGATTTTTTGGACTGTAGAAAAATTGATTGAAAATGTCATTTGGATTGTGCCTCATGTTGAATAACTACTTTTTAAAGCCTTAATGTGAACAAAATTGCCATTTTTACAGACTTTTTCTTCTACTCAGAAGCTTCTATTTCGACAAATTTCAGGCATTAAAATGACTCTAAACACTCTTGTTTTAGTTCCAAAAGTGATAATTCACATGCAATAGTCATTTACAGTCAAATAATTAAACATTAAAAAACTTACCATTTCTGACCATCTGGAGAAAGTTCGACAGGTCACGGGTCCTCGTTTTTCATCAGAAAATTGATTTTTTTGGACTGTAGAAAAGTTGATTGAAAATGTCATTTGGATTGTGCCTCATGTTGAATAACTACTTTTTAAAGCCTCAATGGGACCAAAATTGCCATTTTTACAGACTTTTTCTCCTACTCAGAAGCTTCTATTTCAACTAATTTCAGGCATTAAAATGACTCTAAACACTCTTGTTTTAGTTCCAAAAGTGATAATTCACATGCAATAGTCATTTACAGTCAAAAAATTAAACATTAAAAAACTTACCATTTCTGACCATCTGGAGAAAGTTCGACAGGTCACGGGTCCTTGTTTTTCATCAAAAAATTGATTTTATGACTGTAGAAAAATTGATTGAAAATGTCATTTGGATTGTGCCTCATGTTGAATAACTACTTTTTAAAGCCTTAATGTGACCAAAATTGCCATTTTTACAGACTTATTCTTCTACTCAGAAGCTTCTATTTCGACCAATTTCAGGCATTAAAATGACTCTAAACACTCTTGTGTTAGTTCCAAAAGTGATAATTCACATGCAATAGTCATTTACAGTCAAAAATTAAACATTAAAAAACTTACCATTTCTGACCATCTGGAGAAAGTTCGACATGTCACGGGTCCTCGTTTTTCATCAGAAAATTGATTTTTTGGACTGTAGAAAAATTGATTGAAAATGTCATTTGGATTGTGCCTCATGTTGAATAACTACTTTTTAAAGCCTTAATGTGAACAAAATTGCCATTTTTACAGACTTTTTCTTCTACTCAGAAGCTTCTATTTTGACCAATTTCAGGCATTAAAATGACTCTAAACACTCTTGTTTTAGTTCCAAAAGTGATAATTCACATGCAATAGTCATTTACAGTCAAAAAATTAAACATTAAAAAACTTACCATTTCTGACCATCTGGAGAAAGTTCGACAGGTCTCGGGTCCTCGTTTTTCATCAGAAAATTGATTTTTTGTACTGTCGAAAAATTGATTGAAAATGTCATTTGGATTGTGCCTCATGTTGAATAACTACTTTTTAAAGCCTTAATGTGAACAAAATTGCCATTTTGATAGACTTTTTATTCTACTCAGAAGCTTCTATTTCGACCAATTTTAGGCATTAAAATGACACTAAACACTCTTGTTTTAGTTTTGAAAGTGATAATTCACATACAATAGTCATTTACAGTCAAAAAACTTCAACATAAAAAAATTACCTTTTCTGACCATCTGGAGAAAGTTCGACAGGTCACGGGTCCTCGTTTTTCATCAGAAAATTGATTTTTTGTACTGTAGAAAAATTGATTGAAAATGTCATTTGGATTGTGCCTCATGTTGAATAACTACTTTTTAAAGCCTTAATGTGAACAAAATTGCCATTTTTACAGACTTATTCTTCTACTCAGAAGCTTCTATTTCGACCAATTTCAGGCATTAAAATGACTCTAAACACTCTTGTTTTAGTTCCAAAAGTGATAATTCACATGCAATAGTCATTTACAGTCAAAAAATTAAACATTAAAAAATTACCATTTCTGACCATCTGGAGAAAGTTCGACAGGTCACGGGTCCTCGTTTTTCATAAGAAAATTGATTTTTTGGACTGTAGAAAAATTGATTGAAAATGTCATTTGGATTGTGCCTCATGTTGAATAACTACTTTTTAAAGCCTTAATGTGAACAAAATTGCCATTTTGATAGACTTTTTCTTCTACTCAGAAGCTTCTATTTTGACCAATTTCAGGCATTAAAATGACTCTAAACACTCTTGTGTTAGTTCCAAAAGTGATAATTCACATGCAATAGTCATTTACAGTCAAAAAATTAAACATTAAAAAAATTACCATTTCTGACCATCTGGAGAAAGTTCGACAGGTCACGGATCCTCGTTTTTCATCAGAAAATTGGTTTTTTGGACTGTAGAAAAATTGATTGAAAATGTCATTTGGATTGTGCCTCATGTTGAATAACTACTTTTTAAAGCCTTAATGTGACCAAAATTGCCATTTTTACAGACTTTTTCTCCTACTCAGAAGCATCTATTTCAACTAATTTCAGGAATTAAAATGACTCTAAACACTCTTGTTTTAGTTCCAAAAGTGATAATTCACATGCAATAGTCATTTACAGTCAAAAAATTAAACATTAAAAAACTTACCATTTCTGACCATCTGGAGAAAGTTCGACAGGTCACGGGCCCTCGTTTTTCATCAGAAAATTGTTTTTTTGGACTATAGAAAAATTGATTGAAAATGTCATTTGGATTGTGCCTCATGTTGAATAACTACTTTTTAAAGCCTTAATGTGAACAAAATTGCCATTTTGATAGACTTTTTATTCTACTCAGAAGCTTCTATTTTGACCAATTTCAGGCATTAAAATGACTCTAAACACTCTTGTTTTAGTTCCAAAAGTGATAATTCACATGCAATAGTCATTTACAGTCAAAAAATTAAACATTAAAAAACTTACCATTTCTGACCATCTGGAGAAAGTTCGACAGGTCTCGGGTCCTCGTTTTTCATCAGAAAATTGATTTTTTGTACTGTCGAAAAATTGATTGAAAATGTCATTTGGATTGTGCCTCATGTTGAATAACTACTTTTTAAAGCCTTAATGTGAACAAAATTGCCATTTTGATAGACTTTTTATTCTACTCAGAAGCTTCTATTTCGACCAATTTCAGGCATTAAAATGACACTAAACACTCTTATTTTAGTTTTGAAAGTGATAATTCACATACAATAGTCATTTACAGTCAAAAAACTTCAACATAAAAAAATTACCTTTTCTGACCGTCTGGAGAAAGTTCGACAGGTCACGGGTCCTCGTTTTTCATCAGAAAATTGATTTTTTGTACTGTAGAAAAATTGATTGAAAATGTCATTTGGATTGTGCCTCATGTTGAATAACTACTTTTTAAAGCCTTAATGTGAACAAAATTGCCATTTTTACAGACTTTTTCTTCTACTCAGAAGCTTCTATTTTGACCAATTTCAGGCATTAAAATGATTCTAAACACTCTTGTGTTAGTTCCAAAAGTGATAATTCACCACATGCAATAGTCATTTACAGTCAAAAAATTAAACATTAAAAAACTTACCATTTCTGACCATCTGGAGAAAGTTCGACAGGTCACGGGTCCTCGTTTTTCATCAGAAAATTGATTTTTTGGACTGTAGAAAAATTGATTGAAAATGTCATTTGGATTGTGCCTCATGTTGAATAACTACTTTTTAAAGCCTCAATGTGACCAAAATTGCCATTTTTAAAGACTTTTTCTCCTACTCAGAAGCTTCTATTTCAACCAATTTCAGGCATTAAAATGACTCTAAACACTCTTGTTTTAGTTCCAAAAGTGATAATTCACATGCAATAGTCATTTACAGTCAAAAAATTATACATTAAAAAATTACCATTTCTGACCATCTGGAGAAAGTTCGACAGGTCACAGGTCCTCGTTTTTCATCAGAAAATTGATTTTTTGGACTGTAGAAAAATTGATTGAAAATGTCATTTGGATTGTGCCTCATGTTGAATAACTACTTTTTAAAGCCTTAATGTGAAAAAAATTGCCATTTTGATAGACTTTTTATTCTACTCAGAAGCTTCTATTTTGACCAATTTCAGGCATTAAAATGACTCTAAACACTCTTGTGTTAGTTCCAAAAGTGATAATTCACATGCAATAGTCATTTACAGTCAAAAAATTAAACATTAAAAAACTTACCATTTCTGACCATCTGGAGAAAATTCGACAGGTCACGGGTCCTTGTTTTTCATCAGAAAATTGATTTTTTGGACTGTAGAAAAATTGATTGAAAATGTCATTTGGATTGTGCCTCATGTTGAATAACTACTTTTTAAAGCCTTAATGTGAACAAAATTGCCATTTTTACAGACTTTTTCTCCTACTCAGAAGCTTCTATTTCGACCAATTTCAGGCATTAAAATGACTCTAAACAATCTTGTTTTAGTTCCAAAAGTGATAATTCACATGCAATAGTCATTTACAGTCAAAAAATTAAACATTAAAAAACTTACCATTTCTGACCATCTGGAGAAAGTTCGACAGGTCACGGGCCCTCGTTTTTCATCAGAAAATTGTTTTTTTGGACTATAGAAAAATTGATTGAAAATGTCATTTGGATTGTGCCTCATGTTGAATAACTACTTTTTAAAGCCTTAATGTGAACAAAATTGCCATTTTTACAGACTTTTTCTTCTACTCAGAAGCTTCTATTTCGACCAATTTCAGGCATTAAAATGACTCTAAACACTCTTGTTTTAGTTCCAAAAGTGATAATTCACATGCAATAGTCATTTATAGTCAAAACATTTAAACATTAAAAAATTACCATTTCTGACCATCTGGAGAAAGGTGGACAGGTCACGGGTCCTCGTTTTTCATCAGAAAATTGATTTTTTGGACTGTAAAAAAATTGATTGAAAATGTCATTTGGATTGTGCCTCATGTTGAATAACTACCTTTTAAAGCCTTAATGTGAACAAAATTGACATTTTGATAGACTTTTTATTCTACTCAGAAGCTTCTATTTTGACCAATTTCAGGCATTAAAATGACTCTAAACACTCTTGTTTTAGTTCCAAAAGTGATAATTCACATGCAATAGTCATTTACAGTCAAAAAATTAAACATTAAAAAACTTACCATTTCTGACCATCTGGAGAAAGTTCGACAGGTCACGGGCCCTTGTTTTTCATCAGAAAATTGTTTTTTTGGACTATAGAAAAATTGATTGAAAATGTCATTTGGATTGTGCCTCATGTTGAATAACTACTTTTTAAAGCCTTAATGTGAACAAAATTGCCATTTTTACAGACTTTTTCTTCTACTCAGAAGCTTCTATTTCGACCAATTTCAGGCATTAAAATGACTCTAAACACTCTTGTTTTAGTTCCAAAAGTGATAATTCACATGCAATAGTCATTTATAGTCAAAAAATTAAACATTAAAAAATTACCATTTCTGACCATCTGGAGAAAGTTCGACAGGTCACGGGTCCTCGTTTTTCATCAGAAAATTGATTTTTTTGGACTGTAAAAAAATTGATTGAAAATGTCATTTGGATGTGCCTCATGTTGAATAACTACTTTTTAAAGCCTTAATGTGAACAAAATTGCCATTTTGATAGACTTTTTATTCTACTCAGAAGCTTCTATTTTGACCAATTTCAGGCATTAAAATGACTCTAAACACTCTTGTTTTAGTTCCAAAAGTGATAATTCACATGCAATAGTCATTGATAGTCAAAAAATTAAACATTAAAAAATTACCTTTTCTGACCATCTGGAGAAAGTTCGACAGGTCACGGGTCCTCGTTTTTCATCAGAAAATTGATTTTTTGGACTGTAGAAAAACTGATTGAAAATGTCATTTGGATTGTGCCTCGTGTTGAATAACTACTTTTTAAAGCCTTAATGTGAACAAAATTGCCATTTTTACAGAGTTTTTCTTCTACTCAGAAGCTTCTATTTCGACCAATTTCAGGCATTAAAATGACTCTAAACACTCTTGTTTTAGTTCCAAAAGTGATAATTCACATGCAATAGTCATTTACAGTCAAAAAATTAAACATTAAAAAACTTACCATTTCTGACCATCTGGAGAAAGTTCGACAGGTCACGGGCCCTCGTTTTTCATCAGAAAATTGTTTTTTTGGACTATAGAAAAATTGATTGAAAATGTCATTTGGATTGTGCCTCATGTTGAATAACTACTTTTTAAAGCCTTAATGTGAACAAAATTGCCATTTTTACAGACTTTTTCTTCTACTCAGAAGCTTCTATTTCGACCAATTTCAGGCATTAAAATGACTCTAAACACTCTTGTTTTAGTTCCAAAAGTGATAATTCACATGCAATAGTCATTTATAGTCAAAAAATTTAAACATTAAAAAATTACCATTTCTGACCATCTGGAGAAAGGTGGACAGGTCACGGGTCCTCGTTTTTCATCAGAAAATTGATTTTTTGGACTGTAAAAAAATTGATTGAAAATGTCATTTGGATTGTGCCTCATGTTGAATAACTACCTTTTAAAGCCTTAATGTGAACAAAATTGACATTTTGATAGACTTTTTATTCTACTCAGAAGCTTCTATTTCGATCAATTTCAGGCATTAAAATGACTCTAAACACTCTTGTTTTAGTTCCAAAAGTGATAATTCACATGCAATAGTCATTGATAGTCAAAAAATTAAACATTAAAAAATTACCTTTTCTGACCATCTGGAGAAAGTTCGACAGGTCACGGGTCCTCGTTTTTCATCAGAAAATTGATTTTTTGGACTGTAGAAAAACTGATTGAAAATGTCATTTGGATTGTGCCTCGTGTTGAATAACTACTTTTTAAAGCCTTAATGTGAACAAAATTGCCATTTTTACAGACTTTTTCTTCTACTCAGAAGCTTCTATTTCGACCAATTTCAGGCATTAAAATGACTCTAAACACTCTTGTTTTAGTTCCAAAAGTGATAATTCACATGCAATAGTCATTTACAGTCAAAAAATTAAACATTAAAAAACTTACCATTTCTGACCATCTGGAGAAAGTTCGACAGGTCACGGGTCCTCGTTTTTCATCAGAAAATTGATTTTTTTGGACTGTAAAAAAATTGATTGAAAATGTCATTTGGATTGTGCCTCATGTTGAATAACTACTTTTTAAAGCCTTAATGTGAACAAAATTGCCATTTTGATAGACTTTTTATTCTACTCAGAAGCTTCTATTTTGACCAATTTCAGGCATTAAAATGACTCTAAACACTCTTGTTTTATAATTCACATGCAATAGTCATTTACAGTCAAAAAATTAAACATTAAAAAACTTACCATTTCTGACCATATGGAGAAAGTTCGACAGGTCTCGGGTCCTCGTTTTTCATCAGAAAATTGATTTTTTGTACTGTCGAAAAATTGATTGAAAATGTCATTTGGATTGTGCCTCATGTTGAATAACTACTTTTTAAAGCCTAAATGTGAACAAAATTGCCATTTTGATAGACTTTTTATTCTACTCAGAAGCTTCTATTTCGACCAATTTCAGGCATTAAAATGACACTAAACACTCTTGTTTTAGTTTCGAAAGTGATAATTCACATACAATAGTCATTTACAGTCAAAAAACTTCAACATTAAAAAATTACCTTTTCTGACCATCTGGAGAAAGTTCCACAGGTCACGGGTCCTCGTTTTTCATCAGAAAATTGATTTTTTGTACTGTAGAAAAATTGATTGAAAATGTCATTTGGATTGTGCCTCATGTTGAATAACTACTTTTTAAAGCCTTAATGTGAACAAAATTGCCATTTTTACAGACTTTTTCTTCTACTCAGAAGCATCTATTTCGACAAATTTCAGGCATTAAAATGACTCTAAACACTCTTGTTTTAGTTCCAAAAGTGATAATTCACATGCAATAGTCATTTACAGTCAAAAAATTAAACATTAAAAAACTTACCATTTCTGACCATCTGGAGAAAGTTCGACAGGTCACGGGTCCTTGTTTTTCATCAGAAAATTGATTTTTTGGACTGTAGAAAAATTGATTGAAAATGTCATTTGGATTGTGCCTCATGTTGAATAACTACTTTTTAAAGCCTTAATGTGAACAAAATTGCCATTTTTACAGACTTTTTCTTCTACTCAGAAGCTTCTATTTCGACAAATTTCAGGCATTAAAATGACTCTAAACACTCTTGTTTTAGTTCCAAAAGTGATAATTCACATGCAATAGTCATTTACAGTCAAATAATTAAACATTAAAAAACTTACCATTTTTGACCATCTGGAGAAAGTTCGACAGGTCACGGGTCCTCGTTTTTCATCAGAAAATTGATTTTTTGGACTGTAGAAAAGTTGATTGAAAATGTCATTTGGATTGTGCCTCATGTTGAATAACTACTTTTTAAAGCCTCAATGGGACCAAAATTGCCATTTTTACAGACTTTTTCTCCTACTCAGAAGCTTCTATTTCAACTAATTTCAGGCATTAAAATGACTCTAAACACTCTTGTTTTAGTTCCAAAAGTGATAATTCACATGCAATAGTCATTTACAGTCAAAAAATTAAACATTAAAAAACTTACCATTTCTGACCATCTGGAGAAAGTTCGACAGGTCACGGGTCCTTGTTTTTCATCAAAAAATTGATTTTATGACTGTAGAAAAATTGATTGAAAATGTCATTTGGATTGTGCCTCATGTTGAATAACTACTTTTTAAAGCCTTAATGTGAACAAAATTGCCATTTTTACAGACTTATTCTTCTACTCAGAAGCTTCTATTTCGACCAATTTCAGGCATTAAAATGACTCTAAACACTCTTGTTTTAGTTCCAAAAGTGATAATTCACATGCAATAGTCATTTACAGTCAAAAAATTAAACATTAAAAAATTACCATTTCTGACCATCTGGAGAAAGTTCGACAGGTCACGGGTCCTCGTTTTTCATCAGAAAATTGATTTTTTGGACTGTAGAAAAATTGATTGAAAATGTCATTTGGATTGTGCCTCATGTTGAATAACTACTTTTTAAAGCCTTAATGTGAACAAAATTGCCATTTTGATAGACTTTTTATTCTACTCAGAAGCTTCTATTTTGACCAATTTCAGGCATTAAAATGATTCTAAACACTCTTGTGTTAGTTCCAAAAGTGATAATTCACCACATGCAATAGTCATTTACAGTCAAAAAATTAAACATTAAAAAACTTACCATTTCTGACCATCTGGAGAAAGTTCGACAGGTCACGGGTCCTCGTTTTTCATCAGAAAATTGATTTTTTGGACTGTAGAAAAATTGATTGAAAATGTCATTTGGATTGTGCCTCATGTTGAATAACTACTTTTTAAAGCCTCAATGTGACCAAAATTGCCATTTTTAAAGACTTTTTCTCCTACTCAGAAGCTTCTATTTCAACCAATTTCAGGCATTAAAATGACTCTAAACACTCTTGTTTTAGTTCCAAAAGTGATAATTCACATGCAATAGTCATTTACAGTCAAAAAATTATACATTAAAAAATTACCATTTCTGACCATCTGGAGAAAGTTCGACAGGTCACAGGTCCTCGTTTTTCATCAGAAAATTGATTTTTTGGACTGTAGAAAAATTGATTGAAAATGTCATTTGGATTGTGCCTCATGTTGAATAACTACTTTTTAAAGCCTTAATGTGAACAAAATTGCCATTTTGATAGACTTTTTATTCTACTCAGAAGCTTCTATTTTGACCAATTTAGGCATTAAAATGACTCTAAACACTCTTGTGTTAGTTCCAAAAGTGATAATTCACATGCAATAGTCATTTACAGTCAAAAAATTAAACATTAAAAAACTTACCATTTCTGACCATCTGGAGAAAGTTCGACAGGTCACGGGTCCTCGTTTTTCATCAGAAAATTGATTTTTTGGACTGTAGAAAAATTGATTGAAAATGTCATTTGGATTGTGCCTCATGTTGAATAACTACTTTTTAAAGCCTCAATGTGACCAAAATTGCCATTTTTAAAGACTTTTTCTCCTACTCAGAAGCTTCTATTTCAACCAATTTCAGGCATTAAAATGACTCTAAACACTCTTGTTTTAGTTCCAAAAGTGATAATTCACATACAATAGTCATTTACAGTAAAAAAACTTCAACATTAAAAAATTACCTTTTCTGACCATCTGGAGAAAGTTCGACAGGTCACGGGTCCTCGTTTTTCATCAGAAAATTGATTTTTTGTACTGTAGAAAAATTGATTGAAAATGTCATTTGGATTGTGCCTCATGTTGAATAACTACTTTTTAAAGCCTTAATGTGAACAAAATTGCCATTTTTACAGACTTTTTCTTCTACTCAGAAGCTTCTATTTCGACAAATTTCAGGCATTAAAATGACTCTAAACACTCTTGTTTTAGTTCCAAAAGTGATAATTCACATGCAATAGTCATTTACAGTCAAAAAATTAAACATTAAAAAACTTACCATTTCTGACCATCTGGAGAAAGTTCGACAGGTCACGGGTCCTTGTTTTTCATCAGAAAATTTATTTTTTGGACTGTAGAAAAATTGATTGAAAATGTCATTTGGATTGTGCCTCATGTTGAATAACTACTTTTTAAAGCCTTAATGTGAACAAAATTGCCATTTTTACAGACTTTTTCTTCTACTCAGAAGCTTCTATTTCGACAAATTTCAGGCATTAAAATGACTCTAAACACTCTTGTTTTAGTTCCAAAAGTGATAATTCACATGCAATAGTCATTTACAGTCAAATAATTAAACATTAAAAAACTTACCATTTCTGACCATCTGGAGAAAGTTCGACAGGTCACGGGTCCTCGTTTTTCATCAGAAAATTGATTTTTTGGACTGTAGAAAAGTTGATTGAAAATGTCATTTGGATTGTGCCTCATGTTGAATAACTACTTTTTAAAGCCTCAATGGGACCAAAATTGCCATTTTTACAGACTTTTTCTCCTACTCAGAAGCTTCTATTTCGACAAATTTCAGGCATTAAAATGACTCTAAACACTCTTGTTTTAGTTCCAAAGGTGATAATTCACATGCAATAGTCATTTACAGTCAAAAAATTAAACATTAAAAAACTTACCATTTCTGACCATCTGGAGAAAGTTCGACAGGTCACGGGTCCTCGTTTTTCATCAGAAAATTGATTTTTTGGACTGTAGAAAAATTGATTGAAAATGTCATTTGGATTGTGCCTCATGTTGAATAACTACTTTTTAAAGCCTCAATGTGACCAAAATTGCCATTTTTAAAGACTTTTTCTCCTACTCAGAAGCTTCTATTTCAACCAATTTCAGGCATTAAAATGACTCTAAACACTCTTGTTTTAGTTCCAAAAGTGATAATTCACATGCAATAGTCATTTACAGTCAAAAAATTATACATTAAAAAATTACCATTTCTGACCATCTGGAGAAAGTTCGACAGGTCACAGGTCCTCGTTTTTCATCAGAAAATTGATTTTTTGGACTGTAGAAAAATTGATTGAAAATGTCATTTGGATTGTGCCTCATGTTGAATAACTACTTTTTAAAGCCTCAATGTGACCAAAATTGCCATTTTTACAGACTTTTTCTCCTACTCAGAAGCTTCTATTTCAACTAATTTCAGGCATTAAAATGACTCTAAACACTCTTGTTTTAGTTCCAAAAGTGATAATTCACATGCAATAGTCATTTATAGTCAAAAAATTTAAACATTAAAAAATTACCATTTCTGACCATCTGGAGAAAGTTCGACAGGTCACGGGTCCTCGTTTTTCATCAGAAAATTGATTTTTTGGACTGTAAAAAAATTGATTGAAAATGTCATTTGGATTGTGCCTCATGTTGAATAACTACCTTTTAAAGCCTTAATGTGAACAAAATTGACATTTTGATAGACTTTTTATTCTACTCAGAAGCTTCTATTTCGACCAATTTCAGGCATTAAAATGACACTAAACACTCTTGTTTTAGTTTCGAAAGTGATAATTCACATACAATAGTCATTTACAGTCAAAAAACTTCAACATTAAAAAATTACCTTTTCTGACCATCTGGAGAAAGTTCGACAGGTCACGGGTCCTCGTTTTTCATCAGAAAATTGATTTTTTGGACTATAGAAAAGTTGATTGAAAATGTCATTTGGATTGTGCCTCATGTTGAATAACTACTTTTTAAAGCCTTAATGTGAACAAAATTGCCATTTTTACAGACTTTTCCTCCTTCTCAGAAGCTTCTATTTCAACCAATTTCAGGCATTAAAATGACTCTAAACACTCTTGTGTTAGTTCCAAAAGTGATAATTCACATGCAATAGTCATTTACAGTCAAAAAATTAAACATTAAAAAACTTACCATTTCTGACCATCTGGAGAAAATTCGACAGGTCACGGGTCCTTGTTTTTCATCAGAAAATTGATTTTTTGGACTGTAGAAAAATTGATTGAAAATGTCATTTGGATTGTGCCTCATGTTGAATAACTACTTTTTAAAGCCTTAATGTGAACAAAATTGCCATTTTTACAGACTTTTTCTCCTACTCAGAAGCTTCTATTTCGACCAATTTCAGGCATTAAAATGACTCTAAACAATCTTGTTTTAGTTCCAAAAGTGATAATTCACATGCAATAGTCATTTACAGTCAAAAAATTAAACATTAAAAAACTTACCATTTCTGAACATCTGGAGAAAGTTCGACAGGTCTCGGGTCCTCGTTTTTCATCAGAAAATTGATTTTTTGTACTGTCGAAAAATTTATTGAAAATGTCATTTGGATTGTGCCTCATGTTGAATAACTACTTTTTAAAGCCTTAATGTGAACAAAATTACCATTTTGATAGACTTTTTATTCTACTCAGAAGCTTCTATTTCGACCAATTTCAGGCATTAAAATGACACTAAACACTCTTGTTTTAGTTTCGAAAGTGATAATTCACATACAATAGTCATTTACAGTAAAAAAACTTCAACATTAAAAAATTACCTTTTCTGACCATCTGGAGAAAGTTCGACAGGTCACGGGTCCTCGTTTTTCATCAGAAAATTGATTTTTTGTACTGTAGAAAAATTGATTGAAAATGTCATTTGGATTGTGCCTCATGTTGAATAACTACTTTTTAAAGCCTTAATGTGAACAAAATTGCCATTTTTACAGACTTTTTCTTCTACTCAGAAGCTTCTATTTCGACCAATTTCAGGCATTAAAATGACTCTAAACACTCTTGTTTTAGTTCCAAAAGTGATAATTCACATGCAATAGTCATTTATAGTCAAAAAATTTAAACATTAAAAAATTACCATTTCTGACCATCTGGAGAAAGGTGGACAGGTCACGGGTCCTCGTTTTTCATCAGAAAATTGATTTTTTGGACTGTAAAAAAATTGATTGAAAATGTCATTTGGATTGTGCCTCATGTTGAATAACTACCTTTTAAAGCCTCAATGTGAACAAAATTGACATTTTGATAGACTTTTTATTCTACTCAGAAGCTTCTATTTCGATCAATTTCAGGCATTAAAATGACTCTAAACACTCTTGTTTTAGTTCCAAAAGTGATAATTCACATGCAATAGTCATTGATAGTCAAAAAATTAAACATTAAAAAATTACCTTTTCTGACCATCTGGAGAAAGTTCGACAGGTCACGGGTCCTCGTTTTTCATCAGAAAATTGATTTTTTGGACTGTAGAAAAACTGATTGAAAATGTCATTTGGATTGTGCCTCGTGTTGAATAACTACTTTTTAAAGCCTTAATGTGAACAAAATTGCCATTTTTACAGAGTTTTTCTTCTACTCAGAAGCTTCTATTTCGACCAATTTCAGGCATTAAAATGACTCTAAACACTCTTGTTTTAGTTCCAAAAGTGATAATTCACATGCAATAGTCATTTACAGTCAAAAAATTAAACATTAAAAAACTTACCATTTCTGACCATCTGGAGAAAGTTCGACAGGTCACGGATCCTCGTTTTTCATCAGAAAATTGGTTTTTTGGACTGTAGAAAAATTGATTGAAAATGTCATTTGGATTGTGCCTCATGTTGAATAACTACTTTTTAAAGCCTTAATGTGACCAAAATTGCCATTTTTACAGACTTTTTCTCCTACTCAGAAGCTTCTATTTCAACTAATTTCAGGAATTAAAATGACTCTAAACACTCTTGTTTTAGTTCCAAAAGTGATAATTCACATGCAATAGTCATTTACAGTCAAAAAATTAAACATTAAAAAACTTACCATTTCTGACCATCTGGAGAAAGTTCGACAGGTCACGGGCCCTCGTTTTTCATCAGAAAATTGTTTTTTTGGACTATAGAAAAATTGATTGAAAATGTCATTTGGATTGTGCCTCATGTTGAATAACTACTTTTTAAAGCCTTAATGTGAACAAAATTGCCATTTTGATAGACTTTTTATTCTACTCAGAAGCTTCTATTTTGACCAATTTCAGGCATTAAAATGACTCTAAACACTCTTGTTTTAGTTCCAAAAGTGATAATTCACATGCAATAGTCATTTACAGTCAAAAAATTAAACATTAAAAAACTTACCATTTCTGACCATCTGGAGAAAGTTCGACAGGTCTCGGGTCCTCGTTTTTCATCAGAAAATTGATTTTTTGTACTGTCGAAAAATTGATTGAAAATGTCATTTGGATTGTGCCTCATGTTGAATAACTACTTTTTAAAGCCTTAATGTGAACAAAATTGCCATTTTGATAGACTTTTTATTCTACTCAGAAGCTTCTATTTCGACCAATTTCAGGCATTAAAGTGACACTAAACACTCTTGTTTTAGTTTTGAAAGTGATAATTCACATACAATAGTCATTTACAGTCAAAAAACTTCAACATAAAAAAATTACCTTTTCTGACCGTCTGGAGAAAGTTCGACAGGTCACGGGTCCTCGTTTTTCATCAGAAAATTGATTTTTTGTACTGTAGAAAAATTGATTGAAAATGTCATTTGGATTGTGCCTCATGTTGAATAACTACTTTTTAAAGCCTTAATGTGAACAAAATTGCCATTTTTACAGACTTTTTCTTCTACTCAGAAGCTTCTATTTTGACCAATTTCAGGCATTAAAATGATTCTAAACACTCTTGTGTTAGTTCCAAAAGTGATAATTCACCACATGCAATAGTCATTTACAGTCAAAAAATTAAACATTAAAAAACTTACCATTTCTGACCATCTGGAGAAAGTTCGACAGGTCACGGGTCCTCGTTTTTCATCAGAAAATTGATTTTTTGGACTGTAGAAAAATTGATTGAAAATGTCATTTGGATTGTGCCTCATGTTGAATAACTACTTTTTAAAGCCTCAATGTGACCAAAATTGCCATTTTTAAAGACTTTTTCTCCTACTCAGAAGCTTCTATTTCAACCAATTTCAGGCATTAAAATGACTCTAAACACTCTTGTTTTAGTTCCAAAAGTGATAATTCACATGCAATAGTCATTTACAGTCAAAAAATTATACATTAAAAAATTACCATTTCTGACCATCTGGAGAAAGTTCGACAGGTCACAGGTCCTCGTTTTTCATCAGAAAATTGATTTTTTGGACTGTAGAAAAATTGATTGAAAATGTCATTTGGATTGTGCCTCATGTTGAATAACTACTTTTTAAAGCCTTAATGTGAAAAAAATTGCCATTTTGATAGACTTTTTATTCTACTCAGAAGCTTCTATTTTGACCAATTTCAGGCATTAAAATGACTCTAAACACTCTTGTGTTAGTTCCAAAAGTGATAATTCACATGCAATAGTCATTTACAGTCAAAAAATTAAACATTAAAAAACTTACCATTTCTGACCATCTGGAGAAAATTCGACAGGTCACGGGTCCTTGTTTTTCATCAGAAAATTGATTTTTTGGACTGTAGAAAAATTGATTGAAAATGTCATTTGGATTGTGCCTCATGTTGAATAACTACTTTTTAAAGCCTTAATGTGAACAAAATTGCCATTTTTACAGACTTTTTCTCCTACTCAGAAGCTTCTATTTCGACCAATTTCAGGCATTAAAATGACTCTAAACAATCTTGTTTTAGTTCCAAAAGTGATAATTCACATGCAATAGTCATTTACAGTCAAAAAATTAAACATTAAAAAACTTACCATTTCTGACCATCTGGAGAAAGTTCGACAGGTCACGGGCCCTCGTTTTTCATCAGAAAATTGTTTTTTTGGACTATAGAAAAATTGATTGAAAATGTCATTTGGATTGTGCCTCATGTTGAATAACTACTTTTTAAAGCCTTAATGTGAACAAAATTGCCATTTTTACAGACTTTTTCTTCTACTCAGAAGCTTCTATTTCGACCAATTTCAGGCATTAAAATGACTCTAAACACTCTTGTTTTAGTTCCAAAAGTGATAATTCACATGCAATAGTCATTTATAGTCAAAAAATTTAAACATTAAAAAATTACCATTTCTGACCATCTGGAGAAAGGTGGACAGGTCACGGGTCCTCGTTTTTCATCAGAAAATTGATTTTTTTGGACTGTAAAAAAATTGATTGAAAATGTCATTTGGATTGTGCCTCATGTTGAATAACTACCTTTTAAAGCCTTAATGTGAACAAAATTGACATTTTGATAGACTTTTTATTCTACTCAGAAGCTTCTATTTTGACCAATTTCAGGCATTAAAATGACTCTAAACACTCTTGTTTTAGTTCCAAAAGTGATAATTCACATGCAATAGTCATTTACAGTCAAAAAATTAAACATTAAAAAACTTACCATTTCTGACCATCTGGAGAAAGTTCGACAGGTCACGGGCCCTCGTTTTTCATCAGAAAATTGTTTTTTTGGACTATAGAAAAATTGATTGAAAATGTCATTTGGATTGTGCCTCATGTTGAATAACTACTTTTTAAAGCCTTAATGTGAACAAAATTGCCATTTTTACAGACTTTTTCTTCTACTCAGAAGCTTCTATTTCGACCAATTTCAGGCATTAAAATGACTCTAAACACTCTTGTTTTAGTTCCAAAAGTGATAATTCACATGCAATAGTCATTTATAGTCAAAAAATTAAACATTAAAAAATTACCATTTCTGACCATCTGGAGAAAGTTCGACAGGTCACGGGTCCTCGTTTTTCATCAGAAAATTGATTTTTTTGGACTGTAAAAAAATTGATTGAAAATGTCATTTGGATTGTGCCTCATGTTGAATAACTACTTTTTAAAGCCTTAATGTGAACAAAATTGCCATTTTGATAGACTTTTTATTCTACTCAGAAGCTTCTATTTTGACCAATTTCAGGCATTAAAATGACTCTAAACACTCTTGTTTTAGTTCCAAAAGTGATAATTCACATGCAATAGTCATTGATAGTCAAAAAATTAAACATTAAAAAATTACATTTCTGACCATCTGGAGAAAGTTCGACAGGTCACGGGTCCTCGTTTTTCATCAGAAAATTGATTTTTTGGACTGTAGAAAAACTGATTGAAAATGTCATTTGGATTGTGCCTCGTGTTGAATAACTACTTTTTAAAGCCTTAATGTGAACAAAATTGCCATTTTTACAGAGTTTTTCTTCTACTCAGAAGCTTCTATTTCGACCAATTTCAGGCATTAAAATGACTCTAAACACTCTTGTTTTAGTTCCAAAAGTGATAATTCACATGCAATAGTCATTTACAGTCAAAAAATTAAACATTAAAAAACTTACCATTTCTGACCATCTGGAGAAAGTTCGACAGGTCACGGGCCCTCGTTTTTCATCAGAAAATTGTTTTTTTGGACTATAGAAAAATTGATTGAAAATGTCATTTGGATTGTGCCTCATGTTGAATAACTACTTTTTAAAGCCTTAATGTGAACAAAATTGCCATTTTTACAGACTTTTTCTTCTACTCAGAAGCTTCTATTTCGACCAATTTCAGGCATTAAAATGACTCTAAACACTCTTGTTTTAGTTCCAAAAGTGATAATTCACATGCAATAGTCATTTATAGTCAAAAAATTTAAACATTAAAAAATTACCATTTCTGACCATCTGGAGAAAGGTGGACAGGTCACGGGTCCTCGTTTTTCATCAGAAAATTGATTTTTTGGACTGTAAAAAAATTGATTGAAAATGTCATTTGGATTGTGCCTCATGTTGAATAACTACCTTTTAAAGCCTTAATGTGAACAAAATTGACATTTTGATAGACTTTTTATTCTACTCAGAAGCTTCTATTTCGATCAATTTCAGGCATTAAAATGACTCTAAACACTCTTGTTTTAGTTCCAAAAGTGATAATTCACATGCAATAGTCATTGATAGTCAAAAAATTAAACATTAAAAAATTACCTTTTCTGACCATCTGGAGAAAGTTCGACAGGTCACGGGTCCTCGTTTTTCATCAGAAAATTGATTTTTTGGACTGTAGAAAAACTGATTGAAAATGTCATTTGGATTGTGCCTCGTGTTGAATAACTACTTTTTAAAGCCTTAATGTGAACAAAATTGCCATTTTTACAGACTTTTTCTTCTACTCAGAAGCTTCTATTTCGACCAATTTCAGGCATTAAAATGACTCTAAACACTCTTGTTTTAGTTCCAAAAGTGATAATTCACATGCAATAGTCATTTACAGTCAAAAAATTAAACATTAAAAAACTTACCATTTCTGACCATCTGGAGAAAGTTCGACAGGTCACGGGTCCTCGTTTTTCATCAGAAAATTGATTTTTTTGGACTGTAAAAAAATTGATTGAAAATGTCATTTGGATTGTGCCTCATGTTGAATAACTACTTTTTAAAGCCTTAATGTGAACAAAATTGCCATTTTGATAGACTTTTTATTCTACTCAGAAGCTTCTATTTTGACCAATTTCAGGCATTAAAATGACTCTAAACACTCTTGTTTTATAATTCACATGCAATAGTCATTTACAGTCAAAAAATTAAACATTAAAAAACTTACCATTTCTGACCATATGGAGAAAGTTCGACAGGTCTCGGGTCCTCGTTTTTCATCAGAAAATTGATTTTTTGTACTGTCGAAAAATTGATTGAAAATGTCATTTGGATTGTGCCTCATGTTGAATAACTACTTTTTAAAGCCTTAATGTGAACAAAATTGCCATTTTGATAGACTTTTTATTCTACTCAGAAGCTTCTATTTCGACCAATTTCAGGCATTAAAATGACACTAAACACTCTTGTTTTAGTTTCGAAAGTGATAATTCACATACAATAGTCATTTACAGTCAAAAAACTTCAACATTAAAAAATTACCTTTTCTGACCATCTGGAGAAAGTTCCACAGGTCACGGGTCCTCGTTTTTCATCAGAAAATTGATTTTTTGTACTGTAGAAAAATTGATTGAAAATGTCATTTGGATTGTGCCTCATGTTGAATAACTACTTTTTAAAGCCTTAATGTGAACAAAATTGCCATTTTTACAGACTTTTTCTTCTACTCAGAAGCTTCTATTTCGACAAATTTCAGGCATTAAAATGACTCTAAACACTCTTGTTTTAGTTCCAAAAGTGATAATTCACATGCAATAGTCATTTACAGTCAAAAAATTAAACATTAAAAAACTTACCATTTCTGACCATCTGGAGAAAGTTCGACAGGTCACGGGTCCTTGTTTTTCATCAGAAAATTGATTTTTTGGACTGTAGAAAAATTGATTGAAAATGTCATTTGGATTGTGCCTCATGTTGAATAACTACTTTTTAAAGCCTTAATGTGAACAAAATTGCCATTTTTACAGACTTTTTCTTCTACTCAGAAGCTTCTATTTCGACAAATTTCAGGCATTAAAATGACTCTAAACACTCTTGTTTTAGTTCCAAAAGTGATAATTCACATGCAATAGTCATTTACAGTCAAATAATTAAACATTAAAAAACTTACCATTTTTGACCATCTGGAGAAAGTTCGACAGGTCACGGGTCCTCGTTTTTCATCAGAAAATTGATTTTTTGGACTGTAGAAAAGTTGATTGAAAATGTCATTTGGATTGTGCCTCATGTTGAATAACTACTTTTTAAAGCCTCAATGGGACCAAAATTGCCATTTTTACAGACTTTTTCTCCTACTCAGAAGCTTCTATTTCAACTAATTTCAGGCATTAAAATGACTCTAAACACTCTTGTTTTAGTTCCAAAAGTGATAATTCACATGCAATAGTCATTTACAGTCAAAAAATTAAACATTAAAAAACTTACCATTTCTGACCATCTGGAGAAAGTTCGACAGGTCACGGGTCCTTGTTTTTCATCAAAAAATTGATTTTATGACTGTAGAAAAATTGATTGAAAATGTCATTTGGATTGTGCCTCATGTTGAATAACTACTTTTTAAAGCCTTAATGTGAACAAAATTGCCATTTTTACAGACTTATTCTTCTACTCAGAAGCTTCTATTTCGACCAATTTCAGGCATTAAAATGACTCTAAACACTCTTGTTTTAGTTCCAAAAGTGATAATTCACATGCAATAGTCATTTACAGTCAAAAAATTAAACATTAAAAAATTACCATTTCTGACCATCTGGAGAAAGTTCGACAGGTCACGGGTCCTCGTTTTTCATCAGAAAATTGATTTTTTGGACTGTAGAAAAATTGATTGAAAATGTCATTTGGATTGTGCCTCATGTTGAATAACTACTTTTTAAAGCCTTAATGTGAACAAAATTGCCATTTTGATAGACTTTTTATTCTACTCAGAAGCTTCTATTTTGACCAATTTCAGGCATTAAAATGATTCTAAACACTCTTGTGTTAGTTCCAAAAGTGATAATTCACCACATGCAATAGTCATTTACAGTCAAAAAATTAAACATTAAAAAACTTACCATTTCTGACCATCTGGAGAAAGTTCGACAGGTCACGGGTCCTCGTTTTTCATCAGAAAATTGATTTTTTGGACTGTAGAAAAATTGATTGAAAATGTCATTTGGATTGTGCCTCATGTTGAATAACTACTTTAAAGCCTCAATGTGACCAAAATTGCCATTTTTAAAGACTTTTTCTCCTACTCAGAAGCTTCTATTTCAACCAATTTCAGGCATTAAAATGACTCTAAACACTCTTGTTTTAGTTCCAAAAGTGATAATTCACATGCAATAGTCATTTACAGTCAAAAAATTATACATTAAAAAATTACCATTTCTGACCATCTGGAGAAAGTTCGACAGGTCACAGGTCCTCGTTTTTCATCAGAAAATTGATTTTTTGGACTGTAGAAAAATTGATTGAAAATGTCATTTGGATTGTGCCTCATGTTGAATAACTACTTTTTAAAGCCTTAATGTGAACAAAATTGCCATTTTGATAGACTTTTTATTCTACTCAGAAGCTTCTATTTTGACCAATTTCAGGCATTAAAATGACTCTAAACACTCTTGTGTTAGTTCCAAAAGTGATAATTCACATGCAATAGTCATTTACAGTCAAAAAATTAAACATTAAAAAACTTACCATTTCTGACCATCTGGAGAAAGTTCGACAGGTCACGGGTCCTCGTTTTTCATCAGAAAATTGATTTTTTGGACTGTAGAAAAATTGATTGAAAATGTCATTTGGATTGTGCCTCATGTTGAATAACTACTTTTTAAAGCCTCAATGTGACCAAAATTGCCATTTTTAAAGACTTTTTCTCCTACTCAGAAAATCTATTTCAACCAATTTCAGGCATTAAAATGACTCTAAACACTCTTGTTTTAGTTCCAAAAGTGATAATTCACATGCAATAGTCATTTACAGTCAAAAAATTATACATTAAAAAATTACCATTTCTGACCATCTGGAGAAAGTTCGACAGGTCACAGGTCCTCGTTTTTCATCAGAAAATTGATTTTTTGGACTGTAGAAAAATTGATTGAAAATGTCATTTGGATTGTGCCTCATGTTGAATAACTACTTTTTAAAGCCTTAATGTGAACAAAATTGCCATTTTGATAGACTTTTTATTCTACTCAGAAGCTTCTATTTTGACCAATTTCAGGCATTAAAATGACTCTAAACACTCTTGTGTTAGTTCCAAAAGTGATAATTCACATGCAATAGTCATTTACAGTCAAAAAATTAAACATTAAAAAACTTACCATTTCTGACCATCTGGAGAAAATTCGACAGGTCACGGGTCCTTGTTTTTCATCAGAAAATTGATTTTTTGGACTGTAGAAAAATTGATTGAAAATGTCATTTGGATTGTGCCTCATGTTGAATAACTACTTTTTAAAGCCTTAATGTGAACAAAATTGCCATTTTTACAGACTTTTTCTCCTACTCAGAAGCTTCTATTTCGACCAATTTCAGGCATTAAAATGACTCTAAACAATCTTGTTTTAGTTCCAAAAGTGATAATTCACATGCAATAGTCATTTACAGTCAAAAAATTAAACATTAAAAAACTTACCATTTCTGAACATCTGGAGAAAGTTCGACAGGTCTCGGGTCCTCGTTTTTCATCAGAAAATAGATTTTTTGTACTGTCGAAAAATTTATTGAAAATGTCATTTGGATTGTGCCTCATGTTGAATAACTACTTTTTAAAGCCTTAATGTGAACAAAATTGCCATTTTGATAGACTTTTTATTCTACTCAGAAGCTTCTATTTCGACCAATTTCAGGCATTAAAATGACACTAAACACTCTTGATTTAGTTTCGAAAGTGATAATTCACATACAATAGTCATTTACAGTAAAAAAACTTCAACATTAAAAAATTACCTTTTCTGACCATCTGGAGAAAGTTCGACAGGTCACGGGTCCTCGTTTTTCATCAGAAAATTGATTTTTTGTACTGTAGAAAAATTGATTGAAAATGTCATTTGGATTGTGCCTCATGTTGAATAACTACTTTTTAAAGCCTTAATGTGAACAAAATTGCCATTTTTACAGACTTTTTCTTCTACTCAGAAGCTTCTATTTCGACAAATTTCAGGCATTAAAATGACTCTAAACACTCTTGTTTTAGTTCCAAAAGTGATAATTCACATGCAATAGTCATTTACAGTCAAAAAATTAAACATTAAAAAACTTACCATTTCTGACCATCTGGAGAAAGTTCGACAGGTCACGGGTCCTTGTTTTTCATCAGAAAATTTATTTTTTGGACTGTAGAAAAATTGATTGAAAATGTCATTTGGATTGTGCCTCATGTTGAATAACTACTTTTTAAAGCCTTAATGTGAACAAAATTGCCATTTTTACAGACTTTTTCTTCTACTCAGAAGCTTCTATTTCGACAAATTTGAGGCATTAAAATGACTCTAAACACTCTTGTTTTAGTTCCAAAAGTGATAATTCACATGCAATAGTCATTTACAGTCAAAAAATTAAACATTAAAAAACTTACCATTTCTGACCATCTGGAGAAAGTTCGACAGGTCACGGGTCCTTGTTTTTCATCAAAAAATTGATTTTATGACTGTAGAAAAATTGATTGAAAATGTCATTTGGATTGTGCCTCATGTTGAATAACTACTTTTTAAAGCCTTAATGTGAACAAAATTGCCATTTTTACAGACTTATTCTTCTACTCAGAAGCTTCTATTTCGACCAATTTCAGGCATTAAAATGACTCTAAACACTCTTGTTTTAGTTCCAAAAGTGATAATTCACATGCAATAGTCATTTACAGTCAAAAAATTAAACATTAAAAAATTACCATTTCTGACCATCTGGAGAAAGTTCGACAGGTCACGGGTCCTCGTTTTTCATCAGAAAATTGATTTTTTGGACTGTAGAAAAATTGATTGAAAATGTCATTTGGATTGTGCCTCATGTTGAATAACTACTTTTTAAAGCCTTAATGTGAACAAAATTGCCATTTTGATAGACTTTTTATTCTACTCAGAAGCTTCTATTTTGACCAATTTCAGGCATTAAAATGATTCTAAACACTCTTGTGTTAGTTCCAAAAGTGATAATTCACCACATGCAATAGTCATTTACAGTCAAAAAATTAAACATTAAAAAACTTACCATTTCTGACCATCTGGAGAAAGTTCGACAGGTCACGGGTCCTCGTTTTTCATCAGAAAATTGATTTTTTGGACTGTAGAAAAATTGATTGAAAATGTCATTTGGATTGTGCCTCATGTTGAATAACTACTTTAAAGCCTCAATGTGACCAAAATTGCCATTTTTAAAGACTTTTTCTCCTACTCAGAAGCTTCTATTTCAACCAATTTCAGGCATTAAAATGACTCTAAACACTCTTGTTTTAGTTCCAAAAGTGATAATTCACATGCAATAGTCATTTACAGTCAAAAAATTATACATTAAAAAATTACCATTTCTGACCATCTGGAGAAAGTTCGACAGGTCACAGGTCCTCGTTTTTCATCAGAAAATTGATTTTTTGGACTGTAGAAAAATTGATTGAAAATGTCATTTGGATTGTGCCTCATGTTGAATAACTACTTTTTAAAGCCTTAATGTGAACAAAATTGCCATTTTGATAGACTTTTTATTCTACTCAGAAGCTTCTATTTTGACCAATTTCAGGCATTAAAATGACTCTAAACACTCTTGTGTTAGTTCCAAAAGTGATAATTCACATGCAATAGTCATTTACAGTCAAAAAATTAAACATTAAAAAACTTACCATTTCTGACCATCTGGAGAAAGTTCGACAGGTCACGGGTCCTCGTTTTTCATCAGAAAATTGATTTTTTGGACTGTAGAAAAATTGATTGAAAATGTCATTTGGATTGTGCCTCATGTTGAATAACTACTTTTTAAAGCCTCAATGTGACCAAAATTGCCATTTTTAAAGACTTTTTCTCCTACTCAGAAAATCTATTTCAACCAATTTCAGGCATTAAAATGACTCTAAACACTCTTGTTTTAGTTCCAAAAGTGATAATTCACATGCAATAGTCATTTACAGTCAAAAAATTATACATTAAAAAATTACCATTTCTGACCATCTGGAGAAAGTTCGACAGGTCACAGGTCCTCGTTTTTCATCAGAAAATTGATTTTTTGGACTGTAGAAAAATTGATTGAAAATGTCATTTGGATTGTGCCTCATGTTGAATAACTACTTTTTAAAGCCTTAATGTGAACAAAATTGCCATTTTGATAGACTTTTTATTCTACTCAGAAGCTTCTATTTTGACCAATTTCAGGCATTAAAATGACTCTAAACACTCTTGTGTTAGTTACAAAAGTGATAATTCACATGCAATAGTCATTTACAGTCAAAAAATTAAACATTAAAAAACTTACCATTTCTGACCATCTGGAGAAAATTCGACAGGTCACGGGTCCTTGTTTTTCATCAGAAAATTGATTTTTTGGACTGTAGAAAAATTGATTGAAAATGTCATTTGGATTGTGCCTCATGTTGAATAACTACTTTTTAAAGCCTTAATGTGAACAAAATTGCCATTTTTACAGACTTTTTCTCCTACTCAGAAGCTTCTATTTCGACCAATTTCAGGCATTAAAATGACTCTAAACAATCTTGTTTTAGTTCCAAAAGTGATAATTCACATGCAATAGTCATTTACAGTCAAAAAATTAAACATTAAAAAACTTACCATTTCTGAACATCTGGAGAAAGTTCGACAGGTCTCGGGTCCTCGTTTTTCATCAGAAAATAGATTTTTTGTACTGTCGAAAAATTTATTGAAAATGTCATTTGGATTGTGCCTCATGTTGAATAACTACTTTTTAAAGCCTTAATGTGAACAAAATTGCCATTTTGATAGACTTTTTATTCTACTCAGAAGCTTCTATTTCGACCAATTTCAGGCATTAAAATGACACTAAACACTCTTGATTTAGTTTCGAAAGTGATAATTCACATACAATAGTCATTTACAGTAAAAAAACTTCAACATTAAAAAATTACCTTTTCTGACCATCTGGAGAAAGTTCGACAGGTCACGGGTCCTCGTTTTTCATCAGAAAATTGATTTTTTGTACTGTAGAAAAATTGATTGAAAATGTCATTTGGATTGTGCCTCATGTTGAATAACTACTTTTTAAAGCCTTAATGTGAACAAAATTGCCATTTTTACAGACTTTTTCTTCTACTCAGAAGCTTCTATTTCGACAAATTTCAGGCATTAAAATGACTCTAAACACTCTTGTTTTAGTTCCAAAAGTGATAATTCACATGCAATAGTCATTTACAGTCAAAAAATTAAACATTAAAAAACTTACCATTTCTGACCATCTGGAGAAAGTTCGACAGGTCACGGGTCCTTGTTTTTCATCAGAAAATTTATTTTTTGGACTGTAGAAAAATTGATTGAAAATGTCATTTGGATTGTGCCTCATGTTGAATAACTACTTTTTAAAGCCTTAATGTGAACAAAATTGCCATTTTTACAGACTTTTTCTTCTACTCAGAAGCTTCTATTTCGACAAATTTGAGGCATTAAAATGACTATAAACACTCTTGTTTTAGTTCCAAAAGTGATAATTCACATGCAATAGTCATTTACAGTCAAATAATTAAACATTAAAAAACTTACCATTTCTGACCATCTGGAGAAAGTTCGACAGGTCACGGGTCCTCGTTTTTCATCAGAAAATTGATTTTTTGGACTGTAGAAAAGTTGATTGAAAATGTCATTTGGATTGTGCCTCATGTTGAATAACTACTTTTTAAAGCCTCAATGGGACCAAAATTGCCATTTTTACAGACTTTTTCTCCTACTCAGAAGCTTCTATTTCGACAAATTTCAGGCATTAAAATGACTCTAAACACTCTTGTTTTAGTTCCAAAGGTGATAATTCACATGCAATAGTCATTTACAGTCAAAAAATTAAACATTAAAAAACTTACCATTTCTGACCATCTGGAGAAAGTTCGACAGGTCACGGGTCCTCGTTTTTCATCAGAAAATTGATTTTTTGGACTGTAGAAAAATTGATTGAAAATGTCATTTGGATTGTGCCTCATGTTGAATAACTACTTTTTAAAGCCTCAATGTGACCAAAATTGCCATTTTTAAAGACTTTTTCTCCTACTCAGAAGCTTCTATTTCAACCAATTTCAGGCATTAAAATGACTCTAAACACTCTTGTTTTAGTTCCAAAAGTGATAATTCACATGCAATAGTCATTTACAGTCAAAAAATTATACATTAAAAAATTACCATTTCTGACCATCTGGAGAAAGTTCGACAGGTCACAGGTCCTCGTTTTTCATCAGAAAATTGATTTTTTGGACTGTAGAAAAATTGATTGAAAATGTCATTTGGATTGTGCCTCATGTTGAATAACTACTTTTTAAAGCCTCAATGTGACCAAAATTGCCATTTTTACAGACTTTTTCTCCTACTCAGAAGCTTCTATTTCAACTAATTTCAGGCATTAAAATGACTCTAAACACTCTTGTTTTAGTTCCAAAAGTGATAATTCACATGCAATAGTCATTTATAGTCAAAAAATTTAAACATTAAAAAATTACCATTTCTGACCATCTGGAGAAAGTTCGACAGGTCACGGGTCCTCGTTTTTCATCAGAAAATTGATTTTTTGGACTGTAAAAAAATTGATTGAAAATGTCATTTGGATTGTGCCTCATGTTGAATAACTACCTTTTAAAGCCTTAATGTGAACAAAATTGACATTTTGATAGACTTTTTATTCTACTCAGAAGCTTCTATTTCGACCAATTTCAGGCATTAAAATGACACTAAACACTCTTGTTTTAGTTTCGAAAGTGATAATTCACATACAATAGTCATTTACAGTCAAAAAACTTCAACATTAAAAAATTACCTTTTCTGACCATCTGGAGAAAGTTCGACAGGTCACGGGTCCTCGTTTTTCATCAGAAAATTGATTTTTTGGACTATAGAAAAGTTGATTGAAAATGTCATTTGGATTGTGCCTCATGTTGAATAACTACTTTTTAAAGCCTTAATGTGAACAAAATTGCCATTTTTACAGACTTTTCCTCCTTCTCAGAAGCTTCTATTTCAACCAATTTCAGGCATTAAAATGACTCTAAACACTCTTGTGTTAGTTCCAAAAGTGATAATTCACATGCAATAGTCATTTACAGTCAAAAAATTAAACATTAAAAAACTTACCATTTCTGACCATCTGGAGAAAATTCGACAGGTCACGGGTCCTTGTTTTTCATCAGAAAATTGATTTTTTGGACTGTAGAAAAATTGATTGAAAATGTCATTTGGATTGTGCCTCATGTTGAATAACTACTTTTTAAAGCCTTAATGTGAACAAAATTGCCATTTTTACAGACTTTTTCTCCTACTCAGAAGCTTCTATTTCGACCAATTTCAGGCATTAAAATGACTCTAAACAATCTTGTTTTAGTTCCAAAAGTGATAATTCACATGCAATAGTCATTTACAGTCAAAAAATTAAACATTAAAAAACTTACCATTTCTGAACATCTGGAGAAAGTTCGACAGGTCTCGGGTCCTCGTTTTTCATCAGAAAATTGATTTTTTGTACTGTCGAAAAATTTATTGAAAATGTCATTTGGATTGTGCCTCATGTTGAATAACTACTTTTTAAAGCCTTAATGTGAACAAAATTACCATTTTGATAGACTTTTTATTCTACTCAGAAGCTTCTATTTCGACCAATTTCAGGCATTAAAATGACACTAAACACTCTTGTTTTAGTTTCGAAAGTGATAATTCACATACAATAGTCATTTACAGTAAAAAAACTTCAACATTAAAAAATTACCTTTTCTGACCATCTGGAGAAAGTTCGACAGGTCACGGGTCCTCGTTTTTCATCAGAAAATTGATTTTTTGTACTGTAGAAAAATTGATTGAAAATGTCATTTGGATTGTGCCTCATGTTGAATAACTACTTTTTAAAGCCTTAATGTGAACAAAATTGCCATTTTTACAGACTTTTTCTTCTACTCAGAAGCTTCTATTTCGACCAATTTCAGGCATTAAAATGACTCTAAACACTCTTGTTTTAGTTCCAAAAGTGATAATTCACATGCAATAGTCATTTATAGTCAAAAAATTTAAACATTAAAAAATTACCATTTCTGACCATCTGGAGAAAGGTGGACAGGTCACGGGTCCTCGTTTTTCATCAGAAAATTGATTTTTTGGACTGTAAAAAAATTGATTGAAAATGTCATTTGGATTGTGCCTCATGTTGAATAACTACCTTTTAAAGCCTTAATGTGAACAAAATTGACATTTTGATAGACTTTTTATTCTACTCAGAAGCTTCTATTTCGATCAATTTCAGGCATTAAAATGACTCTAAACACTCTTGTTTTAGTTCCAAAAGTGATAATTCACATGCAATAGTCATTGATAGTCAAAAAATTAAACATTAAAAAATTACCTTTTCTGACCATCTGGAGAAAGTTCGACAGGTCACGGGTCCTCGTTTTTCATCAGAAAATTGATTTTTTGGACTGTAGAAAAACTGATTGAAAATGTCATTTGGATTGTGCCTCGTGTTGAATAACTACTTTTTAAAGCCTTAATGTGAACAAAATTGCCATTTTTACAGAGTTTTTCTTCTACTCAGAAGCTTCTATTTCGACCAATTTCAGGCATTAAAATGACTCTAAACACTCTTGTTTTAGTTCCAAAAGTGATAATTCACATGCAATAGTCATTTACAGTCAAAAAATTAAACATTAAAAAACTTACCATTTCTGACCATCTGGAGAAAGTTCGACAGGTCACGGGCCCTCGTTTTTCATCAGAAAATTGTTTTTTTGGACTATAGAAAAATTGATTGAAAATGTCATTTGGATTGTGCCTCATGGTGAATAACTACTTTTTAAAGCCTTAATGTGAACAAAATTGCCATTTTTACAGACTTTTTCTTCTACTCAGAAGCTTCTATTTCGACCAATTTCAGGCATTAAAATGACTCTAAACACTCTTGTTTTAGTTCCAAAAGTGATAATTCACATGCAATAGTCATTTATAGTCAAAAAATTTAAACATTAAAAAATTACCATTTCTGACCATCTGGAGAAAGGTGGACAGGTCACGGGTCCTCGTTTTTCATCAGAAAATTGATTTTTTGGACTGTAAAAAAATTGATTGAAAATGTCATTTGGATTGTGCCTCATGTTGAATAACTACCTTTTAAAGCCTTAAAGTGAACAAAATTGACATTTTGATAGACTTTTTATTCTACTCAGAAGCTTCTATTTTGACCAATTTCAGGCATTAAAATGACTCTAAACACTCTTGTTTTAGTTCCAAAAGTGATAATTCACATGCAATAGTCATTTACAGTCAAAAAATTAAACATTAAAAAACTTACCATTTCTGACAATCTGGAGAAAGTTCGACAGGTCACGGGTCCTCGTTTTTCATCAGAAAATTGATTTTTTTGGACTGTAAAAAAATTGATTGAAAATGTCATTTGGATTGTGCCTCATGTTGAATAACTACTTTTTAAAGCCTTAATGTGAACAAAATTGCCATTTTGATAGACTTTTTATTCTACTCAGAAGCTTCTATTTTGACCAATTTCAGGCATTAAAATGACTCTAAACACTCTTGTTTTATAATTCACATGCAATAGTCATTTACAGTCAAAAAATTAAACATTAAAAAACTTACCATTTCTGACCATATGGAGAAAGTTCGACAGGTCTCTGGTCCTCGTTTTTCATCAGAAAATTAATTTTTTGTACTGTCGAAAAATTGATTGAAAATGTCATTTGGATTGTGCCTCATGTTGAATAACTACTTTTTAAAGCCTTAATGTGAACAAAATTGCCATTTTGATAGACTTTTTCTTCTACTCAGAAGCTTCTATTTCGACAAATTTCAGGCATTAAAATGACTCTAAACACTCTTGTTTTAGTTCCAAAAGTGATAATTCACATGCAATAGTCATTTACAGTCAAATAATTAAACATTAAAAAACTTACCATTTCTGACCATCTGGAGAAAGTTCGACAGGTCACGGGTCCTCGTTTTTCATCAGAAAATTGATTTTTTGGACTGTAGAAAAGTTGATTGAAAATGTCATTTGGATTGTGCCTCATGTTGAATAACTACTTTTTAAAGCCTCAATGGGACCAAAATTGCCATTTTTACAGACTTTTTCTCCTACTCAGAAGCTTCTATTTCAACTAATTTCAGGCATTAAAATGACTCTAAACACTCTTGTTTTAGTTCCAAAAGTGATAATTCACATGCAATAGTCATTTACAGTCAAAAAATTAAACATTAAAAAACTTACCATTTCTGACCATCTGGAGAAAGTTCGACAGGTCACGGGTCCTTGTTTTTCATCAAAAAATTGATTTTATGACTGTAGAAAAATTGATTGAAAATGTCATTCGGATTGTGCCTCATGTTGAATAACTACTTTTTAAAGCCTTAATGTGAACAAAATTGCCATTTTTACAGACTTATTCTTCTACTCAGAAGCTTCTATTTCGACCAATTTCAGGCATTAAAATGACTCTAAACACTCTTGTTTTAGTTCCAAAAGTGATAATTCACATGCAATAGTCATTTACAGTCAAAAAATTAAACATTAAAAAATTACCATTTCTGACCATCTGGAGAAAGTTCGACAGGTCACGGGTCCTCGTTTTTCATCAGAAAATTGATTTTTTGGACTGTAGAAAAATTGATTGAAAATGTCATTTGGATTGTGCCTCATGTTGAATAACTACTTTTTAAAGCCTTAATGTGAACAAAATTGCCATTTTGATAGACTTTTTATTCTACTCAGAAGCTTCTATTTTGATCAATTTCAGGCATTAAAATGACTCTAAACACTCTTGTGTTAGTTCCAAAAGTGATAATTCACATGCAATAGTCATTTACAGTCAAAAAATTAAACATTAAAAAACTTACCATTTCTGACCATCTGGAGAAAGTTCGACAGGTCACGGGTCCTCGTTTTTCATCAGAAAATTGATTTTTTGGACTGTAGAAAAATTGATTGAAAATGTCATTTGGATTGTGCCTCATGTTGAATAACTACTTTTTAAAGCCTTAATGTGAACAAAATTGCCATTTTTACAGACTTTTTCTTCTACTCAGAAGCTTCTATTTTGACCAATTTCAGGCATTAAAATGACTCTAAACACTCTTGTGTTAGTTCCAAAAGTGATAATTCACATGCAATAGTCATTTACAGTCAAAAAATTAAACATTAAAAAACTTACCATTTCTGACCATCTGGAGAAAGTTCGACAGGTCACGGATCCTCGTTTTTCATCAGAAAATTGGTTTTTTGGACTGTAGAAAAATTGATTGAAAATGTCATTTGGATTGTGCCTCATGTTGAATAACTACTTTTTAAAGCCTTAATGTGACCAAAATTGCCATTTTTACAGACTTTTTCTCCTACTCAGAAGCTTCTATTTCAACTAATTTCAGGAATTAAAATGACTCTAAACACTCTTGTTTTAGTTCCAAAAGTGATAATTCACATGCAATAGTCATTTACAGTCAAAAAATTAAACATTAAAAAACTTACCATTTCTGACCATCTGGAGAAAGTTCGACAGGTCTCGGGTCCTCGTTTTTCATCAGAAAATTGATTTTTTGTACTGTGGAAAAATTGATTGAAAATGTCATTTGGATTGTGCCTCATGTTGAATAACTACTTTTTAAAGCCTTAATGTGAACAAAATTGCCATTTTGATAGACTTTTTATTCTACTCAGAAGCTTCTATTTCGACCAATTTCAGGCATTAAAATGACACTAAACACTCTTGTTTTAGTTTTGAAAGTGATAATTCACATACAATAGTCATTTACAGTCAAAAAACTTCAACATAAAAAAATTACCTTTTCTGACCATCTGGAGAAAGTTCGACAGGTCACGGGTCCTCGTTTTTCATCAGAAAATTGATTTTTTGTACTGTAGAAAAATTGATTGAAAATGTCATTTGGATTGTGCCTCATGTTGAATAACTACTTTTTAAAGCCTTAATGTGAACAAAATTGCCATTTTTACAGACTTTTTCTTCTACTCAGAAGCTTCTATTTTGACCAATTTCAGGCATTAAAATGATTCTAAACACTCTTGTGTTAGTTCCAAAAGTGATAATTCACCACATGCAATAGTCATTTACAGTCAAAAAATTAAACATTAAAAAACTTACCATTTCTGACCATCTGGAGAAAGTTCGACAGGTCACGGGTCCTCGTTTTTCATCAGAAAATTGATTTTTTGGACTGTAGAAAAATTGATTGAAAATGTCATTTGGATTGTGCCTCATGTTGAATAACTACTTTTTAAAGCCTCAATGTGACCAAAATTGCCATTTTTAAAGACTTTTTCTCCTACTCAGAAGCTTCTATTTCAACCAATTTCAGGCATTAAAATGACTCTAAACACTCTTGTTTTAGTTCCAAAAGTGATAATTCACATGCAATAGTCATTTACAGTCAAAAAATTATACATTAAAAAATTACCATTTCTGACCATCTGGAGAAAGTTCGACAGGTCACAGGTCCTCGTTTTTCATCAGAAAATTGATTTTTTGGACTGTAGAAAAATTGATTGAAAATGTCATTTGGATTGTGCCTCATGTTGAATAACTACTTTTTAAAGCCTTAATGTGAACAAAATTGCCATTTTTACAGACTTTTTCTCCTACTCAGAAGCTTCTATTTCGACCAATTTCAGGCATTAAAATGACTCTAAACAATCTTGTTGTATTATCAAAAGTGATAATTCACATGCAATAGTCATTTACAGTCAAAAAATTAAACATTAAAAAACTTACCATTTCTGAACATCTGGAGAAAGTTCGACAGGTCTCGGGTCCTCGTTTTTCATCAGAAAATTGATTTTTTGTACTGTCGAAAAATTTATTGAAAATGTCATTTGGATTGTGCCTCATGTTGAATAACTACTTTTTAAAGCCTTAATGTGAACAAAATTGCCATTTTGATAGACTTTTTATTCTACTCAGAAGCTTCTATTTCGACCAATTTCAGGCATTAAAATGACACTAAACACTCTTGTTTTAGTTTCGAAAGTGATAATTCACATACAATAGTCATTTACAGTAAAAAAACTTCAACATTAAAAAATTACCTTTTCTGACCATCTGGAGAAAGTTCGACAGGTCACGGGTCCTCGTTTTTCATCAGAAAATTGATTTTTTGTACTGTAGAAAAATTGATTGAAAATGTCATTTGGATTGTGCCTCATGTTGAATAACTACTTTTTAAAGCCTTAATGTGAACAAAATTGCCATTTTTACAGACTTTTTCTTCTACTCAGAAGCTTCTATTTCGACAAATTTCAGGCATTAAAATGACTCTAAACACTCTTGTTTTAGTTCCAAAAGTGATAATTCACATGCAATAGTCATTTACAGTCAAAAAATTAAACATTAAAAAACTTACCATTTCTGACCATCTGGAGAAAGTTCGACAGGTCACGGGTCCTTGTTTTTCATCAGAAAATTGATTTTTTGGACTGTAGAAAAATTGATTGAAAATGTCATTTGGATTGTGCCTCATGTTGAATAACTACTTTTTAAAGCCTTAATGTGAACAAAATTGCCATTTTTACAGACTTTTTCTTCTACTCAGAAGCTTCTATTTCGACAAATTTCAGGCATTAAAATGACTCTAAACACTCTTGTTTTAGTTCCAAAAGTGATAATTCACATGCAATAGTCATTTACAGTCAAATAATTAAACATTAAAAAACTTACCATTTCTGACCATCTGGAGAAAGTTCGACAGGTCACGGGTCCTCGTTTTTCATCAGAAAATTGATTTTTTGGATTGTAGAAAAGTTGATTGAAAATGTCATTTGGATTGTGCCTCATGTTGAATAACTACTTTTTAAAGCCTCAATGGGACCAAAATTGCCATTTTTACAGACTTTTTCTCCTACTCAGAAGCTTCTATTTCAACTAATTTCAGGCATTAAAATGACTCTAAACACTCTTGTTTTAGTTCCAAAGGTGATAATTCACATGCAATAGTCATTTACAGTCAAAAAATTAAACATTAAAAAACTTACCATTTCTGACCATCTGGAGAAAGTTCGACAGGTCACGGGTCCTCGTTTTTCATCAGAAAATTGATTTTTTGGACTGTAGAAAAATTGATTGAAAATGTCATTTGGATTGTGCCTCATGTTGAATAACTACTTTTTAAAGCCTCAATGTGACCAAAATTGCCATTTTTAAAGACTTTTTCTCCTACTCAGAAGCTTCTATTTCAACCAATTTCAGGCATTAAAATGACTCTAAACACTCTTGTTTTAGTTCCAAAAGTGATAATTCACATGCAATAGTCATTTACAGTCAAAAAATTATACATTAAAAAATTACCATTTCTGACCATCTGGAGAAAGTTCGACAGGTCACAGGTCCTCATTTTTCATCAGAAAATTGATTTTTTGGACTGTAGAAAAATTGATTGAAAATGTCATTTGGATTGTGCCTCATGTTGAATAACTACTTTTTAAAGCCTTAATGTGAACAAAATTGCCATTTTGATAGACTTTTTATTCTACTCAGAAGCTTCTATTTCGACCAATTTCAGGCATTAAAATGACACTAAACACTCTTGTTTTAGTTTCGAAAGTGATAATTCACATACAATAGTCATTTACAGTAAAAAAACTTCAACATTAAAAAATTACCTTTTCTGACCATCTGGAGAAAGTTCGACAGGTCCCGGGTCCTCGTTTTTCATCAGAAAATTGATTTTTTGTACTGTAGAAAAATTGATTGAAAATGTCATTTGGATTGTGCCTCATGTTGAATAACTACTTTTTAAAGCCTTAATGTGAACAAAATTGCCATTTTTACAGACTTTTTCTTCTACTCAGAAGCTTCTATTTCGACAAATTTCAGGCATTAAAATGACTCTAAACACTCTTGTTTTAGTTCCAAAAGTGATAATTCACATGCAATAGTCATTTATAGTCAAAAAATTTAAACATTAAAAAATTACCATTTCTGACCATCTGGAGAAAGGTGGACAGGTCACGGGTCCTCGTTTTTCATCAGAAAATTGATTTTTTGGACTGTAAAAAAATTGATTGAAAATGTCATTTGGATTGTGCCTCATGTTGAATAACTACCTTTTAAAGCCTTAATGTGAACAAAATTGACATTTTGATAGACTTTTTATTCTACTCAGAAGCTTCTATTTCGATCAATTTCAGGCATTAAAATGACTCTAAACACTCTTGTTTTAGTTCCAAAAGTGATAATTCACATGCAATAGTCATTGATAGTCAAAAAATTAAACATTAAAAAATTACCTTTTCTGACCATCTGGAGAAAGTTCGACAGGTCACGGGTCCTCGTTTTTCATCAGAAAATTGATTTTTTGGACTGTAGAAAAACTGATTGAAAATGTCATTTGGATTGTGCCTCGTGTTGAATAACTACTTTTTAAAGCCTTAATGTGAACAAAATTGCCATTTTTACAGAGTTTTTCTTCTACTCAGAAGCTTCTATTTCGACCAATTTCAGGCATTAAAATGACTCTAAACACTCTTGTTTTAGTTCCAAAAGTGATAATTCACATGCAATAGTCATTTACAGTCAAAAAATTAAACATTAAAAAACTTACCATTTCTGACCATCTGGAGAAAGTTCGACAGGTCACGGATCCTCGTTTTTCATCAGAAAATTGGTTTTTTGGACTGTAGAAAAATTGATTGAAAATGTCATTTGGATTGTGCCTCATGTTGAATAACTACTTTTTAAAGCCTTAATGTGACCAAAATTGCCATTTTTACAGACTTTTTCTCCTACTCAGAAGCTTCTATTTCAACTAATTTCAGGAATTAAAATGACTCTAAACACTCTTGTTTTAGTTCCAAAAGTGATAATTCACATGCAATAGTCATTTACAGTCAAAAAATTAAACATTAAAAAACTTACCATTTCTGACCATCTGGAGAAAGTTCGACAGGTCACGGGCCCTCGTTTTTCATCAGAAAATTGTTTTTTTGGACTATAGAAAAATTGATTGAAAATGTCATTTGGATTGTGCCTCATGTTGAATAACTACTTTTTAAAGCCTTAATGTGAACAAAATTGCCATTTTGATAGACTTTTTATTCTACTCAGAAGCTTCTATTTTGACCAATTTCAGGCATTAAAATGACTCTAAACACTCTTGTTTTAGTTCCAAAAGTGATAATTCACATGCAATAGTCATTTACAGTCAAAAAATTAAACATTAAAAAACTTACCATTTCTGACCATCTGGAGAAAGTTCGACAGGTCTCGGGTCCTCGTTTTTCATCAGAAAATTGATTTTTTGTACTGTCGAAAAATTGATTGAAAATGTCATTTGGATTGTGCCTCATGTTGAATAACTACTTTTTAAAGCCTTAATGTGAACAAAATTGCCATTTTGATAGACTTTTTATTCTACTCAGAAGCTTCTATTTCGACCAATTTCAGGCATTAAAATGACACTAAACACTCTTGTTTTAGTTTTGAAAGTGATAATTCACATACAATAGTCATTTACAGTCAAAAAACTTCAACATAAAAAAATTACCTTTTCTGACCGTCTGGAGAAAGTTCGACAGGTCACGGGTCCTCGTTTTTCATCAGAAAATTGATTTTTTGTACTGTAGAAAAATTGATTGAAAATGTCATTTGGATTGTGCCTCATGTTGAATAACTACTTTTTAAAGCCTTAATGTGAACAAAATTGCCATTTTTACAGACTTTTTCTTCTACTCAGAAGCTTCTATTTTGACCAATTTCAGGCATTAAAATGATTCTAAACACTCTTGTGTTAGTTCCAAAAGTGATAATTCACCACATGCAATAGTCATTTACAGTCAAAAAATTAAACATTAAAAAACTTACCATTTCTGACCATCTGGAGAAAGTTCGACAGGTCACGGGTCCTCGTTTTTCATCAGAAAATTGATTTTTTGGACTGTAGAAAAATTGATTGAAAATGTCATTTGGATTGTGCCTCATGTTGAATAACTACTTTTTAAAGCCTCAATGTGACCAAAATTGCCATTTTTAAAGACTTTTTCTCCTACTCAGAAGCTTCTATTTCAACCAATTTCAGGCATTAAAATGACTCTAAACACTCTTGTTTTAGTTCCAAAAGTGATAATTCACATGCAATAGTCATTTACAGTCAAAAAATTATACATTAAAAAATTACCATTTCTGACCATCTGGAGAAAGTTCGACAGGTCACAGGTCCTCGTTTTTCATCAGAAAATTGATTTTTTGGACTGTAGAAAAATTGATTGAAAATGTCATTTGGATTGTGCCTCATGTTGAATAACTACTTTTTAAAGCCTTAATGTGAAAAAAATTGCCATTTTGATAGACTTTTTATTCTACTCAGAAGCTTCTATTTTGACCAATTTCAGGCATTAAAATGACTCTAAACACTCTTGTGTTAGTTCCAAAAGTGATAATTCACATGCAATAGTCATTTACAGTCAAAAAATTAAACATTAAAAAACTTACCATTTCTGACCATCTGGAGAAAATTCGACAGGTCACGGGTCCTTGTTTTTCATCAGAAAATTGATTTTTTGGACTGTAGAAAAATTGATTGAAAATGTCATTTGGATTGTGCCTCATGTTGAATAACTACTTTTTAAAGCCTTAATGTGAACAAAATTGCCATTTTTACAGACTTTTTCTCCTACTCAGAAGCTTCTATTTCGACCAATTTCAGGCATTAAAATGACTCTAAACAATCTTGTTTTAGTTCCAAAAGTGATAATTCACATGCAATAGTCATTTACAGTCAAAAAATTAAACATTAAAAAACTTACCATTTCTGACCATCTGGAGAAAGTTCGACAGGTCACGGGCCCTCGTTTTTCATCAGAAAATTGTTTTTTTGGACTATAGAAAAATTGATTGAAAATGTCATTTGGATTGTGCCTCATGTTGAATAACTACTTTTTAAAGCCTTAATGTGAACAAAATTGCCATTTTTACAGACTTTTTCTTCTACTCAGAAGCTTCTATTTCGACCAATTTCAGGCATTAAAATGACTCTAAACACTCTTGTTTTAGTTCCAAAAGTGATAATTCACATGCAATAGTCATTTATAGTCAAAAAATTTAAACATTAAAAAATTACCATTTCTGACCATCTGGAGAAAGGTGGACAGGTCACGGGTCCTCGTTTTTCATCAGAAAATTGATTTTTTGGACTGTAAAAAAATTGATTGAAAATGTCATTTGGATTGTGCCTCATGTTGAATAACTACCTTTTAAAGCCTTAATGTGAACAAAATTGACATTTTGATAGACTTTTTATTCTACTCAGAAGCTTCTATTTTGACCAATTTCAGGCATTAAAATGACTCTAAACACTCTTGTTTTAGTTCCAAAAGTGATAATTCACATGCAATAGTCATTTACAGTCAAAAAATTAAACATTAAAAAACTTACCATTTCTGACCATCTGGAGAAAGTTCGACAGGTCACGGGCCCTCGTTTTTCATCAGAAAATTGTTTTTTTGGACTATAGAAAAATTGATTGAAAATGTCATTTGGATTGTGCCTCATGTTGAATAACTACTTTTTAAAGCCTTAATGTGAACAAAATTGCCATTTTTACAGACTTTTTCTTCTACTCAGAAGCTTCTATTTCGACCAATTTCAGGCATTAAAATGACTCTAAACACTCTTGTTTTAGTTCCAAAAGTGATAATTCACATGCAATAGTCATTTATAGTCAAAAAATTAAACATTAAAAAATTACCATTTCTGACCATCTGGAGAAAGTTCGACAGGTCACGGGTCCTCGTTTTTCATCAGAAAATTGATTTTTTTGGACTGTAAAAAAATTGATTGAAAATGTCATTTGGATTGTGCCTCATGTTGAATAACTACTTTTTAAAGCCTTAATGTGAACAAAATTGCCATTTTGATAGACTTTTTATTCTACTCAGAAGCTTCTATTTTGACCAATTTCAGGCATTAAAATGACTCTAAACACTCTTGTTTTAGTTCCAAAAGTGATAATTCACATGCAATAGTCATTGATAGTCAAAAAATTAAACATTAAAAAATTACATTTCTGACCATCTGGAGAAAGTTCGACAGGTCACGGGTCCTCGTTTTTCATCAGAAAATTGATTTTTTGGACTGTAGAAAAACTGATTGAAAATGTCATTTGGATTGTGCCTCGTGTTGAATAACTACTTTTTAAAGCCTTAATGTGAACAAAATTGCCATTTTTACAGAGTTTTTCTTCTACTCAGAAGCTTCTATTTCGACCAATTTCAGGCATTAAAATGACTCTAAACACTCTTGTTTTAGTTCCAAAAGTGATAATTCACATGCAATAGTCATTTACAGTCAAAAAATTAAACATTAAAAAACTTACCATTTCTGACCATCTGGAGAAAGTTCGACAGGTCACGGGCCCTCGTTTTTCATCAGAAAATTGTTTTTTTGGACTATAGAAAAATTGATTGAAAATGTCATTTGGATTGTGCCTCATGTTGAATAACTACTTTTTAAAGCCTTAATGTGAACAAAATTGCCATTTTTACAGACTTTTTCTTCTACTCAGAAGCTTCTATTTCGACCAATTTCAGGCATTAAAATGACTCTAAACACTCTTGTTTTAGTTCCAAAAGTGATAATTCACATGCAATAGTCATTTATAGTCAAAAAATTTAAACATTAAAAAATTACCATTTCTGACCATCTGGAGAAAGGTGGACAGGTCACGGGTCCTCGTTTTTCATCAGAAAATTGATTTTTTGGACTGTAAAAAAATTGATTGAAAATGTCATTTGGATTGTGCCTCATGTTGAATAACTACCTTTTAAAGCCTTAATGTGAACAAAATTGACATTTTGATAGACTTTTTATTCTACTCAGAAGCTTCTATTTCGATCAATTTCAGGCATTAAAATGACTCTAAACACTCTTGTTTTAGTTCCAAAAGTGATAATTCACATGCAATAGTCATTGATAGTCAAAAAATTAAACATTAAAAAATTACCTTTTCTGACCATCTGGAGAAAGTTCGACAGGTCACGGGTCCTCGTTTTTCATCAGAAAATTGATTTTTTGGACTGTAGAAAAACTGATTGAAAATGTCATTTGGATTGTGCCTCGTGTTGAATAACTACTTTTTAAAGCCTTAATGTGAACAAAATTGCCATTTTTACAGACTTTTTCTTCTACTCAGAAGCTTCTATTTCGACCAATTTCAGGCATTAAAATGACTCTAAACACTCTTGTTTTAGTTCCAAAAGTGATAATTCACATGCAATAGTCATTTACAGTCAAAAAATTAAACATTAAAAAACTTACCATTTCTGACCATCTGGAGAAAGTTCGACAGGTCACGGGTCCTCGTTTTTCATCAGAAAATTGATTTTTTTGGACTGTAAAAAAATTGATTGAAAATGTCATTTGGATTGTGCCTCATGTTGAATAACTACTTTTTAAAGCCTTAATGTGAACAAAATTGCCATTTTGATAGACTTTTTATTCTACTCAGAAGCTTCTATTTTGACCAATTTCAGGCATTAAAATGACTCTAAACACTCTTGTTTTATAATTCACATGCAATAGTCATTTACAGTCAAAAAATTAAACATTAAAAAACTTACCATTTCTGACCATATGGAGAAAGTTCGACAGGTCTCGGGTCCTCGTTTTTCATCAGAAAATTGATTTTTTGTACTGTCGAAAAATTGATTGAAAATGTCATTTGGATTGTGCCTCATGTTGAATAACTACTTTTTAAAGCCTTAATGTGAACAAAATTGCCATTTTGATAGACTTTTTATTCTACTCAGAAGCTTCTATTTCGACCAATTTCAGGCATTAAAATGACACTAAACACTCTTGTTTTAGTTTCGAAAGTGATAATTCACATACAATAGTCATTTACAGTCAAAAAACTTCAACATTAAAAAATTACCTTTTCTGACCATCTGGAGAAAGTTCCACAGGTCACGGGTCCTCGTTTTTCATCAGAAAATTGATTTTTTGTACTGTAGAAAAATTGATTGAAAATGTCATTTGGATTGTGCCTCATGTTGAATAACTACTTTTTAAAGCCTTAATGTGAACAAAATTGCCATTTTTACAGACTTTTTCTTCTACTCAGAAGCTTCTATTTCGACAAATTTCAGGCATTAAAATGACTCTAAACACTCTTGTTTTAGTTCCAAAAGTGATAATTCACATGCAATAGTCATTTACAGTCAAAAAATTAAACATTAAAAAACTTACCATTTCTGACCATCTGGAGAAAGTTCGACAGGTCACGGGTCCTTGTTTTTCATCAGAAAATTGATTTTTTGGGCTGTAGAAAAATTGATTGAAAATGTCATTTGGATTGTGCCTCATGTTGAATAACTACTTTTTAAAGCCTTAATGTGAACAAAATTGCCATTTTTACAGACTTTTTCTTCTACTCAGAAGCTTCTATTTCGACAAATTTCAGGCATTAAAATGACTCTAAACACTCTTGTTTTAGTTCCAAAAGTGATAATTCACATGCAATAGTCATTTACAGTCAAATAATTAAACATTAAAAAACTTACCATTTTTGACCATCTGGAGAAAGTTCGACAGGTCACGGGTCCTCGTTTTTCATCAGAAAATTGATTTTTTGGACTGTAGAAAAGTTGATTGAAAATGTCATTTGGATTGTGCCTCATGTTGAATAACTACTTTTTAAAGCCTCAATGGGACCAAAATTGCCATTTTTACAGACTTTTTCTCCTACTCAGAAGCTTCTATTTCAACTAATTTCAGGCATTAAAATGACTCTAAACACTCTTGTTTTAGTTCCAAAAGTGATAATTCACATGCAATAGTCATTTACAGTCAAAAAATTAAACATTAAAAAACTTACCATTTCTGACCATCTGGAGAAAGTTCGACAGGTCACGGGTCCTTGTTTTTCATCAAAAAATTGATTTTATGACTGTAGAAAAATTGATTGAAAATGTCATTTGGATTGTGCCTCATGTTGAATAACTACTTTTTAAAGCCTTAATGTGAACAAAATTGCCATTTTTACAGACTTATTCTTCTACTCAGAAGCTTCTATTTCGACCAATTTCAGGCATTAAAATGACTCTAAACACTCTTGTTTTAGTTCCAAAAGTGATAATTCACATGCAATAGTCATTTACAGTCAAAAAATTAAACATTAAAAAATTACCATTTCTGACCATCTGGAGAAAGTTCGACAGGTCACGGGTCCTCGTTTTTCATCAGAAAATTGATTTTTTGGACTGTAGAAAAATTGATTGAAAATGTCATTTGGATTGTGCCTCATGTTGAATAACTACTTTTTAAAGCCTTAATGTGAACAAAATTGCCATTTTGATAGACTTTTTATTCTACTCAGAAGCTTCTATTTTGACCAATTTCAGGCATTAAAATGATTCTAAACACTCTTGTGTTAGTTCCAAAAGTGATAATTCACCACATGCAATAGTCATTTACAGTCAAAAAATTAAACATTAAAAAACTTACCATTTCTGACCATCTGGAGAAAGTTCGACAGGTCACGGGTCCTCGTTTTTCATCAGAAAATTGATTTTTTGGACTGTAGAAAAATTGATTGAAAATGTCATTTGGATTGTGCCTCATGTTGAATAACTACTTTAAAGCCTCAATGTGACCAAAATTGCCATTTTTAAAGACTTTTTCTCCTACTCAGAAGCTTCTATTTCAACCAATTTCAGGCATTAAAATGACTCTAAACACTCTTGTTTTAGTTCCAAAAGTGATAATTCACATGCAATAGTCATTTACAGTCAAAAAATTATACATTAAAAAATTACCATTTCTGACCATCTGGAGAAAGTTCGACAGGTCACAGGTCCTCGTTTTTCATCAGAAAATTGATTTTTTGGACTGTAGAAAAATTGATTGAAAATGTCATTTGGATTGTGCCTCATGTTGAATAACTACTTTTTAAAGCCTTAATGTGAACAAAATTGCCATTTTGATAGACTTTTTATTCTACTCAGAAGCTTCTATTTTGACCAATTTCAGGCATTAAAATGACTCTAAACACTCTTGTGTTAGTTCCAAAAGTGATAATTCACATGCAATAGTCATTTACAGTCAAAAAATTAAACATTAAAAAACTTACCATTTCTGACCATCTGGAGAAAGTTCGACAGGTCACGGGTCCTCGTTTTTCATCAGAAAATTGATTTTTTGGACTGTAGAAAAATTGATTGAAAATGTCATTTGGATTGTGCCTCATGTTGAATAACTACTTTTTAAAGCCTCAATGTGACCAAAATTGCCATTTTTAAAGACTTTTTCTCCTACTCAGAAAATCTATTTCAACCAATTTCAGGCATTAAAATGACTCTAAACACTCTTGTTTTAGTTCCAAAAGTGATAATTCACATGCAATAGTCATTTACAGTCAAAAAATTATACATTAAAAAATTACCATTTCTGACCATCTGGAGAAAGTTCGACAGGTCACAGGTCCTCGTTTTTCATCAGAAAATTGATTTTTTGGACTGTAGAAAAATTGATTGAAAATGTCATTTGGATTGTGCCTCATGTTGAATAACTACTTTTTAAAGCCTTAATGTGAACAAAATTGCCATTTTGATAGACTTTTTATTCTACTCAGAAGCTTCTATTTTGACCAATTTCAGGCATTAAAATGACTCTAAACACTCTTGTGTTAGTTCCAAAAGTGATAATTCACATGCAATAGTCATTTACAGTCAAAAAATTAAACATTAAAAAACTTACCATTTCTGACCATCTGGAGAAAATTCGACAGGTCACGGGTCCTTGTTTTTCATCAGAAAATTGATTTTTTGGACTGTAGAAAAATTGATTGAAAATGTCATTTGGATTGTGCCTCATGTTGAATAACTACTTTTTAAAGCCTTAATGTGAACAAAATTGCCATTTTTACAGACTTTTTCTCCTACTCAGAAGCTTCTATTTCGACCAATTTCAGGCATTAAAATGACTCTAAACAATCTTGTTTTAGTTCCAAAAGTGATAATTCACATGCAATAGTCATTTACAGTCAAAAAATTAAACATTAAAAAACTTACCATTTCTGAACATCTGGAGAAAGTTCGACAGGTCTCGGGTCCTCGTTTTTCATCAGAAAATAGATTTTTTGTACTGTCGAAAAATTTATTGAAAATGTCATTTGGATTGTGCCTCATGTTGAATAACTACTTTTTAAAGCCTTAATGTGAACAAAATTGCCATTTTGATAGACTTTTTATTCTACTCAGAAGCTTCTATTTCGACCAATTTCAGGCATTAAAATGACACTAAACACTCTTGATTTAGTTTCGAAAGTGATAATTCACATACAATAGTCATTTACAGTAAAAAAACTTCAACATTAAAAAATTACCTTTTCTGACCATCTGGAGAAAGTTCGACAGGTCACGGGTCCTCGTTTTTCATCAGAAAATTGATTTTTTGTACTGTAGAAAAATTGATTGAAAATGTCATTTGGATTGTGCCTCATGTTGAATAACTACTTTTTAAAGCCTTAATGTGAACAAAATTGCCATTTTTACAGACTTTTTCTTCTACTCAGAAGCTTCTATTTCGACAAATTTCAGGCATTAAAATGACTCTAAACACTCTTGTTTTAGTTCCAAAAGTGATAATTCACATGCAATAGTCATTTACAGTCAAAAAATTAAACATTAAAAAACTTACCATTTCTGACCATCTGGAGAAAGTTCGACAGGTCACGGGTCCTTGTTTTTCATCAGAAAATTTATTTTTTGGACTGTAGAAAAATTGATTGAAAATGTCATTTGGATTGTGCCTCATGTTGAATAACTACTTTTTAAAGCCTTAATGTGAACAAAATTGCCATTTTTACAGACTTTTTCTTCTACTCAGAAGCTTCTATTTCGACAAATTTGAGGCATTAAAATGACTCTAAACACTCTTGTTTTAGTTCCAAAAGTGATAATTCACATGCAATAGTCATTTACAGTCAAATAATTAAACATTAAAAAACTTACCATTTCTGACCATCTGGAGAAAGTTCGACAGGTCACGGGTCCTCGTTTTTCATCAGAAAATTGATTTTTTGGACTGTAGAAAAGTTGATTGAAAATGTCATTTGGATTGTGCCTCATGTTGAATAACTACTTTTTAAAGCCTCAATGGGACCAAAATTGCCATTTTTACAGACTTTTTCTCCTACTCAGAAGCTTCTATTTCGACAAATTTCAGGCATTAAAATGACTCTAAACACTCTTGTTTTAGTTCCAAAGGTGATAATTCACATGCAATAGTCATTTACAGTCAAAAAATTAAACATTAAAAAACTTACCATTTCTGACCATCTGGAGAAAGTTCGACAGGTCACGGGTCCTCGTTTTTCATCAGAAAATTGATTTTTTGGACTGTAGAAAAATTGATTGAAAATGTCATTTGGATTGTGCCTCATGTTGAATAACTACTTTTTAAAGCCTCAATGTGACCAAAATTGCCATTTTTAAAGACTTTTTCTCCTACTCAGAAGCTTCTATTTCAACCAATTTCAGGCATTAAAATGACTCTAAACACTCTTGTTTTAGTTCCAAAAGTGATAATTCACATGCAATAGTCATTTACAGTCAAAAAATTATACATTAAAAAATTACCATTTCTGACCATCTGGAGAAAGTTCGACAGGTCACAGGTCCTCGTTTTTCATCAGAAAATTGATTTTTTGGACTGTAGAAAAATTGATTGAAAATGTCATTTGGATTGTGCCTCATGTTGAATAACTACTTTTTAAAGCCTCAATGTGACCAAAATTGCCATTTTTACAGACTTTTTCTCCTACTCAGAAGCTTCTATTTCAACTAATTTCAGGCATTAAAATGACTCTAAACACTCTTGTTTTAGTTCCAAAAGTGATAATTCACATGCAATAGTCATTTATAGTCAAAAAATTTAAACATTAAAAAATTACCATTTCTGACCATCTGGAGAAAGTTCGACAGGTCACGGGTCCTCGTTTTTCATCAGAAAATTGATTTTTTGGACTGTAAAAAAATTGATTGAAAATGTCATTTGGATTGTGCCTCATGTTGAATAACTACCTTTTAAAGCCTTAATGTGAACAAAATTGACATTTTGATAGACTTTTTATTCTACTCAGAAGCTTCTATTTCGACCAATTTCAGGCATTAAAATGACACTAAACACTCTTGTTTTAGTTTCGAAAGTGATAATTCACATACAATAGTCATTTACAGTCAAAAAACTTCAACATTAAAAAATTACCTTTTCTGACCATCTGGAGAAAGTTCGACAGGTCACGGGTCCTCGTTTTTCATCAGAAAATTGATTTTTTGGACTATAGAAAAGTTGATTGAAAATGTCATTTGGATTGTGCCTCATGTTGAATAACTACTTTTTAAAGCCTTAATGTGAACAAAATTGCCATTTTTACAGACTTTTCCTCCTTCTCAGAAGCTTCTATTTCAACCAATTTCAGGCATTAAAATGACTCTAAACACTCTTGTGTTAGTTCCAAAAGTGATAATTCACATGCAATAGTCATTTACAGTCAAAAAATTAAACATTAAAAAACTTACCATTTCTGACCATCTGGAGAAAATTCGACAGGTCACGGGTCCTTGTTTTTCATCAGAAAATTGATTTTTTGGACTGTAGAAAAATTGATTGAAAATGTCATTTGGATTGTGCCTCATGTTGAATAACTACTTTTTAAAGCCTTAATGTGAACAAAATTGCCATTTTTACAGACTTTTTCTCCTACTCAGAAGCTTCTATTTCGACCAATTTCAGGCATTAAAATGACTCTAAACAATCTTGTTTTAGTTCCAAAAGTGATAATTCACATGCAATAGTCATTTACAGTCAAAAAATTAAACATTAAAAAACTTACCATTTCTGAACATCTGGAGAAAGTTCGACAGGTCTCGGGTCCTCGTTTTTCATCAGAAAATTGATTTTTTGTACTGTCGAAAAATTTATTGAAAATGTCATTTGGATTGTGCCTCATGTTGAATAACTACTTTTTAAAGCCTTAATGTGAACAAAATTACCATTTTGATAGACTTTTTATTCTACTCAGAAGCTTCTATTTCGACCAATTTCAGGCATTAAAATGACACTAAACACTCTTGTTTTAGTTTCGAAAGTGATAATTCACATACAATAGTCATTTACAGTAAAAAAACTTCAACATTAAAAAATTACCTTTTCTGACCATCTGGAGAAAGTTCGACAGGTCACGGGTCCTCGTTTTTCATCAGAAAATTGATTTTTTGTACTGTAGAAAAATTGATTGAAAATGTCATTTGGATTGTGCCTCATGTTGAATAACTACTTTTTAAAGCCTTAATGTGAACAAAATTGCCATTTTTACAGACTTTTTCTTCTACTCAGAAGCTTCTATTTCGACCAATTTCAGGCATTAAAATGACTCTAAACACTCTTGTTTTAGTTCCAAAAGTGATAATTCACATGCAATAGTCATTTATAGTCAAAAAATTTAAACATTAAAAAATTACCATTTCTGACCATCTGGAGAAAGGTGGACAGGTCACGGGTCCTCGTTTTTCATCAGAAAATTGATTTTTTGGACTGTAAAAAAATTGATTGAAAATGTCATTTGGATTGTGCCTCATGTTGAATAACTACCTTTTAAAGCCTTAATGTGAACAAAATTGACATTTTGATAGACTTTTTATTCTACTCAGAAGCTTCTATTTCGATCAATTTCAGGCATTAAAATGACTCTAAACACTCTTGTTTTAGTTCCAAAAGTGATAATTCACATGCAATAGTCATTGATAGTCAAAAAATTAAACATTAAAAAATTACCTTTTCTGACCATCTGGAGAAAGTTCGACAGGTCACGGGTCCTCGTTTTTCATCAGAAAATTGATTTTTTGGACTGTAGAAAAACTGATTGAAAATGTCATTTGGATTGTGCCTCGTGTTGAATAACTACTTTTTAAAGCCTTAATGTGAACAAAATTGCCATTTTTACAGAGTTTTTCTTCTACTCAGAAGCTTCTATTTCGACCAATTTCAGGCATTAAAATGACTCTAAACACTCTTGTTTTAGTTCCAAAAGTGATAATTCACATGCAATAGTCATTTACAGTCAAAAAATTAAACATTAAAAAACTTACCATTTCTGACCATCTGGAGAAAGATCGACAGGTCACGGGCCCTCGTTTTTCATCAGAAAATTGTTTTTTTGGACTATAGAAAAATTGATTGAAAATGTCATTTGGATTGTGCCTCATGGTGAATAACTACTTTTTAAAGCCTTAATGTGAACAAAATTGCCATTTTTACAGACTTTTTCTTCTACTCAGAAGCTTCTATTTCGACCAATTTCAGGCATTAAAATGACTCTAAACACTCTTGTTTTAGTTCCAAAAGTGATAATTCACATGCAATAGTCATTTATAGTCAAAAAATTTAAACATTAAAAAATTACCATTTCTGACCATCTGGAGAAAGGTGGACAGGTCACGGGTCCTCGTTTTTCATCAGAAAATTGATTTTTTGGACTGTAAAAAAATTGATTGAAAATGTCATTTGGATTGTGCCTCATGTTGAATAACTACCTTTTAAAGCCTTAAAGTGAACAAAATTGACATTTTGATAGACTTTTTATTCTACTCAGAAGCTTCTATTTTGACCAATTTCAGGCATTAAAATGACTCTAAACACTCTTGTTTTAGTTCCAAAAGTGATAATTCAAATGCAATAGTCATTTACAGTCAAAAAATTAAACATTAAAAAACTTACCATTTCTGACAATCTGGAGAAAGTTCGACAGGTCACGGGTCCTCGTTTTTCATCAGAAAATTGATTTTTTTGGACTGTAAAAAAATTGATTGAAAATGTCATTTGGATTGTGCCTCATGTTGAATAACTACTTTTTAAAGCCTTAATGTGAACAAAATTGCCATTTTGATAGACTTTTTATTCTACTCAGAAGCTTCTATTTTGACCAATTTCAGGCATTAAAATGACTCTAAACACTCTTGTTTTATAATTCACATGCAATAGTCATTTACAGTCAAAAAATTAAACATTAAAAAACTTACCATTTCTGACCATATGGAGAAAGTTCGACAGGTCTCTGGTCCTCGTTTTTCATCAGAAAATTAATTTTTTGTACTGTCGAAAAATTGATTGAAAATGTCATTTGGATTGTGCCTCATGTTGAATAACTACTTTTTAAAGCCTTAATGTGAACAAAATTGCCATTTTGATAGACTTTTTCTTCTACTCAGAAGCTTCTATTTCGACAAATTTCAGGCATTAAAATGACTCTAAACACTCTTGTTTTAGTTCCAAAAGTGATAATTCACATGCAATAGTCATTTACAGTCAAATAATTAAACATTAAAAAACTTACCATTTCTGACCATCTGGAGAAAGTTCGACAGGTCACGGGTCCTCGTTTTTCATCAGAAAATTGATTTTTTGGACTGTAGAAAAGTTGATTGAAAATGTCATTTGGATTGTGCCTCATGTTGAATAACTACTTTTTAAAGCCTCAATGGGACCAAAATTGCCATTTTTACAGACTTTTTCTCCTACTCAGAAGCTTCTATTTCAACTAATTTCAGGCATTAAAATGACTCTAAACACTCTTGTTTTAGTTCCAAAAGTGATAATTCACATGCAATAGTCATTTACAGTCAAAAAATTAAACATTAAAAAACTTACCATTTCTGACCATCTGGAGAAAGTTCGACAGGTCACGGGTCCTTGTTTTTCATCAAAAAATTGATTTTATGACTGTAGAAAAATTGATTGAAAATGTCATTCGGATTGTGCCTCATGTTGAATAACTACTTTTTAAAGCCTTAATGTGAACAAAATTGCCATTTTTACAGACTTATTCTTCTACTCAGAAGCTTCTATTTCGACCAATTTCAGGCATTAAAATGACTCTAAACACTCTTGTTTTAGTTCCAAAAGTGATAATTCACATGCAATAGTCATTTACAGTCAAAAAATTAAACATTAAAAAATTACCATTTCTGACCATCTGGAGAAAGTTCGACAGGTCACGGGTCCTCGTTTTTCATCAGAAAATTGATTTTTTGGACTGTAGAAAAATTGATTGAAAATGTCATTTGGATTGTGCCTCATGTTGAATAACTACTTTTTAAAGCCTTAATGTGAACAAAATTGCCATTTTGATAGACTTTTTATTCTACTCAGAAGCTTCTATTTTGACCAATTTCAGGCATTAAAATGACTCTAAACACTCTTGTGTTAGTTCCAAAAGTGATAATTCACATGCAATAGTCATTTACAGTCAAAAAATTAAACATTAAAAAACTTACCATTTCTGACCATCTGGAGAAAGTTCGACAGGTCACGGGTCCTCGTTTTTCATCAGAAAATTGATTTTTTGGACTGTAGAAAAATTGATTGAAAATGTCATTTGGATTGTGCCTCATGTTGAATAACTACTTTTTAAAGCCTTAATGTGAACAAAATTGCCATTTTTACAGACTTTTTCTTCTACTCAGAAGCTTCTATTTTGACCAATTTCAGGCATTAAAATGACTCTAAACACTCTTGTGTTAGTTCCAAAAGTGATAATTCACATGCAATAGTCATTTACAGTCAAAAAATTAAACATTAAAAAACTTACCATTTCTGACCATCTGGAGAAAGTTCGACAGGTCACGGATCCTCGTTTTTCATCAGAAAATTGGTTTTTTGGACTGTAGAAAAATTGATTGAAAATGTCATTTGGATTGTGCCTCATGTTGAATAACTACTTTTTAAAGCCTTAATGTGACCAAAATTGCCATTTTTACAGACTTTTTCTCCTACTCAGAAGCTTCTATTTCAACTAATTTCAGGAATTAAAATGACTCTAAACACTCTTGTTTTAGTTCCAAAAGTGATAATTCACATGCAATAGTCATTTACAGTCAAAAAATTAAACATTAAAAAACTTACCATTTCTGACCATCTGGAGAAAGTTCGACAGGTCTCGGGTCCTCGTTTTTCATCAGAAAATTGATTTTTTGTACTGTGGAAAAATTGATTGAAAATGTCATTTGGATTGTGCCTCATGTTGAATAACTACTTTTTAAAGCCTTAATGTGAACAAAATTGCCATTTTGATAGACTTTTTATTCTACTCAGAAGCTTCTATTTCGACCAATTTCAGGCATTAAAATGACACTAAACACTCTTGTTTTAGTTTTGAAAGTGATAATTCACATACAATAGTCATTTACAGTCAAAAAACTTCAACATAAAAAAATTACCTTTTCTGACCATCTGGAGAAAGTTCGACAGGTCACGGGTCCTCGTTTTTCATCAGAAAATTGATTTTTTGTACTGTAGAAAAATTGATTGAAAATGTCATTTGGATTGTGCCTCATGTTGAATAACTACTTTTTAAAGCCTTAATGTGAACAAAATTGCCATTTTTACAGACTTTTTCTTCTACTCAGAAGCTTCTATTTTGACCAATTTCAGGCATTAAAATGATTCTAAACACTCTTGTGTTAGTTCCAAAAGTGATAATTCACCACATGCAATAGTCATTTACAGTCAAAAAATTAAACATTAAAAAACTTACCATTTCTGACCATCTGGAGAAAGTTCGACAGGTCACGGGTCCTCGTTTTTCATCAGAAAATTGATTTTTTGGACTGTAGAAAAATTGATTGAAAATGTCATTTGGATTGTGCCTCATGTTGAATAACTACTTTTTAAAGCCTCAATGTGACCAAAATTGCCATTTTTAAAGACTTTTTCTCCTACTCAGAAGCTTCTATTTCAACCAATTTCAGGCATTAAAATGACTCTAAACACTCTTGTTTTAGTTCCAAAAGTGATAATTCACATGCAATAGTCATTTACAGTCAAAAAATTATACATTAAAAAATTACCATTTCTGACCATCTGGAGAAAGTTCGACAGGTCACAGGTCCTCGTTTTTCATCAGAAAATTGATTTTTTGGACTGTAGAAAAATTGATTGAAAATGTCATTTGGATTGTGCCTCATGTTGAATAACTACTTTTTAAAGCCTTAATGTGAACAAAATTGCCATTTTTACAGACTTTTTCTCCTACTCAGAAGCTTCTATTTCGACCAATTTCAGGCATTAAAATGACTCTAAACAATCTTGTTTTAGTTCCAAAAGTGATAATTCACATGCAATAGTCATTTACAGTCAAAAAATTAAACATTAAAAAACTTACCATTTCTGAACATCTGGAGAAAGTTCGACAGGTCTCGGGTCCTCGTTTTTCATCAGAAAATTGATTTTTTGTACTGTCGAAAAATTTATTGAAAATGTCATTTGGATTGTGCCTCATGTTGAATAACTACTTTTTAAAGCCTTAATGTGAACAAAATTGCCATTTTGATAGACTTTTTATTCTACTCAGAAGCTTCTATTTCGACCAATTTCAGGCATTAAAATGACACTAAACACTCTTGTTTTAGTTTCGAAAGTGATAATTCACATACAATAGTCATTTACAGTAAAAAAACTTCAACATTAAAAAATTACCTTTTCTGACCATCTGGAGAAAGTTCGACAGGTCACGGGTCCTCGTTTTTCATCAGAAAATTGATTTTTTGTACTGTAGAAAAATTGATTGAAAATGTCATTTGGATTGTGCCTCATGTTGAATAACTACTTTTTAAAGCCTTAATGTGAACAAAATTGCCATTTTTACAGACTTTTTCTTCTACTCAGAAGCTTCTATTTCGACAAATTTCAGGCATTAAAATGACTCTAAACACTCTTGTTTTAGTTCCAAAAGTGATAATTCACATGCAATAGTCATTTACAGTCAAAAAATTAAACATTAAAAAACTTACCATTTCTGACCATCTGGAGAAAGTTCGACAGGTCACGGGTCCTTGTTTTTCATCAGAAAATTGATTTTTTGGACTGTAGAAAAATTGATTGAAAATGTCATTTGGATTGTGCCTCATGTTGAATAACTACTTTTTAAAGCCTTAATGTGAACAAAATTGCCATTTTTACAGACTTTTTCTTCTACTCAGAAGCTTCTATTTCGACAAATTTCAGGCATTAAAATGACTCTAAACACTCTTGTTTTAGTTCCAAAAGTGATAATTCACATGCAATAGTCATTTACAGTCAAATAATTAAACATTAAAAAACTTACCATTTCTGACCATCTGGAGAAAGTTCGACAGGTCACGGGTCCTCGTTTTTCATCAGAAAATTGATTTTTTGGATTGTAGAAAAGTTGATTGAAAATGTCATTTGGATTGTGCCTCATGTTGAATAACTACTTTTTAAAGCCTCAATGGGACCAAAATTGCCATTTTTACAGACTTTTTCTCCTACTCAGAAGCTTCTATTTCAACTAATTTCAGGCATTAAAATGACTCTAAACACTCTTGTTTTAGTTCCAAAGGTGATAATTCACATGCAATAGTCATTTACAGTCAAAAAATTAAACATTAAAAAACTTACCATTTCTGACCATCTGGAGAAAGTTCGACAGGTCACGGGTCCTCGTTTTTCATCAGAAAATTGATTTTTTGGACTGTAGAAAAATTGATTGAAAATGTCATTTGGATTGTGCCTCATGTTGAATAACTACTTTTTAAAGCCTCAATGTGACCAAAATTGCCATTTTTAAAGACTTTTTCTCCTACTCAGAAGCTTCTATTTCAACCAATTTCAGGCATTAAAATGACTCTAAACACTCTTGTTTTAGTTCCAAAAGTGATAATTCACATGCAATAGTCATTTACAGTCAAAAAATTATACATTAAAAAATTACCATTTCTGACCATCTGGAGAAAGTTCGACAGGTCACAGGTCCTCATTTTTCATCAGAAAATTGATTTTTTGGACTGTAGAAAAATTGATTGAAAATGTCATTTGGATTGTGCCTCATGTTGAATAACTACTTTTTAAAGCCTTAATGTGAACAAAATTGCCATTTTGATAGACTTTTTATTCTACTCAGAAGCTTCTATTTCGACCAATTTCAGGCATTAAAATGACACTAAACACTCTTGTTTTAGTTTCGAAAGTGATAATTCACATACAATAGTCATTTACAGTAAAAAAACTTCAACATTAAAAAATTACCTTTTCTGACCATCTGGAGAAAGTTCGACAGGTCCCGGGTCCTCGTTTTTCATCAGAAAATTGATTTTTTGTACTGTAGAAAAATTGATTGAAAATGTCATTTGGATTGTGCCTCATGTTGAATAACTACTTTTTAAAGCCTTAATGTGAACAAAATTGCCATTTTTACAGACTTTTTCTTCTACTCAGAAGCTTCTATTTCGACAAATTTCAGGCATTAAAATGACTCTAAACACTCTTGTTTTAGTTCCAAAAGTGATAATTCACATGCAATAGTCATTTACAGTCAAAAAATTAAACATTAAAAAACTTACCATTTCTGACCATCTGGAGAAAGTTCGACAGGTCACGGGTCCTTGTTTTTCATCAGAAAATTGATTTTTTGGACTGTAGAAAAATTGATTGAAAATGTCATTTGGATTGTGCCTCATGTTGAATAACTACTTTTTAAAGCCTTAATGTGAACAAAATTGCCATTTTTACAGACTTTTTCTTCTACTCAGAAGCTTCTATTTCGACAAATTTCAGGCATTAAAATGACTCTAAACACTCTTGTTTTAGTTCCAAAAGTGATAATTCACATGCAATAGTCATTTACAGTCAAATAATTAAACATTAAAAAACTTACCATTTCTGACCATCTGGAGAAAGTTCGACAGGTCACGGGTCCTCGTTTTTCATCAGAAAATTGATTTTTTGGATTGTAGAAAAGTTGATTGAAAATGTCATTTGGATTGTGCCTCATGTTGAATAACTACTTTTTAAAGCCTCAATGGGACCAAAATTGCCATTTTTACAGACTTTTTCTCCTACTCAGAAGCTTCTATTTCAACTAATTTCAGGCATTAAAATGACTCTAAACACTCTTGTTTTAGTTCCAAAGGTGATAATTCACATGCAATAGTCATTTACAGTCAAAAAATTATACATTAAAAAATTACCATTTCTGACCATCTGGAGAAAGTTCGACAGGTCACAGGTCCTCGTTTTTCATCAGAAAATTGATTTTTTGGACTGTAGAAAAATTGATTGAAAATGTCATTTGGATTGTGCCTCATGTTGAATAACTACTTTTTAAAGCCTTAATGTGAACAAAATTGCCATTTTGATAGACTTTTTATTCTACTCAGAAGCTTCTATTTTGACCAATTTCAGGCATTAAAATGACTCTAAACACTCTTGTGTTAGTTCCAAAAGTGATAATTCACATGCAATAGTCATTTACAGTCAAAAAATTAAACATTAAAAAACTTACCATTTCTGACCATCTGGAGAAAGTTCGACAGGTCACGGGTCCTCGTTTTTCATCAGAAAATTGATTTTTTGGACTGTAGAAAAATTGATTGAAAATGTCATTTGGATTGTGCCTCATGTTGAATAACTACTTTTTAAAGCCTCAATGTGACCAAAATTGCCATTTTTAAAGACTTTTTCTCCTACTCAGAAAATCTATTTCAACCAATTTCAGGCATTAAAATGACTCTAAACACTCTTGTTTTAGTTCCAAAAGTGATAATTCACATGCAATAGTCATTTACAGTCAAAAAATTATACATTAAAAAATTACCATTTCTGACCATCTGGAGAAAGTTCGACAGGTCACAGGTCCTCGTTTTTCATCAGAAAATTGATTTTTTGGACTGTAGAAAAATTGATTGAAAATGTCATTTGGATTGTGCCTCATGTTGAATAACTACTTTTTAAAGCCTTAATGTGAACAAAATTGCCATTTTGATAGACTTTTTATTCTACTCAGAAGCTTCTATTTTGACCAATTTCAGGCATTAAAATGACTCTAAACACTCTTGTGTTAGTTCCAAAAGTGATAATTCACATGCAATAGTCATTTACAGTCAAAAAATTAAACATTAAAAAACTTACCATTTCTGACCATCTGGAGAAAATTCGACAGGTCACGGGTCCTTGTTTTTCATCAGAAAATTGATTTTTTGGACTGTAGAAAAATTGATTGAAAATGTCATTTGGATTGTGCCTCATGTTGAATAACTACTTTTTAAAGCCTTAATGTGAACAAAATTGCCATTTTTACAGACTTTTTCTCCTACTCAGAAGCTTCTATTTCGACCAATTTCAGGCATTAAAATGACTCTAAACAATCTTGTTTTAGTTCCAAAAGTGATAATTCACATGCAATAGTCATTTACAGTCAAAAAATTAAACATTAAAAAACTTACCATTTCTGAACATCTGGAGAAAGTTCGACAGGTCTCGGGTCCTCGTTTTTCATCAGAAAATAGATTTTTTGTACTGTCGAAAAATTTATTGAAAATGTCATTTGGATTGTGCCTCATGTTGAATAACTACTTTTTAAAGCCTTAATGTGAACAAAATTGCCATTTTGATAGACTTTTTATTCTACTCAGAAGCTTCTATTTCGACCAATTTCAGGCATTAAAATGACACTAAACACTCTTGATTTAGTTTCGAAAGTGATAATTCACATACAATAGTCATTTACAGTAAAAAAACTTCAACATTAAAAAATTACCTTTTCTGACCATCTGGAGAAAGTTCGACAGGTCACGGGTCCTCGTTTTTCATCAGAAAATTGATTTTTTGTACTGTAGAAAAATTGATTGAAAATGTCATTTGGATTGTGCCTCATGTTGAATAACTACTTTTTAAAGCCTTAATGTGAACAAAATTGCCATTTTTACAGACTTTTTCTTCTACTCAGAAGCTTCTATTTCGACAAATTTCAGGCATTAAAATGACTCTAAACACTCTTGTTTTAGTTCCAAAAGTGATAATTCACATGCAATAGTCATTTACAGTCAAAAAATTAAACATTAAAAAACTTACCATTTCTGACCATCTGGAGAAAGTTCGACAGGTCACGGGTCCTTGTTTTTCATCAGAAAATTTATTTTTTGGACTGTAGAAAAATTGATTGAAAATGTCATTTGGATTGTGCCTCATGTTGAATAACTACTTTTTAAAGCCTTAATGTGAACAAAATTGCCATTTTTACAGACTTTTTCTTCTACTCAGAAGCTTCTATTTCGACAAATTTGAGGCATTAAAATGACTCTAAACACTCTTGTTTTAGTTCCAAAAGTGATAATTCACATGCAATAGTCATTTACAGTCAAATAATTAAACATTAAAAAACTTACCATTTCTGACCATCTGGAGAAAGTTCGACAGGTCACGGGTCCTCGTTTTTCATCAGAAAATTGATTTTTTGTACTGTAGAAAAATTGATTGAAAATGTCATTTGGATTGTGCCTCATGTTGAATAACTACTTTTTAAAGCCTTAATGTGAACAAAATTGCCATTTTTACAGACTTTTTCTTCTACTCAGAAGCTTCTATTTCGACAAATTTCAGGCATTAAAATGACTCTAAACACTCTTGTTTTAGTTCCAAAAGTGATAATTCACATGCAATAGTCATTTACAGTCAAAAAATTAAACATTAAAAAACTTACCATTTCTGACCATCTGGAGAAAGTTCGACAGGTCACGGGTCCTTGTTTTTCATCAGAAAATTGATTTTTTGGACTGTAGAAAAATTGATTGAAAATGTCATTTGGATTGTGCCTCATGTTGAATAACTACTTTTTAAAGCCTTAATGTGAACAAAATTGCCATTTTTACAGACTTTTTCTTCTACTCAGAAGCTTCTATTTCGACAAATTTCAGGCATTAAAATGACTCTAAACACTCTTGTTTTAGTTCCAAAAGTGATAATTCACATGCAATAGTCATTTACAGTCAAATAATTAAACATTAAAAAACTTACCATTTCTGACCATCTGGAGAAAGTTCGACAGGTCACGGGTCCTCGTTTTTCATCAGAAAATTGATTTTTTGGATTGTAGAAAAGTTGATTGAAAATGTCATTTGGATTGTGCCTCATGTTGAATAACTACTTTTTAAAGCCTCAATGGGACCAAAATTGCCATTTTTACAGACTTTTTCTCCTACTCAGAAGCTTCTATTTCAACTAATTTCAGGCATTAAAATGACTCTAAACACTCTTGTTTTAGTTCCAAAGGTGATAATTCACATGCAATAGTCATTTACAGTCAAAAAATTATACATTAAAAAATTACCATTTCTGACCATCTGGAGAAAGTTCGACAGGTCACAGGTCCTCGTTTTTCATCAGAAAATTGATTTTTTGGACTGTAGAAAAATTGATTGAAAATGTCATTTGGATTGTGCCTCATGTTGAATAACTACTTTTTAAAGCCTTAATGTGAACAAAATTGCCATTTTGATAGACTTTTTATTCTACTCAGAAGCTTCTATTTTGACCAATTTCAGGCATTAAAATGACTCTAAACACTCTTGTGTTAGTTCCAAAAGTGATAATTCACATGCAATAGTCATTTACAGTCAAAAAATTAAACATTAAAAAACTTACCATTTCTGACCATCTGGAGAAAGTTCGACAGGTCACGGGTCCTCGTTTTTCATCAGAAAATTGATTTTTTGGACTGTAGAAAAATTGATTGAAAATGTCATTTGGATTGTGCCTCATGTTGAATAACTACTTTTTAAAGCCTCAATGTGACCAAAATTGCCATTTTTAAAGACTTTTTCTCCTACTCAGAAAATCTATTTCAACCAATTTCAGGCATTAAAATGACTCTAAACACTCTTGTTTTAGTTCCAAAAGTGATAATTCACATGCAATAGTCATTTACAGTCAAAAAATTATACATTAAAAAATTACCATTTCTGACCATCTGGAGAAAGTTCGACAGGTCACAGGTCCTCGTTTTTCATCAGAAAATTGATTTTTTGGACTGTAGAAAAATTGATTGAAAATGTCATTTGGATTGTGCCTCATGTTGAATAACTACTTTTTAAAGCCTTAATGTGAACAAAATTGCCATTTTGATAGACTTTTTATTCTACTCAGAAGCTTCTATTTTGACCAATTTCAGGCATTAAAATGACTCTAAACACTCTTGTGTTAGTTCCAAAAGTGATAATTCACATGCAATAGTCATTTACAGTCAAAAAATTAAACATTAAAAAACTTACCATTTCTGACCATCTGGAGAAAATTCGACAGGTCACGGGTCCTTGTTTTTCATCAGAAAATTGATTTTTTGGACTGTAGAAAAATTGATTGAAAATGTCATTTGGATTGTGCCTCATGTTGAATAACTACTTTTTAAAGCCTTAATGTGAACAAAATTGCCATTTTTACAGACTTTTTCTCCTACTCAGAAGCTTCTATTTCGACCAATTTCAGGCATTAAAATGACTCTAAACAATCTTGTTTTAGTTCCAAAAGTGATAATTCACATGCAATAGTCATTTACAGTCAAAAAATTAAACATTAAAAAACTTACCATTTCTGAACATCTGGAGAAAGTTCGACAGGTCTCGGGTCCTCGTTTTTCATCAGAAAATAGATTTTTTGTACTGTCGAAAAATTTATTGAAAATGTCATTTGGATTGTGCCTCATGTTGAATAACTACTTTTTAAAGCCTTAATGTGAACAAAATTGCCATTTTGATAGACTTTTTATTCTACTCAGAAGCTTCTATTTCGACCAATTTCAGGCATTAAAATGACACTAAACACTCTTGATTTAGTTTCGAAAGTGATAATTCACATACAATAGTCATTTACAGTAAAAAAACTTCAACATTAAAAAATTACCTTTTCTGACCATCTGGAGAAAGTTCGACAGGTCACGGGTCCTCGTTTTTCATCAGAAAATTGATTTTTTGTACTGTAGAAAAATTGATTGAAAATGTCATTTGGATTGTGCCTCATGTTGAATAACTACTTTTTAAAGCCTTAATGTGAACAAAATTGCCATTTTTACAGACTTTTTCTTCTACTCAGAAGCTTCTATTTCGACAAATTTCAGGCATTAAAATGACTCTAAACACTCTTGTTTTAGTTCCAAAAGTGATAATTCACATGCAATAGTCATTTACAGTCAAAAAATTAAACATTAAAAAACTTACCATTTCTGACCATCTGGAGAAAGTTCGACAGGTCACGGGTCCTTGTTTTTCATCAGAAAATTTATTTTTTGGACTGTAGAAAAATTGATTGAAAATGTCATTTGGATTGTGCCTCATGTTGAATAACTACTTTTTAAAGCCTTAATGTGAACAAAATTGCCATTTTTACAGACTTTTTCTTCTACTCAGAAGCTTCTATTTCGACAAATTTGAGGCATTAAAATGACTCTAAACACTCTTGTTTTAGTTCCAAAAGTGATAATTCACATGCAATAGTCATTTACAGTCAAATAATTAAACATTAAAAAACTTACCATTTCTGACCATCTGGAGAAAGTTCGACAGGTCACGGGTCCTCGTTTTTCATCAGAAAATTGATTTTTTGGACTGTAGAAAAATTGATTGAAAATGTCATTTGGATTGTGCCTCATGTTGAATAACTACTTTTTAAAGCCTTAATGTGAACAAAATTGCCATTTTTACAGACTTTTTCTTCTACTCAGAAGCTTCTATTTCGACAAATTTCAGGCATTAAAATGACTCTAAACACTCTTGTTTTAGTTCCAAAAGTGATAATTCACATGCAATAGTCATTTACAGTCAAAAAATTAAACATTAAAAAACTTACCATTTCTGACCATCTGGAGAAAGTTCGACAGGTCACGGGTCCTTGTTTTTCATCAGAAAATTGATTTTTTGGACTGTAGAAAAATTGATTGAAAATGTCATTTGGATTGTGCCTCATGTTGAATAACTACTTTTTAAAGCCTTAATGTGAACAAAATTGCCATTTTTACAGACTTTTTCTTCTACTCAGAAGCTTCTATTTCGACAAATTTCAGGCATTAAAATGACTCTAAACACTCTTGTTTTAGTTCCAAAAGTGATAATTCACATGCAATAGTCATTTACAGTCAAATAATTAAACATTAAAAAACTTACCATTTCTGACCATCTGGAGAAAGTTCGACAGGTCACGGGTCCTCGTTTTTCATCAGAAAATTGATTTTTTGGATTGTAGAAAAGTTGATTGAAAATGTCATTTGGATTGTGCCTCATGTTGAATAACTACTTTTTAAAGCCTCAATGGGACCAAAATTGCCATTTTTACAGACTTTTTCTCCTACTCAGAAGCTTCTATTTCAACTAATTTCAGGCATTAAAATGACTCTAAACACTCTTGTTTTAGTTCCAAAGGTGATAATTCACATGCAATAGTCATTTACAGTCAAAAAATTAAACATTAAAAAACTTACCATTTCTGACCATCTGGAGAAAGTTCGACAGGTCACGGGTCCTCGTTTTTCATCAGAAAATTGATTTTTTGGACTGTAGAAAAATTGATTGAAAATGTCATTTGGATTGTGCCTCATGTTGAATAACTACTTTTTAAAGCCTCAATGTGACCAAAATTGCCATTTTTAAAGACTTTTTCTCCTACTCAGAAGCTTCTATTTCAACCAATTTCAGGCATTAAAATGACTCTAAACACTCTTGTTTTAGTTCCAAAAGTGATAATTCACATGCAATAGTCATTTACAGTCAAAAAATTATACATTAAAAAATTACCATTTCTGACCATCTGGAGAAAGTTCGACAGGTCACAGGTCCTCATTTTTCATCAGAAAATTGATTTTTTGGACTGTAGAAAAATTGATTGAAAATGTCATTTGGATTGTGCCTCATGTTGAATAACTACTTTTTAAAGCCTTAATGTGAACAAAATTGCCATTTTGATAGACTTTTTATTCTACTCAGAAGCTTCTATTTCGACCAATTTCAGGCATTAAAATGACACTAAACACTCTTGTTTTAGTTTCGAAAGTGATAATTCACATACAATAGTCATTTACAGTAAAAAAACTTCAACATTAAAAAATTACCTTTTCTGACCATCTGGAGAAAGTTCGACAGGTCCCGGGTCCTCGTTTTTCATCAGAAAATTGATTTTTTGTACTGTAGAAAAATTGATTGAAAATGTCATTTGGATTGTGCCTCATGTTGAATAACTACTTTTTAAAGCCTTAATGTGAACAAAATTGCCATTTTTACAGACTTTTTCTTCTACTCAGAAGCTTCTATTTCGACAAATTTCAGGCATTAAAATGACTCTAAACACTCTTGTTTTAGTTCCAAAAGTGATAATTCACATGCAATAGTCATTTACAGTCAAAAAATTAAACATTAAAAAACTTACCATTTCTGACCATCTGGAGAAAGTTCGACAGGTCACGGGTCCTTGTTTTTCATCAGAAAATTGATTTTTTGGACTGTAGAAAAATTGATTGAAAATGTCATTTGGATTGTGCCTCATGTTGAATAACTACTTTTTAAAGCCTTAATGTGAACAAAATTGCCATTTTTACAGACTTTTTCTTCTACTCAGAAGCTTCTATTTCGACAAATTTCAGGCATTAAAATGACTCTAAACACTCTTGTTTTAGTTCCAAAAGTGATAATTCACATGCAATAGTCATTTACAGTCAAATAATTAAACATTAAAAAACTTACCATTTCTGACCATCTGGAGAAAGTTCGACAGGTCACGGGTCCTCGTTTTTCATCAGAAAATTGATTTTTTGGATTGTAGAAAAGTTGATTGAAAATGTCATTTGGATTGTGCCTCATGTTGAATAACTACTTTTTAAAGCCTCAATGGGACCAAAATTGCCATTTTTACAGACTTTTTCTCCTACTCAGAAGCTTCTATTTCAACTAATTTCAGGCATTAAAATGACTCTAAACACTCTTGTTTTAGTTCCAAAGGTGATAATTCACATGCAATAGTCATTTACAGTCAAAAAATTATACATTAAAAAATTACCATTTCTGACCATCTGGAGAAAGTTCGACAGGTCACAGGTCCTCGTTTTTCATCAGAAAATTGATTTTTTGGACTGTAGAAAAATTGATTGAAAATGTCATTTGGATTGTGCCTCATGTTGAATAACTACTTTTTAAAGCCTTAATGTGAACAAAATTGCCATTTTGATAGACTTTTTATTCTACTCAGAAGCTTCTATTTTGACCAATTTCAGGCATTAAAATGACTCTAAACACTCTTGTGTTAGTTCCAAAAGTGATAATTCACATGCAATAGTCATTTACAGTCAAAAAATTAAACATTAAAAAACTTACCATTTCTGACCATCTGGAGAAAGTTCGACAGGTCACGGGTCCTCGTTTTTCATCAGAAAATTGATTTTTTGGACTGTAGAAAAATTGATTGAAAATGTCATTTGGATTGTGCCTCATGTTGAATAACTACTTTTTAAAGCCTCAATGTGACCAAAATTGCCATTTTTAAAGACTTTTTCTCCTACTCAGAAAATCTATTTCAACCAATTTCAGGCATTAAAATGACTCTAAACACTCTTGTTTTAGTTCCAAAAGTGATAATTCACATGCAATAGTCATTTACAGTCAAAAAATTATACATTAAAAAATTACCATTTCTGACCATCTGGAGAAAGTTCGACAGGTCACAGGTCCTCGTTTTTCATCAGAAAATTGATTTTTTGGACTGTAGAAAAATTGATTGAAAATGTCATTTGGATTGTGCCTCATGTTGAATAACTACTTTTTAAAGCCTTAATGTGAACAAAATTGCCATTTTGATAGACTTTTTATTCTACTCAGAAGCTTCTATTTTGACCAATTTCAGGCATTAAAATGACTCTAAACACTCTTGTGTTAGTTCCAAAAGTGATAATTCACATGCAATAGTCATTTACAGTCAAAAAATTAAACATTAAAAAACTTACCATTTCTGACCATCTGGAGAAAATTCGACAGGTCACGGGTCCTTGTTTTTCATCAGAAAATTGATTTTTTGGACTGTAGAAAAATTGATTGAAAATGTCATTTGGATTGTGCCTCATGTTGAATAACTACTTTTTAAAGCCTTAATGTGAACAAAATTGCCATTTTTACAGACTTTTTCTCCTACTCAGAAGCTTCTATTTCGACCAATTTCAGGCATTAAAATGACTCTAAACAATCTTGTTTTAGTTCCAAAAGTGATAATTCACATGCAATAGTCATTTACAGTCAAAAAATTAAACATTAAAAAACTTACCATTTCTGAACATCTGGAGAAAGTTCGACAGGTCTCGGGTCCTCGTTTTTCATCAGAAAATAGATTTTTTGTACTGTCGAAAAATTTATTGAAAATGTCATTTGGATTGTGCCTCATGTTGAATAACTACTTTTTAAAGCCTTAATGTGAACAAAATTGCCATTTTGATAGACTTTTTATTCTACTCAGAAGCTTCTATTTCGACCAATTTCAGGCATTAAAATGACACTAAACACTCTTGATTTAGTTTCGAAAGTGATAATTCACATACAATAGTCATTTACAGTAAAAAAACTTCAACATTAAAAAATTACCTTTTCTGACCATCTGGAGAAAGTTCGACAGGTCACGGGTCCTCGTTTTTCATCAGAAAATTGATTTTTTGTACTGTAGAAAAATTGATTGAAAATGTCATTTGGATTGTGCCTCATGTTGAATAACTACTTTTTAAAGCCTTAATGTGAACAAAATTGCCATTTTTACAGACTTTTTCTTCTACTCAGAAGCTTCTATTTCGACAAATTTCAGGCATTAAAATGACTCTAAACACTCTTGTTTTAGTTCCAAAAGTGATAATTCACATGCAATAGTCATTTACAGTCAAAAAATTAAACATTAAAAAACTTACCATTTCTGACCATCTGGAGAAAGTTCGACAGGTCACGGGTCCTTGTTTTTCATCAGAAAATTTATTTTTTGGACTGTAGAAAAATTGATTGAAAATGTCATTTGGATTGTGCCTCATGTTGAATAACTACTTTTTAAAGCCTTAATGTGAACAAAATTGCCATTTTTACAGACTTTTTCTTCTACTCAGAAGCTTCTATTTCGACAAATTTGAGGCATTAAAATGACTCTAAACACTCTTGTTTTAGTTCCAAAAGTGATAATTCACATGCAATAGTCATTTACAGTCAAATAATTAAACATTAAAAAACTTACCATTTCTGACCATCTGGAGAAAGTTCGACAGGTCACGGGTCCTCGTTTTTCATCAGAAAATTGATTTTTTGGACTGTAGAAAAGTTGATTGAAAATGTCATTTGGATTGTGCCTCATGTTGAATAACTACTTTTTAAAGCCTCAATGGGACCAAAATTGCCATTTTTACAGACTTTTTCTCCTACTCAGAAGCTTCTATTTCGACAAATTTCAGGCATTAAAATGACTCTAAACACTCTTGTTTTAGTTCCAAAGGTGATAATTCACATGCAATAGTCATTTACAGTCAAAAAATTAAACATTAAAAAACTTACCATTTCTGACCATCTGGAGAAAGTTCGACAGGTCACGGGTCCTCGTTTTTCATCAGAAAATTGATTTTTTGGACTGTAGAAAAATTGATTGAAAATGTCATTTGGATTGTGCCTCATGTTGAATAACTACTTTTTAAAGCCTCAATGTGACCAAAATTGCCATTTTTAAAGACTTTTTCTCCTACTCAGAAGCTTCTATTTCAACCAATTTCAGGCATTAAAATGACTCTAAACACTCTTGTTTTAGTTCCAAAAGTGATAATTCACATGCAATAGTCATTTACAGTCAAAAAATTATACATTAAAAAATTACCATTTCTGACCATCTGGAGAAAGTTCGACAGGTCACAGGTCCTCGTTTTTCATCAGAAAATTGATTTTTTGGACTGTAGAAAAATTGATTGAAAATGTCATTTGGATTGTGCCTCATGTTGAATAACTACTTTTTAAAGCCTCAATGTGACCAAAATTGCCATTTTTACAGACTTTTTCTCCTACTCAGAAGCTTCTATTTCAACTAATTTCAGGCATTAAAATGACTCTAAACACTCTTGTTTTAGTTCCAAAAGTGATAATTCACATGCAATAGTCATTTATAGTCAAAAAATTTAAACATTAAAAAATTACCATTTCTGACCATCTGGAGAAAGTTCGACAGGTCACGGGTCCTCGTTTTTCATCAGAAAATTGATTTTTTGGACTGTAAAAAAATTGATTGAAAATGTCATTTGGATTGTGCCTCATGTTGAATAACTACCTTTTAAAGCCTTAATGTGAACAAAATTGACATTTTGATAGACTTTTTATTCTACTCAGAAGCTTCTATTTCGACCAATTTCAGGCATTAAAATGACACTAAACACTCTTGTTTTAGTTTCGAAAGTGATAATTCACATACAATAGTCATTTACAGTCAAAAAACTTCAACATTAAAAAATTACCTTTTCTGACCATCTGGAGAAAGTTCGACAGGTCACGGGTCCTCGTTTTTCATCAGAAAATTGATTTTTTGGACTATAGAAAAGTTGATTGAAAATGTCATTTGGATTGTGCCTCATGTTGAATAACTACTTTTTAAAGCCTTAATGTGAACAAAATTGCCATTTTTACAGACTTTTCCTCCTTCTCAGAAGCTTCTATTTCAACCAATTTCAGGCATTAAAATGACTCTAAACACTCTTGTGTTAGTTCCAAAAGTGATAATTCACATGCAATAGTCATTTACAGTCAAAAAATTAAACATTAAAAAACTTACCATTTCTGACCATCTGGAGAAAATTCGACAGGTCACGGGTCCTTGTTTTTCATCAGAAAATTGATTTTTTGGACTGTAGAAAAATTGATTGAAAATGTCATTTGGATTGTGCCTCATGTTGAATAACTACTTTTTAAAGCCTTAATGTGAACAAAATTGCCATTTTTACAGACTTTTTCTCCTACTCAGAAGCTTCTATTTCGACCAATTTCAGGCATTAAAATGACTCTAAACAATCTTGTTTTAGTTCCAAAAGTGATAATTCACATGCAATAGTCATTTACAGTCAAAAAATTAAACATTAAAAAACTTACCATTTCTGAACATCTGGAGAAAGTTCGACAGGTCTCGGGTCCTCGTTTTTCATCAGAAAATTGATTTTTTGTACTGTCGAAAAATTTATTGAAAATGTCATTTGGATTGTGCCTCATGTTGAATAACTACTTTTTAAAGCCTTAATGTGAACAAAATTACCATTTTGATAGACTTTTTATTCTACTCAGAAGCTTCTATTTCGACCAATTTCAGGCATTAAAATGACACTAAACACTCTTGTTTTAGTTTCGAAAGTGATAATTCACATACAATAGTCATTTACAGTAAAAAAACTTCAACATTAAAAAATTACCTTTTCTGACCATCTGGAGAAAGTTCGACAGGTCACGGGTCCTCGTTTTTCATCAGAAAATTGATTTTTTGGACTGTAAAAAAATTGATTGAAAATGTCATTTGGATTGTGCCTCATGTTGAATAACTACCTTTTAAAGCCTTAATGTGAACAAAATTGACATTTTGATAGACTTTTTATTCTACTCAGAAGCTTCTATTTCGATCAATTTCAGGCATTAAAATGACTCTAAACACTCTTGTTTTAGTTCCAAAAGTGATAATTCACATGCAATAGTCATTGATAGTCAAAAAATTAAACATTAAAAAATTACCTTTTCTGACCATCTGGAGAAAGTTCGACAGGTCACGGGTCCTCGTTTTTCATCAGAAAATTGATTTTTTGGACTGTAGAAAAACTGATTGAAAATGTCATTTGGATTGTGCCTCGTGTTGAATAACTACTTTTTAAAGCCTTAATGTGAACAAAATTGCCATTTTTACAGAGTTTTTCTTCTACTCAGAAGCTTCTATTTCGACCAATTTCAGGCATTAAAATGACTCTAAACACTCTTGTTTTAGTTCCAAAAGTGATAATTCACATGCAATAGTCATTTACAGTCAAAAAATTAAACATTAAAAAACTTACCATTTCTGACCATCTGGAGAAAGTTCGACAGGTCACGGGCCCTCGTTTTTCATCAGAAAATTGTTTTTTTGGACTATAGAAAAATTGATTGAAAATGTCATTTGGATTGTGCCTCATGGTGAATAACTACTTTTTAAAGCCTTAATGTGAACAAAATTGCCATTTTTACAGACTTTTTCTTCTACTCAGAAGCTTCTATTTCGACCAATTTCAGGCATTAAAATGACTCTAAACACTCTTGTTTTAGTTCCAAAAGTGATAATTCACATGCAATAGTCATTTATAGTCAAAAAATTTAAACATTAAAAAATTACCATTTCTGACCATCTGGAGAAAGGTGGACAGGTCACGGGTCCTCGTTTTTCATCAGAAAATTGATTTTTTGGACTGTAAAAAAATTGATTGAAAATGTCATTTGGATTGTGCCTCATGTTGAATAACTACCTTTTAAAGCCTTAATGTGAACAAAATTGACATTTTGATAGACTTTTTATTCTACTCAGAAGCTTCTATTTTGACCAATTTCAGGCATTAAAATGACTCTAAACACTCTTGTTTTAGTTCCAAAAGTGATAATTCACATGCAATAGTCATTTACAGTCAAAAAATTAAACATTAAAAAACTTACCATTTCTGACAATCTGGAGAAAGTTCGACAGGTCACGGGTCCTCGTTTTTCATCAGAAAATTGATTTTTTTGGACTGTAAAAAAATTGATTGAAAATGTCATTTGGATTGTGCCTCATGTTGAATAACTACTTTTTAAAGCCTTAATGTGAACAAAATTGCCATTTTGATAGACTTTTTATTCTACTCAGAAGCTTCTATTTTGACCAATTTCAGGCATTAAAATGACTCTAAACACTCTTGTTTTATAATTCACATGCAATAGTCATTTACAGTCAAAAAATTAAACATTAAAAAACTTACCATTTCTGACCATATGGAGAAAGTTCGACAGGTCTCTGGTCCTCGTTTTTCATCAGAAAATTAATTTTTTGTACTGTCGAAAAATTGATTGAAAATGTCATTTGGATTGTGCCTCATGTTGAATAACTACTTTTTAAAGCCTTAATGTGAACAAAATTGCCATTTTGATAGACTTTTTCTTCTACTCAGAAGCTTCTATTTCGACAAATTTCAGGCATTAAAATGACTCTAAACACTCTTGTTTTAGTTCCAAAAGTGATAATTCACATGCAATAGTCATTTACAGTCAAATAATTAAACATTAAAAAACTTACCATTTCTGACCATCTGGAGAAAGTTCGACAGGTCACGGGTCCTCGTTTTTCATCAGAAAATTGATTTTTTGGACTGTAGAAAAGTTGATTGAAAATGTCATTTGGATTGTGCCTCATGTTGAATAACTACTTTTTAAAGCCTCAATGGGACCAAAATTGCCATTTTTACAGACTTTTTCTCCTACTCAGAAGCTTCTATTTCAACTAATTTCAGGCATTAAAATGACTCTAAACACTCTTGTTTTAGTTCCAAAAGTGATAATTCACATGCAATAGTCATTTACAGTCAAAAAATTAAACATTAAAAAACTTACCATTTCTGACCATCTGGAGAAAGTTCGACAGGTCACGGGTCCTTGTTTTTCATCAAAAAATTGATTTTATGACTGTAGAAAAATTGATTGAAAATGTCATTCGGATTGTGCCTCATGTTGAATAACTACTTTTTAAAGCCTTAATGTGAACAAAATTGCCATTTTTACAGACTTATTCTTCTACTCAGAAGCTTCTATTTCGACCAATTTCAGGCATTAAAATGACTCTAAACACTCTTGTTTTAGTTCCAAAAGTGATAATTCACATGCAATAGTCATTTACAGTCAAAAAATTAAACATTAAAAAATTACCATTTCTGACCATCTGGAGAAAGTTCGACAGGTCACGGGTCCTCGTTTTTCATCAGAAAATTGATTTTTTGGACTGTAGAAAAATTGATTGAAAATGTCATTTGGATTGTGCCTCATGTTGAATAACTACTTTTTAAAGCCTTAATGTGAACAAAATTGCCATTTTGATAGACTTTTTATTCTACTCAGAAGCTTCTATTTTGACCAATTTCAGGCATTAAAATGACTCTAAACACTCTTGTGTTAGTTCCAAAAGTGATAATTCACATGCAATAGTCATTTACAGTCAAAAAATTAAACATTAAAAAACTTACCATTTCTGACCATCTGGAGAAAGTTCGACAGGTCACGGGTCCTCGTTTTTCATCAGAAAATTGATTTTTTGGACTGTAGAAAAATTGATTGAAAATGTCATTTGGATTGTGCCTCATGTTGAATAACTACTTTTTAAAGCCTTAATGTGAACAAAATTGCCATTTTTACAGACTTTTTCTTCTACTCAGAAGCTTCTATTTTGACCAATTTCAGGCATTAAAATGACTCTAAACACTCTTGTGTTAGTTCCAAAAGTGATAATTCACATGCAATAGTCATTTACAGTCAAAAAATTAAACATTAAAAAACTTACCATTTCTGACCATCTGGAGAAAGTTCGACAGGTCACGGATCCTCGTTTTTCATCAGAAAATTGGTTTTTTGGACTGTAGAAAAATTGATTGAAAATGTCATTTGGATTGTGCCTCATGTTGAATAACTACTTTTTAAAGCCTTAATGTGACCAAAATTGCCATTTTTACAGACTTTTTCTCCTACTCAGAAGCTTCTATTTCAACTAATTTCAGGAATTAAAATGACTCTAAACACTCTTGTTTTAGTTCCAAAAGTGATAATTCACATGCAATAGTCATTTACAGTCAAAAAATTAAACATTAAAAAACTTACCATTTCTGACCATCTGGAGAAAGTTCGACAGGTCTCGGGTCCTCGTTTTTCATCAGAAAATTGATTTTTTGTACTGTGGAAAAATTGATTGAAAATGTCATTTGGATTGTGCCTCATGTTGAATAACTACTTTTTAAAGCCTTAATGTGAACAAAATTGCCATTTTGATAGACTTTTTATTCTACTCAGAAGCTTCTATTTCGACCAATTTCAGGCATTAAAATGACACTAAACACTCTTGTTTTAGTTTTGAAAGTGATAATTCACATACAATAGTCATTTACAGTCAAAAAACTTCAACATAAAAAAATTACCTTTTCTGACCATCTGGAGAAAGTTCGACAGGTCACGGGTCCTCGTTTTTCATCAGAAAATTGATTTTTTGGACTATAGAAAAATTGATTGAAAATGTCATTTGGATTGTGCCTCATGTTGAATAACTACTTTTTAAAGCCTTAATGTGAACAAAATTGCCATTTTTACAGACTTTTTCTTCTACTCAGAAGCTTCTATTTTGACCAATTTCAGGCATTAAAATGATTCTAAACACTCTTGTGTTAGTTCCAAAAGTGATAATTCACCACATGCAATAGTCATTTACAGTCAAAAAATTAAACATTAAAAAACTTACCATTTCTGACCATCTGGAGAAAGTTCGACAGGTCACGGGTCCTCGTTTTTCATCAGAAAATTGATTTTTTGGACTGTAGAAAAATTGATTGAAAATGTCATTTGGATTGTGCCTCATGTTGAATAACTACTTTTTAAAGCCTCAATGTGACCAAAATTGCCATTTTTAAAGACTTTTTCTCCTACTCAGAAGCTTCTATTTCAACCAATTTCAGGCATTAAAATGACTCTAAACACTCTTGTTTTAGTTCCAAAAGTGATAATTCACATGCAATAGTCATTTACAGTCAAAAAATTATACATTAAAAAATTACCATTTCTGACCATCTGGAGAAAGTTCGACAGGTCACAGGTCCTCGTTTTTCATCAGAAAATTGATTTTTTGGACTGTAGAAAAATTGATTGAAAATGTCATTTGGATTGTGCCTCATGTTGAATAACTACTTTTTAAAGCCTTAATGTGAACAAAATTGCCATTTTTACAGACTTTTTCTCCTACTCAGAAGCTTCTATTTCGACCAATTTCAGGCATTAAAATGACTCTAAACAATCTTGTTTTAGTTCCAAAAGTGATAATTCACATGCAATAGTCATTTACAGTCAAAAAATTAAACATTAAAAAACTTACCATTTCTGAACATCTGGAGAAAGTTCGACAGGTCTCGGGTCCTCGTTTTTCATCAGAAAATTGATTTTTTGTACTGTCGAAAAATTTATTGAAAATGTCATTTGGATTGTGCCTCATGTTGAATAACTACTTTTTAAAGCCTTAATGTGAACAAAATTGCCATTTTGATAGACTTTTTATTCTACTCAGAAGCTTCTATTTCGACCAATTTCAGGCATTAAAATGACACTAAACACTCTTGTTTTAGTTTCGAAAGTGATAATTCACATACAATAGTCATTTACAGTAAAAAAACTTCAACATTAAAAAATTACCTTTTCTGACCATCTGGAGAAAGTTCGACAGGTCACGGGTCCTCGTTTTTCATCAGAAAATTGATTTTTTGTACTGTAGAAAAATTGATTGAAAATGTCATTTGGATTGTGCCTCATGTTGAATAACTACTTTTTAAAGCCTTAATGTGAACAAAATTGCCATTTTTACAGACTTTTTCTTCTACTCAGAAGCTTCTATTTCGACAAATTTCAGGCATTAAAATGACTCTAAACACTCTTGTTTTAGTTCCAAAAGTGATAATTCACATGCAATAGTCATTTACAGTCAAAAAATTAAACATTAAAAAACTTACCATTTCTGACCATCTGGAGAAAGTTCGACAGGTCACGGGTCCTTGTTTTTCATCAGAAAATTGATTTTTTGGACTGTAGAAAAATTGATTGAAAATGTCATTTGGATTGTGCCTCATGTTGAATAACTACTTTTTAAAGCCTTAATGTGAACAAAATTGCCATTTTTACAGACTTTTTCTTCTACTCAGAAGCTTCTATTTCGACAAATTTCAGGCATTAAAATGACTCTAAACACTCTTGTTTTAGTTCCAAAAGTGATAATTCACATGCAATAGTCATTTACAGTCAAATAATTAAACATTAAAAAACTTACCATTTCTGACCATCTGGAGAAAGTTCGACAGGTCACGGGTCCTCGTTTTTCATCAGAAAATTGATTTTTTGGATTGTAGAAAAGTTGATTGAAAATGTCATTTGGATTGTGCCTCATGTTGAATAACTACTTTTTAAAGCCTCAATGGGACCAAAATTGCCATTTTTACAGACTTTTTCTCCTACTCAGAAGCTTCTATTTCAACTAATTTCAGGCATTAAAATGACTCTAAACACTCTTGTTTTAGTTCCAAAGGTGATAATTCACATGCAATAGTCATTTACAGTCAAAAAATTAAACATTAAAAAACTTACCATTTCTGACCATCTGGAGAAAGTTCGACAGGTCACGGGTCCTCGTTTTTCATCAGAAAATTGATTTTTTGGACTGTAGAAAAATTGATTGAAAATGTCATTTGGATTGTGCCTCATGTTGAATAACTACTTTTTAAAGCCTCAATGTGACCAAAATTGCCATTTTTAAAGACTTTTTCTCCTACTCAGAAGCTTCTATTTCAACCAATTTCAGGCATTAAAATGACTCTAAACACTCTTGTTTTAGTTCCAAAAGTGATAATTCACATGCAATAGTCATTTACAGTCAAAAAATTATACATTAAAAAATTACCATTTCTGACCATCTGGAGAAAGTTCGACAGGTCACAGGTCCTCGTTTTTCATCAGAAAATTGATTTTTTGGACTGTAGAAAAATTGATTGAAAATGTCATTTGGATTGTGCCTCATGTTGAATAACTACTTTTTAAAGCCTTAATGTGAACAAAATTGCCATTTTTACAGACTTTTTCTCCTACTCAGAAGCTTCTATTTCGACCAATTTCAGGCATTAAAATGACTCTAAACAATCTTGTTTTAGTTCCAAAAGTGATAATTCACATGCAATAGTCATTTACAGTCAAAAAATTAAACATTAAAAAACTTACCATTTCTGAACATCTGGAGAAAGTTCGACAGGTCTCGGGTCCTCGTTTTTCATCAGAAAATTGATTTTTTGTACTGTCGAAAAATTTATTGAAAATGTCATTTGGATTGTGCCTCATGTTGAATAACTACTTTTTAAAGCCTTAATGTGAACAAAATTGCCATTTTGATAGACTTTTTATTCTACTCAGAAGCTTCTATTTCGACCAATTTCAGGCATTAAAATGACACTAAACACTCTTGTTTTAGTTTCGAAAGTGATAATTCACATACAATAGTCATTTACAGTAAAAAAACTTCAACATTAAAAAATTACCTTTTCTGACCATCTGGAGAAAGTTCGACAGGTCACGGGTCCTCGTTTTTCATCAGAAAATTGATTTTTTGTACTGTAGAAAAATTGATTGAAAATGTCATTTGGATTGTGCCTCATGTTGAATAACTACTTTTTAAAGCCTTAATGTGAACAAAATTGCCATTTTTACAGACTTTTTCTTCTACTCAGAAGCTTCTATTTCGACAAATTTCAGGCATTAAAATGACTCTAAACACTCTTGTTTTAGTTCCAAAAGTGATAATTCACATGCAATAGTCATTTACAGTCAAAAAATTAAACATTAAAAAACTTACCATTTCTGACCATCTGGAGAAAGTTCGACAGGTCACGGGTCCTTGTTTTTCATCAGAAAATTGATTTTTTGGACTGTAGAAAAATTGATTGAAAATGTCATTTGGATTGTGCCTCATGTTGAATAACTACTTTTTAAAGCCTTAATGTGAACAAAATTGCCATTTTTACAGACTTTTTCTTCTACTCAGAAGCTTCTATTTCGACAAATTTCAGGCATTAAAATGACTCTAAACACTCTTGTTTTAGTTCCAAAAGTGATAATTCACATGCAATAGTCATTTACAGTCAAATAATTAAACATTAAAAAACTTACCATTTCTGACCATCTGGAGAAAGTTCGACAGGTCACGGGTCCTCGTTTTTCATCAGAAAATTGATTTTTTTGGATTGTAGAAAAGTTGATTGAAAATGTCATTTGGATTGTGCCTCATGTTGAATAACTACTTTTTAAAGCCTCAATGGGACCAAAATTGCCATTTTTACAGACTTTTTCTCCTACTCAGAAGCTTCTATTTCAACTAATTTCAGGCATTAAAATGACTCTAAACACTCTTGTTTTAGTTCCAAAGGTGATAATTCACATGCAATAGTCATTTACAGTCAAAAAATTAAACATTAAAAAACTTACCATTTCTGACCATCTGGAGAAAGTTCGACAGGTCACGGGTCCTCGTTTTTCATCAGAAAATTGATTTTTTGGACTGTAGAAAAATTGATTGAAAATGTCATTTGGATTGTGCCTCATGTTGAATAACTACTTTTTAAAGCCTCAATGTGAACAAAATTGCCATTTTGATAGACTTTTTATTCTACTCAGAAGCTTCTATTTTGACCAATTTCAGGCATTAAAATGACTCTAAACACTCTTGTGTTAGTTCCAAAAGTGATAATTCACATGAAATAGTCATTTACAGTCAAAAAATTAAACATTAAAAAACTTACCATTTCTGACCATCTGGAGAAAGTTCGACAGGTCACAGGTCCTCGTTTTTCATCAGAAAATTGATTTTTTGGACAGTAGAAAAATTGATTGAAAATGTCATTTGGATTGTGCCTCATGTTGAATAACTACTTTTTAAAGCCTCAATGTGACCAAAATTGCCATTTTTACAGACTTTTTCTCCTACTCAGAAGCTTCTATTTCAACTAATTTCAGGCATTAAAATGACTCTAAACACTCTTGTTTTAGTTCCAAAAGTGATAATTCACATGCAATAGTCATTTATAGTCAAAAAATTTAAACATTAAAAAATTACCATTTCTGACCATCTGGAGAAAGTTCGACAGGTCACGGGTCCTCGTTTTTCATCAGAAAATTGATTTTTTGGACTGTAGAAAAATTGATTGAAAATGTCATTTGGATTGTGCCTCATGTTGAATAACTACTTTTTAAAGCCTTAATGTGAACAAAATTGCCATTTTTACAGACTTTTTATTCTACTCAGAAGCTTCTATTTTGACCAATTTCAGGCATTAAAATGACTCTAAACACTCTTGTTTTAGTTCCAAAAGTGATAATTCACATGCAATAGTCATTTACAGTCAAAAAATTAAACATTAAAAAACTTACCATTTCTGACCATCTGGAGAAAATTCGACAGGTCACGGGTCCTTGTTTTTCATCAGAAAATTGATTTTTTGGACTGTAGAAAAATTGATTGAAAATGTCATTTGGATTGTGCCTCATGTTGAATAACTACTTTTTAAAGCCTTAATGTGACCAAAATTGCCATTTTTACAGACTTTTTCTCCTACTCAGAAGCTTCTATTTCAACTAATTTCAGGAATTAAAATGACTCTAAACACTCTTGTTTTAGTTCCAAAAGTGATAATTCACATGCAATAGTCATTTACAGTCAAAAAATTAAACATTAAAAAACTTACCATTTCTGACCATCTGGAGAAAGTTCGACAGGTCACGGGCCCTCGTTTTTCATCAGAAAATTGTTTTTTTGGACTATAGAAAAATTGATTGAAAATGTCATTTGGATTGTGCCTCATGTTGAATAACTACTTTTTAAAGCCTTAATGTGAACAAAATTGCCATTTTGATAGACTTTTTATTCTACTCAGAAGCTTCTATTTTGACCAATTTCAGGCATTAAAATGACTCTAAACACTCTTGTTTTAGTTCCAAAAGTGATAATTCACATGCAATAGTCATTTACAGTCAAAAAATTAAACATTAAAAAACTTACCATTTCTGACCATCTGGAGAAAGTTCGACAGGTCTCGGGTCCTCGTTTTTCATCAGAAAATTGATTTTTTGTACTGTCGAAAAATTGATTGAAAATGTCATTTGGATTGTGCCTCATGTTGAATAACTACTTTTTAAAGCCTTAATGTGAACAAAATTGCCATTTTGATAGACTTTTTATTCTACTCAGAAGCTTCTATTTCGAGCAATTTCAGGCATTAAAATGACACTAAACACTCTTGTTTTAGTTTTGAAAGTGATAATTCACATACAATAGTCATTTACAGTCAAAAAACTTCAACATAAAAAAATTACCTTTTCTGACCATCTGGAGAAAGTTCGACAGGTCACGGGTCCTCGTTTTTCATCAGAAAATTGATTTTTTGTACTGTAGAAAAATTGATTGAAAATGTCATTTGGATTGTGCCTCATGTTGAATAACTACTTTTTAAAGCCTTAATGTGAACAAAATTGCCATTTTTACAGACTTTTTCTTCTACTCAGAAGCTTCTATTTTGACCAATTTCAGGCATTAAAATGATTCTAAACACTCTTGTGTTAGTTCCAAAAGTGATAATTCACCACATGCAATAGTCATTTACAGTCAAAAAATTAAACATTAAAAAACTTACCATTTCTGACCATCTGGAGAAAGTTCGACAGGTCACGGGTCCTCGTTTTTCATCAGAAAATTGATTTTTTGGACTGTAGAAAAATTGATTGAAAATGTCATTTGGATTGTGCCTCATGTTGAATAACTACTTTTTAAAGCCTCAATGTGACCAAAATTGCCATTTTTAAAGACTTTTTCTCCTACTCAGAAGCTTCTATTTCAACCAATTTCAGGCATTAAAATGACTCTAAACACTCTTGTTTTAGTTCCAAAAGTGATAATTCACATGCAATAGTCATTTACAGTCAAAAAATTATACATTAAAAAATTACCATTTCTGACCATCTGGAGAAAGTTCGACAGGTCACAGGTCCTCGTTTTTCATCAGAAAATTGATTTTTTGGACTGTAGAAAAATTGATTGAAAATGTCATTTGGATTGTGCCTCATGTTGAATAACTACTTTTTAAAGCCTTAATGTGAACAAAATTGCCATTTTGATAGACTTTTTATTCTACTCAGAAGCTTCTATTTTGACCAATTTCAGGCATTAAAATGACTCTAAACACTCTTGTGTTAGTTCTAAAAGTGATAATTCACATGAAATAGTCATTTACAGTCAAAAAATTAAACATTAAAAAACTTACCATTTCTGACCATCTGGAGAAAGTTCGACAGGTCACGGGCCCTCGTTTTTCATCAGAAAATTGATTTTTTGGACTGTAAAAAAATTGATTGAAAATGTCATTTGGATTGTGCCTCATGTTGAATATCTACTTTTTAAAGCCTTAATGTGAACAAAATTGCCATTTTTACAGACTTTTTCTTCTACTCAGAAGCTTCTATTTCAACCAATTTCAGGCATTAAAATGACTCTAAACACTCTTGTTTTAGTTCCAAAAGTGATAATTCACATGCAATAGTCATTTACAGTCAAAAAATTATACATTAAAAAATTACCATTTCTGACAATCTGGAGAAAGTTCGACAGGTCACGGGTCCTCGTTTTTCATCAGAAAATTGATTTTTTGGACTGTAGAAAAATTGATTGAAAATGTCATGTGGATTGTGCCTCATGTTGAATAACTACTTTTTAAAGCCTTAATGTGAACAAAATTGCCATTTTGATAGACTTTTTATTCTACTCAGAAGCTTCTATTTTGACCAATTTCAGGCATTAAAATGACTCTAAACACTCTTGTGTTAGTTCCAAAAGTGATAATTCACATGCAATAGTCATTTACAGTCAAAAAATTAAACATTAAAAAACTTACCATTTCTGACCATCTGGAGAAAGTTCGACAGGTCACGGGTCCTCGTTTTTCATCAGAAAATTGATTTTTTGGACTGTAGAAAAATTGATTGAAAATGTCATTTGGATTGTGCCTCATGTTGAATAACTACTTTTTAAAGCCTCAATGTGACCAAAATTGCCATTTTTACAGACTTTTTCTCCTACTCAGAAGCTTCTATTTCAACCAATTTCAGGCATTAAAATGACTCTAAACACTCTTGTTTTAGTTCCAAAAGTGATAATTCACATGCAATAGTCATTTACAGTCAAAAAATTATACATTAAAAAATTACCATTTCTGACCATCTGGAGAAAGTTCGACAGGTCACGGGTCCTCGTTTTTCATCAGAAAATTGAATTTTTTGGACTGTAGAAAAATTGATTGAAAATGTCATTTGGATTGTGCCTCATGTTGAATAACTACTTTTTAAAGCCTTAATGTGAACAAAATTGCCATTTTGATAGACTTTTTATTCTACTCAGAAGCTTCTATTTTGACCAATTTCAGGCATTAAAATGACTCTAAACACTCTTGTTTTAGTTCCAAAAGTGATAATTCACATGCAATAGTCATTTACAGTCAAAAAATTAAACATTAAAAAATTACCATTTCTGACCATCTGGAGAAAGTTCGACAGGTCACGGGTCCTCGTTTTTCATCAGAAAATTGATTTTTTGGACTGTAGAAAAATTGATTGAAAATGTCATTTGGATTGTGCCTCATGTTGAATATCTACTTTTTAAAGCCTTAATGTGAACAAAATTGCCATTTTTACAGACTTTTTCTTCTACTCAGAAGCTTCTATTTCAACAAATTTCAGGCATTAAAATGACTCTAAACACTCTTGTTTTAGTTCCAAAAGTGATAATTAACATGCAATAGTCATTTACAGTCAAAAAATTATACATTAAAAAATTACCATTTCTGACAATCTGGAGAAAGTTCTACAGGTCACGGGTCCTCGTTTTTCATCAGAAAATTGATTTTTTGGACTGTAGAAAAATTGATTGAAAATGTCATTTGGATTGTGCCTCATGTTGAATAACTACTTTTTAAAGCCTTAATGTGAACAAAATTGCCATTTTGATAGACTTTTGATTCTACTCAGAAGCTTCTATTTTGACCAATTTCAGGCATTAAAATGACTCTAAACACTCTTGTGTTAGTTCCAAAAGTGATAATTCACATGCAATAGTCATTTACAGTCAAAAAATTAAACATTAAAAAACTTACCATTTCTGACCATCTGGAGAAAGTTCGACAGGTCACGGGTCCTCGTTTTTCATCAGAAAATTGATTTTTTGGACTGTAGAAAAATTGATTGAAAATGTCATTTGGATTGTGCCTCATGTTGAATAACTACTTTTTAAAGCCTCAATGTGACCAAAATTGCCATTTTTACAGACTTTTTCTCCTACTCAGAAGCTTCTATTTCAACCAATTTCAGGCATTAAAATGACTCTAAACACTCTTGTTTTAGTTCCAAAAGTGATAATTCACATGCAATAGTCATTTACAGTCAAACAATTATACATTAAAAAATTACCATTTCTGACCATCTGGAGAAAGTTCGACAGGTCACGGGTCCTCGTTTTTCATCAGAAAATTGATTTTTTGGACTGTAGAAAAATTGATTGAAAATGTCATTTGGATTGTGCCTCATGTTGAATAACTACTTTTTAAAGCCTTAATGTGAACAAAATTGCCATTTTGATAGACTTTTTATTCTACTCAGAAGCTTCTATTTTGACCAATTTCAGGCATTAAAATGACTCTAAACACTCTTGTGTTAGTTCCAAAAGTGATAATTCACATGCAATAGTCATTTACAGTCAAAAAATTAAACATTAAAAAACTTACCATTTCTGACCATCTGGAGAAAGTTCGACAGGTCACAGGTCCTCGTTTTTCATCAGAAAATTGATTTTTTTGGACTGTAGAAAAATTGATTGAAAATGTCATTTGGATTGTGCCTCATGTTGAATAACTACTTTTTAAAGCCTCAATGTGACCAAAATTGCCATTTTTACAGACTTATTCTTCTACTCAGAAGCTTCTATTTCGACCAATTTCAGGCATTAAAATGACTCTAAACACTCTTGTTTTAGTTCCAAAAGTGATAATTCACATGCAATAGTCATTTACAGTCAAAAAATTAAACATTAAAAAATTACCATTTCTAACCATCTGGAGAAAGTTCGACAGGTCACGGGTCCTCGTTTTTCATCAGAAAATTGATTTTTTGTACAGAAGAAAAATTGATTGAAAATGTCATTTGGATTGTGCCTCATGTTGAATAACTACTTTTTAAAGCCTTAATGTGAACAAAATTGCCATTTTTACAGACTTTTTCTTCTACTCAGAAGCTTCTATTTCGACCAATTTCAGGCATTAAAATGACTCTAAACACTCTTGTTTTAGTTCCAAAAGTGATAATTCACATGCAATAGTCATTTATAGTCAAAAAATTAAACATTAAAAAATTACCATTTCTGACCATCTGGAGAAAGTTCGACAGGTCACGGGTCCTCGTTTTTCATCAGAAAATTGATTTTTTTGGACTGTAAAAAAATTGATTGAAAATGTCATTTGGATTGTGCCTCATGTTGAATAACTACTTTTTAAAGCCTTAATGTGAACAAAATTGCCATTTTGATAGACTTTTTATTCTACTCAGAAGCTTCTATTTCGACCAATTTCAGGCATTAAAATGACACTAAACACTCTTGTTTTAGTTTCGAAAGTGATAATTCACATACAATAGTCATTTACAGTCAAAAAACTTCAACATTAAAAAAATTACCTTTCTGACCATCTGGAGAAAGTTCGACAGGTCACGGGTCCTCGTTTTTCATCAGAAAATTGATTTTTTGTACTGTAGAAAAATTGATTGAAAATGTCATTTGGATTGTGCCTCATGTTGAATAACTACTTTTTAAAGCCTTAATGTGAACAAAATTGCCATTTTTACAGACTTTTTCTTCTACTCAGAAGCTTCTATTTCGACAAATTTCAGGCATTAAAATGACTCTAAACACTCTTGTTTTAGTTCCAAAAGTGATAATTCACATGCAATAGTCATTTACAGTCAAAAAATTATACATTAAAAAATTACCATTTCTGACCATCTGGAGAAAGTTCGACAGGTCACGGGTCCTTGTTTTTCATCAGAAAATTGATTTTTTGGACTGTAGAAAAATTGATTGAAAATGTCATTTGGATTGTGCCTCGTGTTGAATAACTACTTTTTAAAGCCTTAATGTGAACAAAATTGCCATTTTTACAGACTTTTTCTTCTACTCAGAAGCTCCTATTTCGACAAATTTCAGGCATTAAAATGACTCTAAACACTCTTGTTTTAGTTCCAAAAGTGATAATTCACATGCAATAGTCATTTACAGTCAAATAATTAAACATTAAAAAACTTACCATTTCTGACCATCTGGAGAAAGTTCGACAGGTCACGGGTCCTCGTTTTTCATCAGAAAATTGATTTTTTGGACTGTAGAAAAGTTGATAGAAAATATCATTTGGATTGTGCCTCATGTTGAATAACTACTTTTTAAAGCCTTAATGTGAACAAAATTGCCATTTTTACAGACTTATTCTTCTACTCAGAAGCTTCTATTTCGACCAATTTCAGGCATTAAAATGACTCTAAACACTCTTGTTTTAGTTCCAAAAGTGATAATTCACATGCAATAGTCATTTACAGTCAAAAAATTATACATTAAAAAATTACCATTTCTGACAATCTGGAGAAAGTTCGACAGGTCACGGGTCCTCGTTTTTCATCAGAAAATTGATTTTTTGGACTGTAGAAAAATTGATTGAAAATGTCATTTGGATTGTGCCTCATGTTGAATAACTACTTTTTAAAGCCTTAATGTGAACAAAATTGCCATTTTGATAGACTTTTTATTCTACTCAGAAGCTTCTATTTTGACCAATTTCAGGCATTAAAATGACTCTAAACACTCTTGTGTTAGTTCCAAAAGTGATAATTCACATGCAATAGTCATTTACAGTCAAAAAATTAAACATTAAAAAACTTACCATTTCTGACCATCTGGAGAAAGTTCGACAGGTCACGGGTCCTCGTTTTTCATCAGAAAATTGATTTTATAACTGTAGAAAAATTGATTGAAAATGTCATTTGGATTGTGCCTCATGTTGAATAACTACTTTTTAAAGCCTTAATGTGAACAAAATTGCCATTTTGATAGACTTTTTATTCTACTCAGAAGCTTCTATTTTGACCAATTTCAGGCATTAAAATGACTCTAAACACTCTTGTTTTAGTTCCAAAAGTGATAATTCACATGCAATAGTCATTTACAGTCAAAAAATTAAACATTAAAAAACTTACCATTTCTGACCATCTGGAGAAAGTTCGACAGGTCTCGGGTCCTCGTTTTTCATCAGAAAATTGATTTTTTGTACTGTCGAAAAATTGATTGAAAATGTCATTTGGATTGTGCCTCATGTTGAATAACTACTTTTTAAAGCCTTAATGTGAACAAAATTGCCATTTTGATAGACTTTTTATTCTACTCAGAAGCTTCTATTTCGACCAATTTCAGGCATTAAAATGACACTAAACACTCTTGTTTTAGTTTTGAAAGTGATAATTCACATACAATAGTCATTTACAGTCAAAAAACTTCAACATAAAAAAATTACCTTTTCTGACCATCTGGAGAAAGTTCGACAGGTCACGGGTCCTCGTTTTTCATCAGAAAATTGATTTTTTGTACTGTAGAAAAATTGATTGAAAATGTCATTTGGATTGTGCCTCATGTTGAATAACTACTTTTTAAAGCCTTAATGTGAACAAAATTGCCATTTTTACAGACTTTTTCTTCTACTCAGAAGCTTCTATTTTGACCAATTTCAGGCATTAAAATGACTCTAAACACTCTTGTGTTAGTTCCAAAAGTGATAATTCACATGCAATAGTCATTTACAGTCAAAAAATTAAACATTAAAAAACTTACCATTTCTGACCATCTGGAGAAAGTTCGACAGGTCACGGGTCCTCGTTTTTCATCAGAAAATTGATTTTTTGGACTGTAGAAAAATTGATTGAAAATGTCATTTGGATTGTGCCTCATGTTGAATAACTACTTTTTAAAGCCTCAATGTGACCAAAATTGCCATTTTTAAAGACTTTTTCTCCTACTCAGAAGCTTCTATTTCAACCAATTTCAGGCATTAAAATGACTCTAAACACTCTTGTTTTAGTTCCAAAAGTGATAATTCACATGCAATAGTCATTTACAGTCAAAAAATTATACATTAAAAAATTACCATTTCTGACCATCTGGAGAAAGTTCGACAGGTCACAGGTCCTCGTTTTTCATCAGAAAATTAATTTTTGGGACTGTAGAAAAATTGATTGAAAATGTCATTTGGATTGTGCCTCATGTTGAATAACTACTTTTTAAGCCTCAATGTGACCAAAATTGCCATTTTTACAGACTTTTTCTCCTACTCAGAAGCTTCTATTTCAACTAATTTCAAGCATTAAAATGACTCTAAACACTCTTGTTTTAGTTCCAAAAGTGATAATTCACATGCAATAGTCATTTACAGTCAAAAAATTAAACATTAAAAAACTTACCATTTCTGACCATCTGGAGAAAGTTCGACAGGTCACGGGCCCTCGTTTTTCATCAGAAAATTGTTTTTTTGGACTGTAGAAAAATTGATTGAAAATGTCATTTGGATTGTGCCTCATGTTGAATAACTACTTTTTAAAGCCTTAATGTGACCAAAATTGCCATTTTTACAGACTTTTTCTCCTACTCAGAAGCTTCTATTTCAACTAAGTTCAGGCATTAAAATGACTCTAAACACTCTTGTTGTATTATCAAAAGTGATAATTCACATGCAATAGTCATTTACAGTAAAAAAATTAAACATTAAAAAACTTACCATTTCTGACCATCTGGAGAAAGTTCGACAGGTCTCGGTTCCTTGTTTTTCATCAGAAAATTGATTTTTTGTACTGTCGAAAAATTGATTGAAAATGTCATTTGGATTGTGCCTCATGTTGAATAACTACTTTTTAAAGCCTTAATGTGAACAAAATTGCCATTTTTACAGACTTTTTCTTCTACTCAGAAGCTTCTATTTCGACCAATTTCAGGCATTAAAATGACTCTAAACACTCTTGTTTTAGTTCCAAAAGTGATAATTCACATGCAATAGTCATTTACAGTCAAAAAATTATACATTAAAAAATTACCATTTCTGACCATCTGGAGAAAGTTCGACAGGTCACGGGTCCTCGTTTTTCATCAGAAAATTGATTTTTTGGACTGTAGAAAAATTGATTGAAAATGTCATTTGGATTGTGCCTCATGTTGAATAACTACTTTTTAAAGCCTTAATGTGAACAAAATTGCCATTTTGATAGACTTTTTATTCTACTCAGAAGCTTCTATTTTGACCAATTTCAGGCATTAAAATGACTCTAAACACTCTTGTGTTAGTTCCAAAAGTGATAATTCACATGAAATAGTCATTTACAGTCAAAAAATTAAACATTAAAAAACTTACCATTTCTGACCATCTGGAGAAAGTTCGACAGGTCACAGGTCCTCGTTTTTCATCAGAAAATTGATTTTTTGGACTGTAGAAAAATTGATTGAAAATGTCATTTGGATTGTGCCTCATGTTGAATAACTACTTTTTAAAGCCTCAATGTGACCAAAATTGCCATTTTTACAGACTTTTTCTCCTACTCAGAAGCTTCTATTTCAACTAATTTCAGGCATTAAAATGACTCTAAACACTCTTGTTTTAGTTCCAAAAGTGATAATTCACATGCAATAGTCATTTATAGTCAAAAAATTTAAACATTAAAAAATTACCATTTCTGACCATCTGGAGAAAGTTCGACAGGTCACGGGTCCTCGTTTTTCATCAGAAAATTGATTTTTTGGACTGTAAAAAAATTGATTGAAAATGTCATTTGGATTGTGCCTCATGTTGAATAACTACCTTTTAAAGCCTTAATGTGAACAAAATTGACATTTTGATAGACTTTTTATTCTACTCAGAAGCTTCTATTTCGACCAATTTCAGGCATTAAAATGACACTAAACACTCTTGTTTTAGTTTCGAAAGTGATAATTCACATACAATAGTCATTTACAGTCAAAAAACTTCAACATTAAAAAATTACCTTTTCTGACCATCTGGAGAAAGTTCGACAGGTCACGGGTCCTCGTTTTTCATCAGAAAATTGATTTTTTGGACTATAGAAAAGTTGATTGAAAATGTCATTTGGATTGTGCCTCATGTTGAATAACTACTTTTTAAAGCCTTAATGTGAACAAAATTGCCATTTTTACAGACTTTTCCTCCTTCTCAGAAGCTTCTATTTCAACCAATTTCAGGCATTAAAATGACTCTAAACACTCTTGTTGTATTATCAAAAGTGATAATTCACATGCAATAGTCATTTACAGTAAAAAAATTAAACATTAAAAAACTTACCATTTCTGACCATCTGGAGAAAGTTCGACAGGTCTCGGTTCCTTGTTTTTCATCAGAAAATTGATTTTTTGTACTGTCGAAAAATTGATTGAAAATGTCATTTGGATTGTGCCTCATGTTGAATAACTACTTTTTAAAGCCTTAATGTGAACAAAATTGCCATTTTTACAGACTTTTTCTTCTACTCAGAAGCTTCTATTTCGACCAATTTCAGGCATTAAAATGACTCTAAACACTCTTGTTTTAGTTCCAAAAGTGATAATTCACATGCAATAGTCATTTATAGTCAAAAAATTTAAACATTAAAAAATTACCATTTCTGACCATCTGGAGAAAGGTGGACAGGTCACGGGTCCTCGTTTTTCATCAGAAAATTGATTTTTTGGACTGTAAAAAAATTGATTGAAAATGTCATTTGGATTGTGCCTCATGTTGAATAACTACCTTTTAAAGCCTTAATGTGAACAAAATTGACATTTTGATAGACTTTTTATTCTACTCAGAAGCTTCTATTTCGATCAATTTCAGGCATTAAAATGACTCTAAACACTCTTGTTTTAGTTCCAAAAGTGATAATTCACATGCAATAGTCATTTACAGTCAAAAAATTAAACATTAAAAAACTTACCATTTCTGACCATCTGGAGAAAGTTCGACAGGTCACGGGCCCTCGTTTTTCATCAGAAAATAGTTTTTTTGGACTATAGAAAAATTGATTGAAAATGTCATTTGGATTGTGCCTCATGGTGAATAACTACTTTTTAAAGCCTTAATGTGAACAAAATTGCCATTTTTACAGACTTTTTCTTCTACTCAGAAGCTTCTATTTCGACCAATTTCAGGCATTAAAATGACTATAAACACTCTTGTTTTAGTTCCAAAAGTGATAATTCACATGCAATAGTCATTTATAGTCAAAAAATTTAAACATTAAAAAATTACCATTTCTGACCATCTGGAGAAAGGTGGACAGGTCACGGGTCCTCGTTTTTCATCAGAAAATTGATTTTTTGGACTGTAAAAAAATTGATTGAAAATGTCATTTGGATTGTGCCTCATGTTGAATAACTACCTTTTAAAGCCTTAATGTGAACAAAATTGACATTTTGATAGACTTTTTATTCTACTCAGAAGCTTCTATTTTGACCAATTTCAGGCATTAAAATGACTCTAAACACTCTTGTTTTAGTTCCAAAAGTGATAATTCACATGCAATAGTCATTTACAGTCAAAAAATTAAACATTAAAAAACTTACCATTTCTGACCATCTGGAGAAAGTTCGACAGGTCACGGGTCCTCGTTTTTCATCAGAAAATTGATTTTTTTGGACTGTAAAAAAATTGATTGAAAATGTCATTTGGATTGTGCCTCATGTTGAATAACTACTTTTTAAAGCCTTAATGTGAACAAAATTGCCATTTTGATAGACTTTTTATTCTACTCAGAAGCTTCTATTTTGACCAATTTCAGGCATTAAATGACTCTAAACACTCTTGTTTTATAATTCACATGCAATAGTCATTTACAGTCAAAAAATTAAACATTAAAAAACTTACCATTTCTGACCATATGGAGAAAGTTCGACAGGTCTCGGGTCCTCGTTTTTCATCAGAAAATTGATTTTTTGTACTGTCGAAAAATTGATTGAAAATGTCATTTGGATTGTGCCTCATGTTGAATAACTACTTTTTAAAGCCTTAATGTGAACAAAATTGCCATTTTGATAGACTTTTTCTTCTACTCAGAAGCTTCTATTTCGACAAATTTCAGGCATTAAAATGACTCTAAACACTCTTGTTTTAGTTCCAAAAGTGATAATTCACATGCAATAGTCATTTACAGTCAAATAATTAAACATTAAAAAACTTACCATTTCTGACCATCTGGAGAAAGTTCGACAGGTCACGGGTCCTCGTTTTTCATCAGAAAATTGATTTTTTGGACTGTAGAAAAGTTGATTGAAAATGTCATTTGGATTGTGCCTCATGTTGAATAACTACTTTTTAAAGCCTCAATGGGACCAAAATTGCCATTTTTACAGACTTTTTCTCCTACTCAGAAGCTTCTATTTCAACTAATTTCAGGCATTAAAATGACTCTAAACACTCTTGTTTTAGTTCCAAAAGTGATAATTCACATGCAATAGTCATTTACAGTCAAAAAATTAAACATTAAAAAACTTACCATTTCTGACCATCTGGAGAAAGTTCGACAGGTCACGGGTCCTTGTTTTTCATCAAAAAATTGATTTTATGACTGTAGAAAAATTGATTGAAAATGTCATTTGGATTGTGCCTCATGTTGAATAACTACTTTTTAAAGCCTTAATGTGAACAAAATTGCCATTTTTACAGACTTATTCTTCTACTCAGAAGCTTCTATTTCGACCAATTTCAGGCATTAAAATGACTCTAAACACTCTTGTTTTAGTTCCAAAAGTGATAATTCACATGCAATAGTCATTTACAGTCAAAAAATTAAACATTAAAAAATTACCATTTCTGACCATCTGGAGAAAGTTCGACAGGTCACGGGTCCTCGTTTTTCATCAGAAAATTGATTTTTTGGACTGTAGAAAAATTGATTGAAAATGTCATTTGGATTGTGCCTCATGTTGAATAACTACTTTTTAAAGCCTTAATGTGAACAAAATTGCCATTTTGATAGACTTTTTATTCTACTCAGAAGCTTCTATTTTGACCAATTTCAGGCATTAAAATGACTCTAAACACTCTTGTGTTAGTTCCAAAAGTGATAATTCACATGCAATAGTCATTTACAGTCAAAAAATTAAACATTAAAAAACTTACCATTTCTGACCATCTGGAGAAAGTTCGACAGGTCACGGGTCCTCGTTTTTCATCAAAAAATTGATTTTTTGGACTGTAGAAAAATTGATTGAAAATGTCATTTGGATTGTGCCTCATGTTGAATAACTACTTTTTAAAGCCTTAATGTGAACAAAATTGCCATTTTTACAGACTTTTTCTTCTACTCAGAAGCTTCTATTTTGACCAATTTCAGGCATTAAAATGACTCTAAACACTCTTGTGTTAGTTCCAAAAGTGATAATTCACATGCAATAGTCATTTACAGTCAAAAAATTAAACATTAAAAAACTTACCATTTCTGACCATCTGGAGAAAGTTCGACAGGTCACGGATCCTCGTTTTTCATCAGAAAATTGGTTTTTTGGACTGTAGAAAAATTGATTGAAAATGTCATTTGGATTGTGCCTCATGTTGAATAACTACTTTTTAAAGCCTTAATGTGACCAAAATTGCCATTTTTACAGACTTTTTCTCCTACTCAGAAGCTTCTATTTCAACTAATTTCAGGAATTAAAATGACTCTAAACACTCTTGTTTTAGTTCCAAAAGTGATAATTCACATGCAATAGTCATTTACAGTCAAAAAATTAAACATTAAAAAACTTACCATTTCTGACCATCTGGAGAAAGTTCGACAGGTCTCGGGTCCTCGTTTTTCATCAGAAAATTGATTTTTTGTACTGTCGAAAAATTGATTGAAAATGTCATTTGGATTGTGCCTCATGTTGAATAACTACTTTTTAAAGCCTTAATGTGAACAAAATTGCCATTTTGATAGACTTTTTATTCTACTCAGAAGCTTCTATTTCGACCAATTTCAGGCATTAAAATGACACTAAACACTCTTGTTTTAGTTTTGAAAGTGATAATTCACATACAATAGTCATTTACAGTCAAAAAACTTCAACATAAAAAAATTACCTTTTCTGACCATCTGGAGAAAGTTCGACAGGTCACGGGTCCTCGTTTTTCATCAGAAAATTGATTTTTTGTACTGTAGAAAAATTGATTGAAAATGTCATTTGGATTGTGCCTCATGTTGAATAACTACTTTTTAAAGCCTTAATGTGAACAAAATTGCCATTTTTACAGACTTTTTCTTCTACTCAGAAGCTTCTATTTTGACCAATTTCAGGCATTAAAATGATTCTAAACACTCTTGTGTTAGTTCCAAAAGTGATAATTCACCACATGCAATAGTCATTAACAGTCGAAAAATTAAACATTAAAAAACTTACCATTTCTGACCATCTGGAGAAAGTTCGACAGGTCACGGGTCCTCGTTTTTCATCAGAAAATTGATTTTTTGGACTGTAGAAAAATTGATTGAAAATGTCATTTGGATTGGGCCTCATGTTGAATAACTACTTTTTAAAGCCTCAATGTGACCAAAATTGCCATTTTTAAAGACTTTTTCTCCTACTCAGAAGCTTCTATTTCAACCAATTTCAGGCATTAAAATGACTCTAAACACTCTTGTTTTAGTTCCAAAAGTGATAATTCACATGCAATAGTCATTTACAGTCAAAAAATTATACATTAAAAAATTACCATTTCTGACCATCTGGAGAAAGTTCGACAGGTCACAGGTCCTCGTTTTTCATCAGAAAATTGATTTTTTGGACTGTAGAAAAATTGATTGAAAATGTCATTTGGATTGTGCCTCATGTTGAATAACTACTTTTTAAAGCCTTAATGTGAACAAAATTGCCATTTTGATAGACTTTTTATTCTACTCAGAAGCTTCTATTTTGACCAATTTCAGGCATTAAAATGACTCTAAACACTCTTGTGTTAGTTCCAAAAGTGATAATTCACATGCAATAGTAATTTACAGTCAAAAAATTAAACATTAAAAAACTTACCATTTCTGACCATCTGGAGAAAATTCGACAGGTCACGGTCCTTGTTTTTCATCAGAAAATTGATTTTTTGGACTGTAGAAAAATTGATTGAAAATGTCATTTGGATTGTGCCTCATGTTGAATAACTACTTTTTAAAGCCTTAATGTGAACAAAATTGCCATTTTTACAGACTTTTTCTCCTACTCAGAAGCTTCTATTTCGACCAATTTCAGGCATTAAAATGACTCTAAACAATCTTGTTTTAGTTCCAAAAGTGATAATTCACATGCAATAGTCATTTACAGTCAAAAAATTAAACATTAAAAAACTTACCATTTCTGAACATCTGGAGAAAGTTCGACAGGTCTCGGGTCCTCGTTTTTCATCAGAAAATTGATTTTTTGTACTGTCGAAAAATTTATTGAAAATGTCATTTGGATTGTGCCTCATGTTGAATAACTACTTTTTAAAGCCTTAATGTGAACAAAATTGCCATTTTGATAGACTTTTTATTCTACTCAGAAGCTTCTATTTCGACCAATTTCAGGCATTAAAATGACACTAAACACTCTTGTTTTAGTTTCGAAAGTGATAATTCACATACAATAGTCATTTACAGTAAAAAAACTTCAACATTAAAAAATTACCTTTTCTGACCATCTGGAGAAAGTTCGACAGGTCACGGGTCCTCGTTTTTCATCAGAAAATTGATTTTTTGTACTGTAGAAAAATTGATTGCAAATGTCATTTGGATTGTGCCTCATGTTGAATAACTACTTTTTAAAGCCTTAATGTGAACAAAATTGCCATTTTTACAGACTTTTTCTTCTACTCAGAAGCTTCTATTTCGACAAATTTCAGGCATTAAAATGACTCTAAACACTCTTGTTTTAGTTCCAAAAGTGATAATTCACATGCAATAGTCATTTACAGTCAAAAAATTAAACATTAAAAAACTTACCATTTCTGACCATCTGGAGAAAGTTCGACAGGTCACGGGTCCTTGTTTTTCATCAGAAAATTGATTTTTTGGACTGTAGAAAAATTGATTGAAAATGTCATTTGGATTGTGCCTCATGTTGAATAACTACTTTTTAAAGCCTTAATGTGAACAAAATTGCCATTTTTACAGACTTTTTCTTCTACTCAGAAGCTTCTATTTCGACAAATTTCAGGCATTAAAATGACTCTAAACACTCTTGTTTTAGTTCCAAAAGTGATAATTCACATGCAATAGTCATTTACAGTCAAATAATTAAACATTAAAAAACTTACCATTTCTGACCATCTGGAGAAAGTTCGACAGGTCACGGGTCCTCGTTTTTCATCAGAAAATTGATTTTTTGGACTGTAGAAAAGTTGATTGAAAATGTCATTTGGATTGTGCCTCATGTTGAATAACTACTTTTTAAAGCCTCAATGGGACCAAAATTGCCATTTTTACAGACTTTTTCTCCTACTCAGAAGCTTCTATTTCAACTAATTTCAGGCATTAAAATGACTCTAAACACTCTTGTTTTAGTTCCAAAGGTGATAATTCACATGCAATAGTCATTTACAGTCAAAAAATTAAACATTAAAAAACTTACCATTTCTGACCATCTGGAGAAAGTTCGACAGGTCACGGGTCCTCGTTTTTCATCAGAAAATTGATTTTTTGGACTGTAGAAAAATTGATTGAAAATGTCATTTGGATTGTGCCTCATGTTGAATAACTACTTTTTAAAGCCTCAATGTGAACAAAATTGCCATTTTGATAGACTTTTTATTCTACTCAGAAGCTTCTATTTTGACCAATTTCAGGCATTAAAATGACTCTAAACACTCTTGTGTTAGTTCCAAAAGTGATAATTCACATGAAATAGTCATTTACAGTCAAAAAATTAAACATTAAAAAACTTACCATTTCTGACCATCTGGAGAAAGTTCGACAGGTCACAGGTCCTCGTTTTTCATCAGAAAATTGATTTTTTGGACTGTAGAAAAATTGATTGAAAATGTCATTTGGATTGTGCCTCATGTTGAATAACTACTTTTTAAAGCCTCAATGTGACCAAAATTGCCATTTTTACAGACTTTTTCTCCTACTCAGAAGCTTCTATTTCAACTAATTTCAGGCATTAAAATGACTCTAAACACTCTTGTTTTAGTTCCAAAAGTGATAATTCACATGCAATAGTCATTTATAGTCAAAAAATTTAAACATTAAAAAATTACCATTTCTGACCATCTGGAGAAAGTTCGACAGGTCACGGGTCCTCGTTTTTCATCAGAAAATTGATTTTTTGGACTGTAAAAAAATTGATTGAAAATGTCATTTGGATTGTGCCTCATGTTGAATAACTACCTTTTAAAGCCTTAATGTGAACAAAATTGACATTTTGATAGACTTTTTATTCTACTCAGAAGCTTCTATTTTGACCAATTTCAGGCATTAAAATGACTCTAAACACTCTTGTTTTAGTTCCAAAAGTGATAATTCACATGCAATAGTCATTTACAGTCAAAAAATTAAACATTAAAAAACTTACCATTTCTGACCATCTGGAGAAAATTCGACAGGTCACGGGTCCTTGTTTTTCATCAGAAAATTGATTTTTTGGACTGTAGAAAAATTGATTGAAAATGTCATTTGGATTGTGCCTCATGTTGAATAACTACTTTTTAAAGCCTTAATGTGACCAAAATTGCCATTTTTACAGACTTTTTCTCCTACTCAGAAGCTTCTATTTCAACTAATTTCAGGAATTAAAATGACTCTAAACACTCTTGTTTTAGTTCCAAAAGTGATAATTCACATGCAATAGTCATTTACAGTCAAAAAATTAAACATTAAAAAACTTACCATTTCTGACCATCTGGAGAAAGTTCGACAGGTCACGGGCCCTCGTTTTTCATCAGAAAATTGTTTTTTTGGACTATAGAAAAATTGATTGAAAATGTCATTTGGATTGTGCCTCATGTTGAATAACTACTTTTTAAAGCCTTAATGTGAACAAAATTGCCATTTTTAAAGACTTTTTCTCCTACTCAGAAGCTTCTATTTCGACCAATTTCAGGCATTAAAATGACTCTAAACAATCTTGTTTTAGTTCCAAAAGTGATAATTCACATGCAATAGTCATTTACAGTCAAAAAATTAAACATTAAAAAACTTACCATTTCTGAACATCTGGAGAAAGTTCGACAGGTCTCGGGTCCTCGTTTTTCATCAGAAAATTGATTTTTTGTACTGTCGAAAAATTTATTGAAAATGTCATTTGGATTGTGCCTCATGTTGAATAACTACTTTTTAAAGCCTTAATGTGAACAAAATTGCCATTTTGATAGACTTTTTATTCTACTCAGAAGCTTCTATTTCGACCAATTTCAGGCATTAAAATGACACTAAACACTCTTGTTTTAGTTTCGAAAGTGATAATTCACATACAATAGTCATTTACAGTAAAAAAACTTCAACATTAAAAAATTACCTTTTCTGACCATCTGGAGAAAGTTCGACAGGTCACGGGTCCTCGTTTTTCATCAGAAAATTGATTTTTTGTACTGTAGAAAAATTGATTGAAAATGTCATTTGGATTGTGCCTCATGTTGAATAACTACTTTTTAAAGCCTTAATGTGAACAAAATTGCCATTTTTACAGACTTTTTCTTCTACTCAGAAGCTTCTATTTCGACAAATTTCAGGCATTAAAATGACTCTAAACACTCTTGTTTTAGTTCCAAAAGTGATAATTCACATGCAATAGTCATTTACAGTCAAAAAATTAAACATTAAAAAACTTACCATTTCTGACCATCTGGAGAAAGTTCGACAGGTCACGGGTCCTTGTTTTTCATCAGAAAATTGATTTTTTGGACTGTAGAAAAATTGATTGAAAATGTCATTTGGATTGTGCCTCATGTTGAATAACTACTTTTTAAAGCCTTAATGTGAACAAAATTGCCATTTTTACAGACTTTTTCTTCTACTCAGAAGCTTCTATTTCGACAAATTTCAGGCATTAAAATGACTCTAAACACTCTTGTTTTAGTTCCAAAAGTGATAATTCACATGCAATAGTCATTTACAGTCAAATAATTAAACATTAAAAAACTTACCATTTCTGACCATCTGGAGAAAGTTCGACAGGTCACGGGTCCTCGTTTTTCATCAGAAAATTGATTTTTTGGACTGTAGAAAAGTTGATTGAAAATGTCATTTGGATTGTGCCTCATGTTGAATAACTACTTTTTAAAGCCTCAATGGGACCAAAATTGCCATTTTTACAGACTTTTTCTCCTACTCAGAAGCTTCTATTTCAACTAATTTCAGGCATTAAAATGACTCTAAACACTCTTGTTTTAGTTCCAAAGGTGATAATTCACATGCAATAGTCATTTACAGTCAAAAAATTAAACATTAAAAAACTTACCATTTCTGACCATCTGGAGAAAGTTCGACAGGTCACGGGTCCTCGTTTTTCATCAGAAAATTGATTTTTTGGACTGTAGAAAAATTGATTGAAAATGTCATTTGGATTGTGCCTCATGTTGAATAACTACTTTTTAAAGCCTCAATGTGAACAAAATTGCCATTTTGATAGACTTTTTATTCTACTCAGAAGCTTCTATTTTGACCAATTTCAGGCATTAAAATGACTCTAAACACTCTTGTGTTAGTTCCAAAAGTGATAATTCACATGAAATAGTCATTTACAGTCAAAAAATTAAACATTAAAAAACTTACCATTTCTGACCATCTGGAGAAAGTTCGACAGGTCACAGGTCCTCGTTTTTCATCAGAAAATTGATTTTTTGGACTGTAGAAAAATTGATTGAAAATGTCATTTGGATTGTGCCTCATGTTGAATAACTACTTTTTAAAGCCTCAATGTGACCAAAATTGCCATTTTTACAGACTTTTTCTCCTACTCAGAAGCTTCTATTTCAACTAATTTCAGGAATTAAAATGACTCTAAACACTCTTGTTTTAGTTCCAAAAGTGATAATTCACATGCAATAGTCATTTACAGTCAAAAAATTAAACATTAAAAAACTTACCATTTCTGACCATCTGGAGAAAGTTCGACAGGTCACGGGCCCTCGTTTTTCATCAGAAAATTGTTTTTTTGGACTATAGAAAAATTGATTGAAAATGTCATTTGGATTGTGCCTCATGTTGAATAACTACTTTTTAAAGCCTTAATGTGAACAAAATTGCCATTTTTACAGACTTTTTCTCCTACTCAGAAGCTTCTATTTCGACCAATTTCAGGCATTAAAATGACTCTAAACAATCTTGTTTTAGTTCCAAAAGTGATAATTCACATGCAATAGTCATTTACAGTCAAAAAATTAAACATTAAAAAACTTACCATTTCTGAACATCTGGAGAAAGTTCGACAGGTCTCGGGTCCTCGTTTTTCATCAGAAAATTGATTTTTTGTACTGTCGAAAAATTTATTGAAAATGTCATTTGGATTGTGCCTCATGTTGAATAACTACTTTTTAAAGCCTTAATGTGAACAAAATTGCCATTTTGATAGACTTTTTATTCTACTCAGAAGCTTCTATTTCGACCAATTTCAGGCATTAAAATGACACTAAACACTCTTGTTTTAGTTTCGAAAGTGATAATTCACATACAATAGTCATTTACAGTAAAAAAACTTCAACATTAAAAAATTACCTTTTCTGACCATCTGGAGAAAGTTCGACAGGTCACGGGTCCTCGTTTTTCATCAGAAAATTGATTTTTTGTACTGTAGAAAAATTGATTGAAAATGTCATTTGGATTGTGCCTCATGTTGAATAACTACTTTTTAAAGCCTTAATGTGAACAAAATTGCCATTTTTACAGACTTTTTCTTCTACTCAGAAGCTTCTATTTCGACAAATTTCAGGCATTAAAATGACTCTAAACACTCTTGTTTTAGTTCCAAAAGTGATAATTCACATGCAATAGTCATTTACAGTCAAAAAATTAAACATTAAAAAACTTACCATTTCTGACCATCTGGAGAAAGTTCGACAGGTCACGGGTCCTTGTTTTTCATCAGAAAATTGATTTTTTGGACTGTAGAAAAATTGATTGAAAATGTCATTTGGATTGTGCCTCATGTTGAATAACTACTTTTTAAAGCCTTAATGTGAACAAAATTGCCATTTTTACAGACTTTTTCTTCTACTCAGAAGCTTCTATTTCGACAAATTTCAGGCATTAAAATGACTCTAAACACTCTTGTTTTAGTTCCAAAAGTGATAATTCACATGCAATAGTCATTTACAGTCAAATAATTAAACATTAAAAAACTTACCATTTCTGACCATCTGGAGAAAGTTCGACAGGTCACGGGTCCTCGTTTTTCATCAGAAAATTGATTTTTTGGACTGTAGAAAAGTTGATTGAAAATGTCATTTGGATTGTGCCTCATGTTGAATAACTACTTTTTAAAGCCTCAATGGGACCAAAATTGCCATTTTTACAGACTTTTTCTCCTACTCAGAAGCTTCTATTTCAACTAATTTCAGGCATTAAAATGACTCTAAACACTCTTGTTTTAGTTCCAAAGGTGATAATTCACATGCAATAGTCATTTACAGTCAAAAAATTAAACATTAAAAAACTTACCATTTCTGACCATCTGGAGAAAGTTCGACAGGTCACGGGTCCTCGTTTTTCATCAGAAAATTGATTTTTTGGACTGTAGAAAAATTGATTGAAAATGTCATTTGGATTGTGCCTCATGTTGAATAACTACTTTTTAAAGCCTCAATGTGAACAAAATTGCCATTTTGATAGACTTTTTATTCTACTCAGAAGCTTCTATTTTGACCAATTTCAGGCATTAAAATGACTCTAAACACTCTTGTGTTAGTTCCAAAAGTGATAATTCACATGAAATAGTCATTTACAGTCAAAAAATTAAACATTAAAAAACTTACCATTTCTGACCATCTGGAGAAAGTTCGACAGGTCACAGGTCCTCGTTTTTCATCAGAAAATTGATTTTTTGGACTGTAGAAAAATTGATTGAAAATGTCATTTGGATTGTGCCTCATGTTGAATAACTACTTTTTAAAGCCTCAATGTGACCAAAATTGCCATTTTTACAGACTTTTTCTCCTACTCAGAAGCTTCTATTTCAACTAATTTCAGGCATTAAAATGACTCTAAACACTCTTGTTTTAGTTCCAAAAGTGATAATTCACATGCAATAGTCATTTATAGTCAAAAAATTTAAACATTAAAAAATTACCATTTCTGACCATCTGGAGAAAGTTCGACAGGTCACGGGTCCTCGTTTTTCATCAGAAAATTGATTTTTTGGACTGTAAAAAAATTGATTGAAAATGTCATTTGGATTGTGCCTCATGTTGAATAACTACCTTTTAAAGCCTTAATGTGAACAAAATTGACATTTTGATAGACTTTTTATTCTACTCAGAAGCTTCTATTTTGACCAATTTCAGGCATTAAAATGACTCTAAACACTCTTGTTTTAGTTCCAAAAGTGATAATTCACATGCAATAGTCATTTACAGTCAAAAAATTAAACATTAAAAAACTTACCATTTCTGACCATCTGGAGAAAATTCGACAGGTCACGGGTCCTTGTTTTTCATCAGAAAATTGATTTTTTGGACTGTAGAAAAATTGATTGAAAATGTCATTTGGATTGTGCCTCATGTTGAATAACTACTTTTTAAAGCCTTAATGTGACCAAAATTGCCATTTTTACAGACTTTTTCTCCTACTCAGAAGCTTCTATTTCAACTAATTTCAGGAATTAAAATGACTCTAAACACTCTTGTTTTAGTTCCAAAAGTGATAATTCACATGCAATAGTCATTTACAGTCAAAAAATTAAACATTAAAAAACTTACCATTTCTGACCATCTGGAGAAAGTTCGACAGGTCACGGGCCCTCGTTTTTCATCAGAAAATTGTTTTTTTGGACTATAGAAAAATTGATTGAAAATGTCATTTGGATTGTGCCTCATGTTGAATAACTACTTTTTAAAGCCTTAATGTGAACAAAATTGCCATTTTGATAGACTTTTTATTCTACTCAGAAGCTTCTATTTTGACCAATTTCAGGCATTAAAATGACTCTAAACACTCTTGTTTTAGTTCCAAAAGTGATAATTCACATGCAATAGTCATTTACAGTCAAAAAGAGAAACATTAAAAAACTTACCATTTCTGACCATCTGGAGAAAGTTCGACAGGTCACGGGTCCTCGTTTTTCATCAGAAAATTGATTTTTTGGACTGTAGAAAAATTGATTGAAAATGTCATTTGGATTGTGCCTCATGTTGAATAACTACTTTTTAAAGCCTCAATGTGACCAAAATTGCCATTTTTAAAGACTTTTTCTCCTACTCAGAAGCTTCTATTTCAACCAATTTCAGGCATTAAAATGACTCTAAACACTCTTGTTTTAGTTCCAAAAGTGATAATTCACATGCAATAGTCATTTACAGTCAAAAAATTATACATTAAAAAATTACCATTTCTGACCATCTGGAGAAAGTTCGACAGGTCACAGGTCCTCGTTTTTCATCAGAAAATTGATTTTTTGGACTGTAGAAAAATTGATTGAAAATGTCATTTGGATTGTGCCTCATGTTGAATAACTACTTTTTAAAGCCTTAATGTGAACAAAATTGCCATTTTGATAGACTTTTTATTCTACTCAGAAGCTTCTATTTTGACCAATTTCAGGCATTAAAATGACTCTAAACACTCTTGTGTTAGTTCCAAAAGTGATAATTCACATGAAATAGTCATTTACAGTCAAAAAATTAAACATTAAAAAACTTACCATTTCTGACCATCTGGAGAAAGTTCGACAGGTCACGGGCCCTCGTTTTTCATCAGAAAATTGATTTTTTGGACTGTAAAAAAATTGATTGAAAATGTCATTTGGATTGTGCCTCATGTTGAATATCTACTTTTTAAAGCCTTAATGTGAACAAAATTGCCATTTTTACAGACTTTTTCTTCTACTCAGAAGCTTCTATTTCAACCAATTTCAGGCATTAAAATGACTCTAAACACTCTTGTTTTAGTTCCAAAAGTGATAATTCACATGCAATAGTCATTTACAGTCAAAAAATTATACATTAAAAAATTACCATTTCTGACAATCTGGAGAAAGTTCGACAGGTCACGGGTCCTCGTTTTTCATCAGAAAATTGATTTTTTGGACTGTAGAAAAATTGATTGAAAATGTCATGTGGATTGTGCCTCATGTTGAATAACTACTTTTTAAAGCCTTAATGTGAACAAAATTGCCATTTTGATAGACTTTTTATTCTACTCAGAAGCTTCTATTTTGACCAATTTCAGGCATTAAAATGACTCTAAACACTCTTGTGTTAGTTCCAAAAGTGATAATTCACATGCAATAGTCATTTACAGTCAAAAAATTAAACATTAAAAAACTTACCATTTCTGACCATCTGGAGAAAGTTCGACAGGTCACGGGTCCTCGTTTTTCATCAGAAAATTGATTTTTTGGACTGTAGAAAAATTGATTGAAAATGTCATTTGGATTGTGCCTCATGTTGAATAACTACTTTTTAAAGCCTCAATGTGACCAAAATTGCCATTTTTACAGACTTTTTCTCCTACTCAGAAGCTTCTATTTCAACCATTTTCAGGCATTAAAATGACTCTAAACACTCTTGTTTTAGTTCCAAAAGTGATAATTCACATGCAATAGTCATTTACAGTCAAAAAATTATACATTAAAAAATTACCATTTCTGACCATCTGGAGAAAGTTCGACAGGTCACGGGTCCTCGTTTTTCATCAGAAAATTGAATTTTTTGGACTGTAGAAAAATTGATTGAAAATGTCATTTGGATTGTGCCTCATGTTGAATAACTACTTTTTAAAGCCTTAATGTGAACAAAATTGCCATTTTGATAGACTTTTTATTCTACTCAGAAGCTTCTATTTTGACCAATTTCAGGCATTAAAATGACTCTAAACACTCTTGTTTTAGTTCCAAAAGTGATAATTCACATGCAATAGTCATTTACAGTCAAAAAATTAAACATTAAAAAATTACCATTTCTGACCATCTGGAGAAAGTTCGACAGGTCACGGGTCCTCGTTTTTCATCAGAAAATTGATTTTTTGGACTGTAGAAAAATTGATTGAAAATGTCATTTGGATTGTGCCTCATGTTGAATATCTACTTTTTAAAGCCTTAATGTGAACAAAATTGCCATTTTTACAGACTTTTTCTTCTACTCAGAAGCTTCTATTTCAACCAATTTCAGGCATTAAAATGACTCTAAACACTCTTGTTTTAGTTCCAAAAGTGATAATTCACATGCAATAGTCATTTACAGTCAAAAAATTATACATTAAAAAATTACCATTTCTGACAATCTGGAGAAAGTTCGACAGGTCACGGGTCCTCGTTTTTCATCAGAAAATTGATTTTTTGGACTGTAGAAAAATTGATTGAAAATGTCATTTGGATTGTGCCTCATGTTGAATAACTACTTTTTAAAGCCTTAATGTGAACAAAATTGCCATTTTGATAGACTTTTGATTCTACTCAGAAGCTTCTATTTTGACCAATTTCAGGCATTAAAATGACTCTAAACACTCTTGTGTTAGTTCCAAAAGTGATAATTCACATGCAATAGTCATTTACAGTCAAAAAATTAAACATTAAAAAACTTACCATTTCTGACCATCTGGAGAAAGTTCGACAGGTCACGGGTCCTCGTTTTTCATCAGAAAATTGATTTTTTGGACTGTAGAAAAATTGATTGAAAATGTCATTTGGATTGTGCCTCATGTTGAATAACTACTTTTTAAAGCCTCAATGTGACCAAAATTGCCATTTTTACAGACTTTTTCTCCTACTCAGAAGCTTCTATTTCAACCAATTTCAGGCATTAAAATGACTCTAAACACTCTTGTTTTAGTTCCAAAAGTGATAATTCACATGCAATAGTCATTTACAGTCAAACAATTATACATTAAAAAATTACCATTTCTGACCATCTGGAGAAAGTTCGACAGGTCACGGGTCCTCGTTTTTCATCAGAAAATTGATTTTTTGGACTGTAGAAAAATTGATTGAAAATGTCATTTGGATTGTGCCTCATGTTGAATAACTACTTTTTAAAGCCTTAATGTGAACAAAATTGCCATTTTGATAGACTTTTTATTCTACTCAGAAGCTTCTATTTTGACCAATTTCAGGCATTAAAATGACTCTAAACACTCTTGTGTTAGTTCCAAAAGTGATAATTCACATGCAATAGTCATTTACAGTTAAAAAATTAAACATTAAAAAACTTACCATTTCTGACCATCTGGAGAAAGTTCGACAGGTCACAGGTCCTCGTTTTTCATCAGAAAATTGATTTTTTGGACTGTAGAAAAATTGATTGAAAATGTCATTTGGATTGTGCCTCATGTTGAATAACTACTTTTTAAAGCCTCAATGTGACCAAAATTGCCATTTTTACAGACTTATTCTTCTACTCAGAAGCTTCTATTTCGACCAATTTCAGGCATTAAAATGACTCTAAATACTCTTGTTTTAGTTCCAAAAGTGATATCACATGCAATAATCATTTACAGTCAAAAAATTAAACATTAAAAAATTACCATTTCTAACCATCTGGAGAAAGTTCGACAGGTCACGGGTCCTCGTTTTTCATCAGAAAATTGATTTTTTGTACAGAAGAAAAATTGATTGAAAATGTCATTTGGATTGTGCCTCATGTTGAATAACTACTTTTTAAAGCCTTAATTTTAACAAAATTGCCATTTTTACAGACTTTTTCTTCTACTCAGAAGCTTCTATTTCGACCAATTTCAGGCATTAAAATGACTCTAAACACTCTTGTTTTAGTTCCAAAAGTGATAATTCACATGCAATAGTCATTTATAGTCAAAAAATTAAACATTAAAAAATTACCATTTCTGACCATCTGGAGAAAGTTCGACAGGTCACGGGTCCTCGTTTTTCATCAGAAAATTGATTTTTTTGGACTGTAAAAAAATTGATTGAAAATGTCATTTGGATTGTGCCTCATGTTGAATAACTACTTTTTAAAGCCTTAATGTGAACAAAATTGCCATTTTGATAGACTTTTTATTCTACTCAGAAGCTTCTATTTCGACCAATTTCAGGCATTAAAATGACACTAAACACTCTTGTTTTAGTTTCGAAAGTGATAATTCACATACAATAGTCATTTACAGTCAAAAAACTTCAACATTAAAAAATTACCTTTTCTGACCATCTGGAGAAAGTTCGACAGGTCACGGGTCCTCGTTTTTCATCAGAAAATTGATTTTTTGTACTGTAGAAAAATTGATTGAAAATGTCATTTGGATTGTGCCTCATGTTGAATAACTACTTTTTAAAGCCTTAATGTGAACAAAATTGCCATTTTTACAGACTTTTTCTTCTACTCAGAAGCTTCTATTTCGACAAATTTCAGGCATTAAAATGACTCTAAACACTCTTGTTTTAGTTCCAAAAGTGATAATTCACATGCAATAGTCATTTACAGTCAAAAAATTAAACATTAAAAAACTTACCATTTCTTACCATCTGGAGAAAGTTCGACAGGTCACGGGTCCTTGTTTTTCATCAGAAAATTGATTTTTTGGACTGTAGAAAAATTGATTAAAATGTCATTTGGATTGTGCCTCGTGTTGAATAACTACTTTTTAAAGCCTTAATGTGAACAAAATTGCCATTTTTACAGACTTTTTCTTCTACTCAGAAGCTTCTATTTCGACAAATTTCAGGCATTAAAATGACTCTAAACACTCTTGTTTTAGTTCCAAAAGTGATAATTCACATGCAATAGTCATTTACAGTCAAATAATTAAACATTAAAAAACTTACCATTTCTGACCATCTGGAGAAAGTTCGACAGGTCACGGGTCCTCGTTTTTCATCAGAAAATTGATTTTTTGGACTGTAGAAAAGTTGATAGAAAATATCATTTGGATTGTGCCTCATGTTGAATAACTACTTTTGAAAGCCTCAATGGGACCAAAATTGCCATTTTTACAGACTTTTTCTCCTACTCAGAAGCTTCTATTTCAACTAATTTCAGGCATTAAAATGACTCTAAACACTCTCGTTTTAGTTCCAAAAGTGATAATTCACATGCAATAGTCATTTACAGTCAAAAAATTAAACATTAAAAAACTTACCATTTCTGACCATCTGGAGAAAGTTCGACAGGTCACGGGTCCTTGTTTTTCATCAAAAAATTGATTTTATAACTGTAGAAAAATTGATTGAAAATGTCATTTGGATTGTGCCTCATGTTGAATAACTACTTTTTAAAGCCTTAATGTGAACAAAATTGCCATTTTTACAGACTTATTCTTCTACTCAGAAGCTTCTATTTCGACCAATTTCAGGCATTAAAATGACTCTAAACACTCTTGTTTTAGTTCCAAAAGTGATAATTCACATGCAATAGTCATTTACAGTCAAAAAATTATACATTAAAAAATTACCATTTCTGACAATCTGGAGAAAGTTCGACAGGTCACGGGTCCTCGTTTTTCATCAGAAAATTGATTTTTTGGACTGTAGAAAAATTGATTGAAAATGTCATTTGGATTGTGCCTCATGTTGAATAACTACTTTTTAAAGCCTTAATGTGAACAAAATTGCCATTTTGATAGACTTTTTATTCTACTCAGAAGCTTCTATTTTGACCAATTTCAGGCATTAAAATGACTCTAAACACTCTTGTGTTAGTTCCAAAAGTGATAATTCACATGCAATAGTCATTTACAGTCAAAAAATTAAACATTAAAAAACTTACCATTTCTGACCATCTGGAGAAAGTTCGACAGGTCACGGGTCCTCGTTTTTCATCAGAAAATTGATTTTATAACTGTAGAAAAATTGATTGAAAATGTCATTTGGATTGTGCCTCATGTTGAATAACTACTTTTTAAAGCCTTAATGTGAACAAAATTGCCATTTTGATAGACTTTTTATTCTACTCAGAAGCTTCTATTTCGACCAATTTCAGGCATTAAAATGACACTAAACACTCTTGTTTTAGTTTTGAAAGTGATAATTCACATACAATAGTCATTTACAGTCAAAAAACTTCAACATAAAAAAATTACCTTTTCTGACCATCTGGAGAAAGTTCGACAGGTCACGGGTCCTCGTTTTTCATCAGAAAATTGATTTTTTGTACTGTAGAAAAATTGATTGAAAATGTCATTTGGATTGTGCCTCATGTTGAATAACTACTTTTTAAAGCCTTAATGTGAACAAAATTGCCATTTTTACAGACTTTTTCTTCTACTCAGAAGCTTCTATTTTGACCAATTTCAGGCATTAAAATGACTCTAAACACTCTTGTGTTAGTTCCAAAAGTGATAATTCACATGCAATAGTCATTTACAGTCAAAAAATTAAACATTAAAAAACTTACCATTTCTGACCATCTGGAGAAAGTTCGACAGGTCACGGGTCCTTGTCTTTCATCAGAAAATTGATTTTTTGGACTGTAGAAAAATTGATTGAAAATGTCATTTGGATTGTGCCTCATGTTGAATAACTACTTTTTAAAGCCTTAATGTGAACAAAATTGCCATTTTTACAGACTTTTTCTTCTACTCAGAAGCTTCTATTTCGACAAATTTCAGGCATTAAAATGACTCTAAACACTCTTGTTTTAGTTCCAAAAGTGATAATTCACATGCAATAGTCATTTACAGTCAAATAATTAAACATTAAAAAACTTACCATTTCTGACCATCTGGAGAAAGTTCGACAGGTCACGGGTCCTCGTTTTTCATCAGAAAATTGATTTTTTGGACTGTAGAAAAGTTGATTGAAAATGTCATTTGGATTGTGCCTCATGTTGAATAACTACTTTTTAAAGCCTCAATGGGACCAAAATTGCCATTTTTACAGACTTTTTCTCCTACTCAGAAGCTTCTATTTCAACTAATTTCAGGCATTAAAATGACTCTAAACACTCTTGTTTTAGTTCCAAAGGTGATAATTCACATGCAATAGTCATTTACAGTCAAAAAATTAAACATTAAAAAACTTACCATTTCTGACCATCTGGAGAAAGTTCGACAGGTCACGGGTCCTCGTTTTTCATCAGAAAATTGATTTTTTGGACTGTAGAAAAATTGATTGAAAATGTCATTTGGATTGTGCCTCATGTTGAATAACTACTTTTTAAAGCCTCAATGTGAACAAAATTGCCATTTTGATAGACTTTTTATTCTACTCAGAAGCTTCTATTTTGACCAATTTCAGGCATTAAAATGACTCTAAACACTCTTGTGTTAGTTCCAAAAGTGATAATTCACATGAAATAGTCATTTACAGTCAAAAAATTAAACATTAAAAAACTTACCATTTCTGACCATCTGGAGAAAGTTCGACAGGTCACAGGTCCTCGTTTTTCATCAGAAAATTGATTTTTTGGACTGTAGAAAAATTGATTGAAAATGTCATTTGGATTGTGCCTCATGTTGAATAACTACTTTTTAAAGCCTCAATGTGACCAAAATTGCCATTTTTACAGACTTTTTCTCCTACTCAGAAGCTTCTATTTCAACTAATTTCAGGCATTAAAATGACTCTAAACACTCTTGTTTTAGTTCCAAAAGTGATAATTCACATGCAATAGTCATTTATAGTCAAAAAATTTAAACATTAAAAAATTACCATTTCTGACCATCTGGAGAAAGTTCGACAGGTCACGGGTCCTCGTTTTTCATCAGAAAATTGATTTTTTGGACTGTAAAAAAATTGATTGAAAATGTCATTTGGATTGTGCCTCATGTTGAATAACTACCTTTTAAAGCCTTAATGTGAACAAAATTGACATTTTGATAGACTTTTTATTCTACTCAGAAGCTTCTATTTTGACCAATTTCAGGCATTAAAATGACTCTAAACACTCTTGTTTTAGTTCCAAAAGTGATAATTCACATGCAATAGTCATTTACAGTCAAAAAATTAAACATTAAAAAACTTACCATTTCTGACCATCTGGAGAAAATTCGACAGGTCACGGGTCCTTGTTTTTCATCAGAAAATTGTTTTTTTGGACTATAGAAAAATTGATTGAAAATGTCATTTGGATTGTGCCTCATGTTGAATAACTACTTTTTAAAGCCTTAATGTGAACAAAATTGCCATTTTGATAGACTTTTTATTCTACTCAGAAGCTTCTATTTTGACCAATTTCAGGCATTAAAATGACACTAAACACTCTTGTTTTAGTTTTGAAAGTGATAATTCACATACAATAGTCATTTACAGTCAAAAAACTTCAACATAAAAAAATTACCTTTTCTGACCATCTGGAGAAAGTTCGACAGGTCACGGGTCCTCGTTTTTCATCAGAAAATTGATTTTTTGTACTGTAGAAAAATTGATTGAAAATGTCATTTGGATTGTGCCTCATGTTGAATAACTACTTTTTAAAGCCTTAATGTGAACAAAATTGCCATTTTTACAGACTTTTTCTTCTACTCAGAAGCTTCTATTTTGACCAATTTCAGGCATTAAAATGATTCTAAACACTCTTGTGTTAGTTCCAAAAGTGATAATTCACCACATGCAATAGTCATTTACAGTCAAAAAATTAAACATTAAAAAACTTACCATTTCTGACCATCTGGAGAAAGTTCGACAGGTCACGGGTCCTCGTTTTTCATCAGAAAATTGATTTTTTGGACTGTAGAAAAATTGATTGAAAATGTCATTTGGATTGTGCCTCATGTTGAATAACTACTTTTTAAAGCCTCAATGTGACCAAAATTGCCATTTTTAAAGACTTTTTCTCCTACTCAGAAGCTTCTATTTCAACCAATTTCAGGCATTAAAATGACTCTAAACACTCTTGTTTTAGTTCCAAAAGTGATAATTCACATGCAATAGTCATTTACAGTCAAAAAATTATACATTAAAAAATTACCATTTCTGACCATCTGGAGAAAGTTCGACAGGTCACAGGTCCTCGTTTTTCATCAGAAAATTGATTTTTTGGACTGTAGAAAAATTGATTGAAAATGTCATTTGGATTGTGCCTCATGTTGAATAACTACTTTTTAAAGCCTTAATGTGAACAAAATTGCCATTTTGATAGACTTTTTATTCTACTCAGAAGCTTCTATTTTGACCAATTTCAGGCATTAAAATGACTCTAAACACTCTTGTGTTAGTTCCAAAAGTGATAATTCACATGAAATAGTCATTTACAGTCAAAAAATTAAACATTAAAAAACTTACCATTTCTGACCATCTGGAGAAAGTTCGACAGGTCACGGGCCCTCGTTTTTCATCAGAAAATTGATTTTTTGGACTGTAAAAAAATTGATTGAAAATGTCATTTGGATTGTGCCTCATGTTGAATATCTACTTTTTAAAGCCTTAATGTGAACAAAATTGCCATTTTTACAGACTTTTTCTTCTACTCAGAAGCTTCTATTTCAACCAATTTCAGGCATTAAAATGACTCTAAACACTCTTGTTTTAGTTCCAAAAGTGATAATTCACATGCAATAGTCATTTACAGTCAAAAAATTAAACATTAAAAAACTTACCATTTCTGACCATCTGGAGAAAGTTCGACAGGTCTCGGGTCCTCGTTTTTCATCAGAAAATTGATTTTTTGTACTGTCGAAAAATTGATTGAAAATGTCATTTGGATTGTGCCTCATGTTGAATAACTACTTTTTAAAGCCTTAATGTGAACAAAATTGCCATTTTGATAGACTTTTTATTCTACTCAGAAGCTTCTATTTCGACCAATTTCAGGCATTAAAATGACTCTAAACACTCTTGTTTTAGTTTTGAAAGTGATAATTCACATACAATAGTCATTTACAGTCAAAAAACTTCAACATAAAAAAATTACCTTTTCTGACCATCTGGAGAAAGTTCGACAGGTCACGGGTCCTCGTTTTTCATCAGAAAATTGATTTTTTGTACTGTAGAAAAATTGATTGAAAATGTCATTTGGATTGTGCCTCATGTTGAATAACTACTTTTTAAAGCCTTAATGTGAACAAAATTGCCATTTTTACAGACTTTTTCTTCTACTCAGAAGCTTCTATTTTGACCAATTTCAGGCATTAAAATGACTCTAAACACTCTTGTGTTAGTTCCAAAAGTGATAATTCACATGCAATAGTCATTTACAGTCAAAAAATTAAACATTAACAAACTTACCATTTCTGACCATCTGGAGAAAGTTCGACAGGTCACGGGTCCTCGTTTTTCATCAGAAAATTGATTTTTTGGACTGTAGAAAAATTGATTGAAAATGTCATTTGGATTGTGCGTCATGTTGAATAACTACTTTTTAAAGCCTCAATGTGACCAAAATTGCCATTTTTAAAGACTTTTTCTCCTACTCAGAAGCTTCTATTTCAACCAATTTCAGGCATTAAAATGACTCTAAACACTCTTGTTTTAGTTCCAAAAGTGATAATTCACATGCAATAGTCATTTACAGTCAAAAAATTATACATTAAAAAATTACCATTTCTGACCATCTGGAGAAAGTTCGACAGGTCACAGGTCCTCGTTTTTCATCAGAAAATTAATTTTTTGGACTGTAGAAAAATTGATTGAAAATGTCATTTGGATTGTGCCTCATGTTGAATAACTACTTTTTAAGCCTCAATGTGACCAAAATTGCCATTTTTACAGACTTTTTCTCCTACTCAGAAGCTTCTATTTCAACTAATTTCAAGCATTAAAATGACTCTAAACACTCTTGTTTTAGTTCCAAAAGTGATAATTCACATGCAATAGTCATTTACAGTCAAAAAATTAAACATTAAAAAACTTACCATTTCTGACCATCTGGAGAAAGTTCGACAGGTCACGGGCCCTCGTTTTTCATCAGAAAATTGTTTTTTTGGACTGTAGAAAAATTGATTGAAAATGTCATTTGGATTGTGCCTCATGTTGAATAACTACTTTTTAAAGCCTTAATGTGACCAAAATTGCCATTTTTACAGACTTTTTCTCCTACTCAGAAGCTTCTATTTCAACTAAGTTCAGGAATTAAAATGACTCTAAACACTCTTGTTTTAGTTCCAAAAGTGATAATTCACATGCAATAGTCATTTACAGTCAAAAAATTAAACATTAAAAAACTTACCATTTCTGACCATCTGGAGAAAGTTCGACAGGTCACGGGCCCTCGTTTTTCATCAGAAAATTGTTTTTTTGGACTATAGAAAAATTGATTGAAAATGTCATTTGGATTGTGCCTCATGTTGAATAACTACTTTTTAAAGCCTTAATGTGAACAAAATTGCCATTTTTACAGACTTTTTCTTCTACTCAGAAGCTTCTATTTCGACCAATTTCAGGCATTAAAATGACTCTAAACACTCTTGTTTTAGTTCCAAAAGTGATAATTCACATGCAATAGTCATTTATAGTCAAAAAATTAAACATTAAAAACTTACCATTTCTGACCATCTGGAGAAAGTTCGACAGGTCACGGGCCCTCGTTTTTCATCAGAAAATTTCTGGAGAAAGTTCGACAGGTCACGGGTCCTCGTTTTTCATCAGAAAATTGATTTTTTGTACTGTAGAAAAATTGATTGAAAATGTCATTTGGATTGTGCCTCATGTTGAATAACTACTTTTTAAAGCCTTAATGTGAACAAAATTGCCATTTTGATAGACTTTTTATTCTACTCAGAAGCTTCTATTTTGACCAATTTCAGGCATTAAAATGACTCTAAACACTCTTGTTTTAGTTTTGAAAGTGATAATTCACATACAATAGTCATTTACAGTCAAAAAACTTCAACATAAAAAAATTACCTTTTCTGACCATCTGGAGAAAGTTCGACAGGTCACGGGTCCTCGTTTTTCATCAGAAAATTGATTTTTTGTACTGTAGAAAAATTGATTGAAAATGTCATTTGGATTGTGCCTCATGTTGAATAACTACTTTTTAAAGCCTTAATGTGAACAAAATTGCCATTTTTACAGACTTTTTCTTCTACTCAGAAGCTTCTATTTTGACCAATTTCAGGCATTAAAATGACTCTAAACACTCTTGTGTTAGTTCCAAAAGTGATAATTCACATGCAATAGTCATTTACAGTCAAAAAATTAAACATTAAAAAACTTACCATTTCTGACCATCTGGAGAAAGTTCGACAGGTCACGGGTCCTCGTTTTTCATCAGAAAATTGATTTTTTGGACTGTAGAAAAATTGATTGAGAATGTCATTTGGATTGTGCCTCATGTTGAATAACTACTTTTTAAAGCCTCAATGTGACCAAAATTGCCATTTTTAAAGACTTTTTCTCCTACTCAGAAGCTTCTATTTCAACCAATTTCAGGCATTAAAATGACTCTAAACACTCTTGTTTTAGTTCCAAAAGTGATAATTCACATGCAATAGTCATTTACAGTCAAAAAATTATACATTAAAAAATTACCATTTCTGACCATCTGGAGAAAGTTCGACAGGTCACAGGTCCTCGTTTTTCATCAGAAAATTAATTTTTTGGACTGTAGAAAAATTGATTGAAAATGTCATTTGGATTGTGCCTCATGTTGAATAACTACTTTTTAAGCCTCAATGTGACCAAAATTGCCATTTTTACAGACTTTTTCTCCTACTCAGAAGCTTCTATTTCAACTAATTTCAAGCATTAAAATGACTCTAAACACTCTTGTTTTAGTTCCAAAAGTGATAATTCACATGCAATAGTCATTTACAGTCAAAAAATTAAACATTAAAAAACTTACCATTTCTGACCATCTGGAGAAAGTTCGACAGGTCACGGGCCCTCGTTTTTCATCAGAAAATTGTTTTTTTGGACTGTAGAAAAATTGATTGAAAATGTCATTTGGATTGTGCCTCATGTTGAATAACTACTTTTTAAAGCCTTAATGTGACCAAAATTGCCATTTTTACAGACTTTTTCTCCTACTCAGAAGCTTCTATTTCAACTAAGTTCAGGAATTAAAATGACTCTAAACACTCTTGTTTTAGTTCCAAAAGTGATAATTCACATGCAATAGTCATTTACAGTCAAAAAATTAAACATTAAAAAACTTACCATTTCTGACCATCTGGAGAAAGTTCGACAGGTCACGGGCCCTCGTTTTTCATCAGAAAATTGTTTTTTTGGACTATAGAAAAATTGATTGAAAATGTCATTTGGATTGTGCCTCATGTTGAATAACTACTTTTTAAAGCCTTAATGTGAACAAAATTGCCATTTTTACAGACTTTTTCTTCTACTCAGAAGCTTCTATTTCGACCAATTTCAGGCATTAAAATGACTCTAAACACTCTTGTTTTAGTTCCAAAAGTGATAATTCACATGCAATAGTCATTTATAGTCAAAAAATTAAACATTAAAAACTTACCATTTCTGCCATCTGGAGAAAGTTCGACAGGTCACGGGCCCTCGTTTTTCATCAGAAAATTTCTGGAGAAAGTTCGACAGGTCACGGGTCCTCGTTTTTCATCAGAAAATTGATTTTTTGTACTGTAGAAAAATTGATTGAAAATGTCATTTGGATTGTGCCTCATGTTGAATAACTACTTTTTAAAGCCTTAATGTGAACAAAATTGCCATTTTGATAGACTTTTTATTCTACTCAGAAGCTTCTATTTTGACCAATTTCAGGCATTAAAATGACTCTAAACACTCTTGTTTTAGTTCCAAAAGTGATAATTCACATGCAATAGTCATTTACAGTCAAAAAATTAAACATTAAAAAACTTACCATTTCTGACCATCTGGAGAAAGTTCGACAGGTCTCGGTTCCTCGTTTTTCATCAGAAAATTGATTTTTTGTACTGTCGAAAAATTGATTGAAAATGTCATTTGGATTGTGCCTCATGTTGAATAACTACTTTTTAAAGCCTTAATGTGAACAAAATTGCCATTTTGATAGACTTTTTATTCTACTCAGAAGCTTCTATTTTGACCAATTTCAGGCATTAAAATGACTCTAAACACTCTTGTGTTAGTTCCAAAAGTGATAATTCACATGCAATAGTCATTTACAGTCAAAAAATTAAACATTAAAAAACTTACCATTTCTGACCATCTGGAGAAAGTTCGACAGGTCACAGGTCCTCCTTTTTCATCAGAAAATTGATTTTTTGGACTGTAGAAAAATTGATTGAAAATGTCATTTGGATTGTGCCTCATGTTGAATAACTACTTTTTAAAGCCTTAATGTGACCAAAATTGCCATTTTTACAGACTTTTTCTCCTACTCAGAAGCTTCTATTTCAACTAAGTTCAGGAATTAAAATGACTCTAAACACTCTTGTTTTAGTTCCAAAAGTGATAATTCACATGCAATAGTCATTTACAGTCAAAAAATTAAACATTAAAAAACTTACCATTTCTGACCATCTGGAGAAAGTTCGACAGGTCACGGGCCCTCGTTTTTCATCAGAAAATTGTTTTTTTGGACTATAGAAAAATTGATTGAAAATGTCATTTGGATTGTGCCTCATGTTGAATAACTACTTTTTAAAGCCTCAATGTGACCAAAATTGCCATTTTTAAAGACTTTTTCTCCTACTCAGAAGCTTCTATTTCAACCAATTTCAGGCATTAAAATGACTCTAAACACTCTTGTTTTAGTTCCAAAAGTGATAATTCACATGCAATAGTCATTTACAGTCAAAAAATTATACATTAAAAAATTACCATTTCTGACCATCTGGAGAAAGTTCGACAGGTCACAGGTCCTCGTTTTTCATCAGAAAATTAATTTTTTGGACTGTAGAAAAATTGATTGAAAATGTCATTTGGATTGTGCCTCATGTTGAATAACTACTTTTTAAGCCTCAATGTGACCAAAATTGCCATTTTTACAGACTTTTTCTCCTACTCAGAAGCTTCTATTTCAACTAATTTCAAGCATTAAAATGACTCTAAACACTCTTGTTTTAGTTCCAAAAGTGATAATTCACATGCAATAGTCATTTACAGTCAAAAAATTAAACATTAAAAAACTTACCATTTCTGACCATCTGGAGAAAGTTCGACAGGTCACGGGCCCTCGTTTTTCATCAGAAAATTGTTTTTTTGGACTGTAGAAAAATTGATTGAAAATGTCATTTGGATTGTGCCTCATGTTGAATAACTACTTTTTAAAGCCTTAATGTGACCAAAATTGCCATTTTTACAGACTTTTTCTCCTACTCAGAAGCTTCTATTTCAACTAAGTTCAGGAATTAAAATGACTCTAAACACTCTTGTTTTAGTTCCAAAAGTGATAATTCACATGCAATAGTCATTTACAGTAAAAAAATTAAACATTAAAAAACTTACCATTTCTGACCATCTGGAGAAAGTTCGACAGGTCACGGGCCCTCGTTTTTCATCAGAAAATTGTTTTTTTGGACTATAGAAAAATTGATTGAAAATGTCATTTGGATTGTGCCTCATGTTGAATAACTACTTTTTAAAGCCTTAATGTGAACAAAATTGCCATTTTTACAGACTTTTTCTTCTACTCAGAAGCTTCTATTTCGACCAATTTCAGGCATTAAAATGACTCTAAACACTCTTGTTTTAGTTCCAAAAGTGATAATTCACATGCAATAGTCATTTATAGTCAAAAAATTAAACATTAAAAACTTACCATTTCTGACCATCTGGAGAAAGTTCGACAGGTCACGGGCCCTCGTTTTTCATCAGAAAATTTCTGGAGAAAGTTCGACAGGTCACGGGTCCTCGTTTTTCATCAGAAAATTGATTTTTTGTACTGTAGAAAAATTGATTGAAAATGTCATTTGGGTTGTGCCTCATGTTGAATAACTACTTTTTAAAGCCTTAATGTGAACAAAATTGCCATTTTGATAGACTTTTTATTCTACTCAGAAGCTTCTATTTTGACCAATTTCAGGCATTAAAATGACTCTAAACACTCTTGTTTTAGTTCCAAAAGTGATAATTCACATGCAATAGTCATTTACAGTCAAAAAATTAAACATTAAAAAACTTACCATTTCTGACCATCTGGAGAAAGTTCGACAGGTCTCGGTTCCTCGTTTTTCATCAGAAAATTGATTTTTTGTACTGTCGAAAAATTGATTGAAAATGTCATTTGGATTGTGCCTCATGTTGAATAACTACTTTTTAAAGCCTTAATGTGAACAAAATTGCCATTTTGATAGACTTTTTATTCTACTCAGAAGCTTCTATTTTGACCAATTTCAGGCATTAAAATGACTCTAAACACTCTTGTGTTAGTTCCAAAAGTGATAATTCACATGCAATAGTCATTTACAGTCAAAAAATTAAACATTAAAAAACTTACCATTTCTGACCATCTGGAGAAAGTTCGACAGGTCACAGGTCCTCGTTTTTCATCAGAAAATTGATTTTTTGGACTGTAGAAAAATTGATTGAAAATGTCATTTGGATTGTGCCTCATGTTGAATAACTACTTTTTAAAGCCTTAATGTGACCAAAATTGCCATTTTTACAGACTTTTTCTCCTACTCAGAAGCTTCTATTTCAACTAAGTTCAGGAATTAAAATGACTCTAAACACTCTTGTTTTAGTTCCAAAAGTGATAATTCACATGCAATAGTCATTTACAGTCAAAAAATTAAAAATTAAAAAACTTACCATTTCTGACCATCTGGAGAAAGTTCGACAGGTCACGGGCCCTCGTTTTTCATCAGAAAATTGTTTTTTTGGACTATGAAAAATTGATTGAAAATGTCATTTGGATTGTGCCTCATGTTGAATAACTACTTTTTAAAGCCTTAATGTGAACAAAATTGCCATTTTTACAGACTTTTTCTTCTACTCAGAAGCTTCTATTTCGACCAATTTCAGGCATTAAAATGACTCTAAACACTCTTGTTTTAGTTCCAAAAGTGATAATTCACATGCAATAGTCATTTATAGTCAAAAAATTAAACATTAAAAACTTACCATTTCTGACCATCTGGAGAAAGTTCGACAGGTCACAGGTCCTCGTTTTTCATCAGAAAATTGATTTTTTGGACTGTAGAAAAATTGATTGAAAATGTCATTTGGATTGTGCCTCATGTTGAATAACTACTTTTTAAAGCCTTAATGTGAACAAAATTGCCATTTTGATAGACTTTTTATTCTACTCAGAAGCTTCTATTTTGACCAATTTCAGGCATTAAAATGACTCTAAACACTCTTGTGTTAGTTCCAAAAGTGATAATTCACATGCAATAGTCATTTACAGTCAAAAAATTAAACATTAAAAAACTTACCATTTCTGACCATCTGGAGAAAGTTCGACAGGTCACAGTTCCTCGTTTTTCATCAGAAAATTGATTTTTTGGACTGTAGAAAAATTGATTGAAAATGTCATTTGGATTGTGCCTCATGTTGAATAACTACTTTTTAAAGCCTTAATGTGAACAAAATTGCCATTTTTACAGACTTTTTCTTCAACTCAGAAGCTTCTATTTCGACCAATTTCAGGCATTAAAATGACTCTAAACACTCTTGTTTTAGTTCCAAAAGTGATAATTCACATGCAATAGTCATTTATAGTCAAAAAATTAAACATTAAAAAATTACCATTTCTGACCATCTGGAGAAAGTTCGACAGGTCACGGGTCCTCGTTTTTCATCAGAAAATTGATTTTTTGGACTGTAAAAAAATTGATTGAAAATGTCATTTGGATTGTGCCTCATGTTGAATAACTACTTTTTAAAGCCTTAATGTGAACAAAATTGCCATTTTGATAGACTTTTTATTCTACTCAGAAGCTTCTATTTTGACCAATTTCAGGCATTAAAATGACTCTAAGCACTCTTGTTTTAGTTCCAAAAGTGATAATTCACATGCAATAGTCATTTACAGTAAAAAAATTAAACATTAAAAAACTTACCATTTCTGACCATCTGGATAAAGTTCGACAGGTCACGGCCCTCGTTTTTCATCAGAAAATTGATTTTTTGTACTGTAGAAAAATTGATTGAAAATGTCATTTGGATTGTGCCTCATGTTGAATAACTACTTTTTAAAGCCTTAAGGTAAACAAAATTGCCATTTTTACAGACTTTTTCTTCTACTCAGAAGCTTCTATTTCGACAAATTTCAGGCATTAAAATCACTCTAAACACTCTTGTTTTAGTTCCAAAAGTGATAATTCACATGCAATAGTCATTTACAGTCAAAAAATTAAACATTAAAAAACTTACCATTTCTGACCATCTGGAGAAAGTTCGACAGGTCACGGGTCCTTGTTTTTCATCAGAAAATTGATTTTTTGGACTGTAGAAAAATTGATTGAAAATGTCATTTGGATTGTGCCTCATGTTGAATATCTACTTTTTAAAGCCTTAATGTGAACAAAATTGCCATTTTTACAGACTTTTTTTTCTACTCAGAAGCTTCTATTTCAACCAATTTCAGGCATTAAAATGACACTAAACACTCTTGTTTTAGTTCCAAAAGTGATAATTCACATGCAATAGTCATTTACAGTCAAAAAATTATACATTAAAAAATTACCATTTCTGACCATCTAGAGAAAGTTCGACAGGTCACGGGTCCTCGTTTTTCATCAGAAAATTGATTTTTTGGACTGTAGAAAAATTGATTGAAAATGTCATTTGGATTGTGCCTCATGTTGAATAACTACTTTTTAAAGCCTTAATGTGAACAAAATTGCCATTTTGATAGACTTTTTATTCTACTCAGAAGCTTCTATTTTGACCAATTTCAGGCATTAAAATGACTCTAAACACTCTTGTGTTAGTTCCAAAAGTGATAATTCACATGCAATAGTCATTTACAGTCAAAAAATTAAACATTAAAAAACTTACCATTTCTGACCATCTGGAGAAAATTCGACAGGTCACGGGTCCTCGTTTTTCATCAGAAAATTGATTTTTTGGACTGTAGAAAAATTGATTGAAAATGTCATTTGGATTGTGCCTCATGTTGAATAACTACTTTTTAAAGCCTCAATGTGACCAAAATTGCCATTTTTACAGACTTTTTCTCCTACTCAGAAGCTTCTATTTCAACCAATTTCAGGCATTAAAATGACTCTAAAAACTCTTGTTTTAGTTCCAAAAGTGATAATTCACATGCAATAGTCATTTACAGTCAAAAAATTATACATTAAAAAATTACCATTTCTGACCATCTGGAGAAAGTTCGACAGGTCACGGGTCCTCGTTTTTCATCAGAAAATTGATTTTTTGGACTATAGAAAAATTGATTGAAAATGTCATTTGGATTGTGCCTCATGTTGAATAACTACTTTTTAAAGCCTTAATGTGAACAAAATTGCCATTTTTACAGACTTTTTCTTCTACTCAGAAGCTTCTATTTCGACCAATTTCAGGCATTAAAATGACTCTAAACACTCTTGTTTTAATTCCAAAAGTGATAATTCACATGCAATAGTCATTTATAGTCAAAAAATTAAACATTAAAAACTTACCATTTCTGACCATCTGGAGAAAGTTCGACAGGTCACGGGCCCTCGTTTTTCATCAGAAAATTTCTGGAGAAAGTTCGACAGGTCACGGGTCCTCGTTTTTCATCAGAAAATTGATTTTTTGGACTGTAGAAAAATTGATTGAAAATGTCATTTGGATTGTGCCTCATGTTGAATAACTACTTTTTAAAGCCTCAATGTGACCAAAATTGCCATTTTTAAAGACTTTTTCTCCTACTCAGAAGCTTCTATTTCAACCAATTTCAGGCATTAAAATGACTCTAAACACTCTTGTTTTAGTTCCAAAAGTGATAATTCACATGCAATAGTCATTTACAGTCAAAAAATTATACATTAAAAAATTACCATTTCTGACCATCTGGAGAAAGTTCGACAGGTCACAGGTCCTCGTTTTTCATCAGAAAATTAATTTTTTGGACTGTAGAAAAATTGATTGAAAATGTCATTTGGATTGTGCCTCATGTTGAATAACTACTTTTTAAGCCTCAATGTGACCAAAATTGCCATTTTTACAGACTTTTTCTCCTACTCAGAAGCTTCTATTTCAACTAATTTCAAGCATTAAAATGACTCTAAACACTCTTGTTTTAGTTCCAAAAGTGATAATTCACATGCAATAGTCATTTACAGTCAAAAAATTAAACATTAAAAAACTTACCATTTCTGACCATCTGGAGAAAGTTCGACAGGTCACGGGCCCTCGTTTTTCATCAGAAAATTGTTTTTTTGGACTGTAGAAAAATTGATTGAAAATGTCATTTGGATTGTGCCTCATGTTGAATAACTACTTTTTAAAGCCTTAATGTGACCAAAATTGCCATTTTTACAGACTTTTTCTCCTACTCAGAAGCTTCTATTTCAACTAAGTTCAGGAATTAAAATGACTCTAAACACTCTTGTTTTAGTTCCAAAAGTGATAATTCACATGCAATAGTCATTTACAGTAAAAAAATTAAACATTAAAAAACTTACCATTTCTGACCATCTGGAGAAAGTTCGACAGGTCACGGGCCCTCGTTTTTCATCAGAAAATTGTTTTTTTGGACTATAGAAAAATTGATTGAAAATGTCATTTGGATTGTGCCTCATGTTGAATAACTACTTTTTAAAGCCTTAATGTGAACAAAATTGCCATTTTTACAGACTTTTTCTTCTACTCAGAAGCTTCTATTTCGACCAATTTCAGGCATTAAAATGACTCTAAACACTCTTGTTTTAGTTCCAAAAGTGATAATTCACATGCAATAGTCATTTATAGTCAAAAAATTAAACATTAAAAACTTACCATTTCTGACCATCTGGAGAAAGTTCGACAGGTCACGGGCCCTCGTTTTTCATCAGAAAATTTCTGGAGAAAGTTCGACAGGTCACGGGTCCTCGTTTTTCATCAGAAAATTGATTTTTTGTACTGTAGAAAAATTGATTGAAAATGTCATTTGGGTTGTGCCTCATGTTGAATAACTACTTTTTAAAGCCTTAATGTGAACAAAATTGCCATTTTGATAGACTTTTTATTCTACTCAGAAGCTTCTATTTTGACCAATTTCAGGCATTAAAATGACTCTAAACACTCTTGTTTTAGTTCCAAAAGTGATAATTCACATGCAATAGTCATTTACAGTCAAAAAATTAAACATTAAAAAACTTACCATTTCTGACCATCTGGAGAAAGTTCGACAGGTCTCGGTTCCTCGTTTTTCATCAGAAAATTGATTTTTTGTACTGTCGAAAAATTGATTGAAAATGTCATTTGGATTGTGCCTCATGTTGAATAACTACTTTTTAAAGCCTTAATGTGAACAAAATTGCCATTTTGATAGACTTTTTATTCTACTCAGAAGCTTCTATTTTGACCAATTTCAGGCATTAAAATGACTCTAAACACTCTTGTGTTAGTTCCAAAAGTGATAATTCACATGCAATAGTCATTTACAGTCAAAAAATTAAACATTAAAAAACTTACCATTTCTGACCATCTGGAGAAAGTTCGACAGGTCACAGGTCCTCGTTTTTCATCAGAAAATTGATTTTTTGGACTGTAGAAAAATTGATTGAAAATGTCATTTGGATTGTGCCTCATGTTGAATAACTACTTTTTAAAGCCTTAATGTGACCAAAATTGCCATTTTTACAGACTTTTTCTCCTACTCAGAAGCTTCTATTTCAACTAAGTTCAGGAATTAAAATGACTCTAAACACTCTTGTTTTAGTTCCAAAAGTGATAATTCACATGCAATAGTCATTTACAGTCAAAAAATTAAAAATTAAAAAACTTACCATTTCTGACCATCTGGAGAAAGTTCGACAGGTCACGGGCCCTCGTTTTTCATCAGAAAATTGTTTTTTTGGACTATAGAAAAATTGATTGAAAATGTCATTTGGATTGTGCCTCATGTTGAATAACTACTTTTTAAAGCCTTAATGTGAACAAAATTGCCATTTTTACAGACTTTTTCTTCTACTCAGAAGCTTCTATTTCGACCAATTTCAGGCATTAAAATGACTCTAAACACTCTTGTTTTAGTTCCAAAAGTGATAATTCACATGCAATAGTCATTTATAGTCAAAAAATTAAACATTAAAAACTTACCATTTCTGACCATCTGGAGAAAGTTCGACAGGTCACAGGTCCTCGTTTTTCATCAGAAAATTGATTTTTTGGACTGTAGAAAAATTGATTGAAAATGTCATTTGGATTGTGCCTCATGTTGAATAACTACTTTTTAAAGCCTTAATGTGAACAAAATTGCCATTTTGATAGACTTTTTATTCTACTCAGAAGCTTCTATTTTGACCAATTTCAGGCATTAAAATGACTCTAAACACTCTTGTGTTAGTTCCAAAAGTGATAATTCACATGCAATAGTCATTTACAGTCAAAAAATTAAACATTAAAAAACTTACCATTTCTGACCATCTGGAGAAAGTTCGACAGGTCACAGTTCCTCGTTTTTCATCAGAAAATTGATTTTTTGGACTGTAGAAAAATTGATTGAAAATGTCATTTGGATTGTGCCTCATGTTGAATAACTACTTTTTAAAGCCTTAATGTGAACAAAATTGCCATTTTTACAGACTTTTTCTTCAACTCAGAAGCTTCTATTTCGACCAATTTCAGGCATTAAAATGACTCTAAACACTCTTGTTTTAGTTCCAAAAGTGATAATTCACATGCAATAGTCATTTATAGTCAAAAAATTAAACATTAAAAAATTACCATTTCTGACCATCTGGAGAAAGTTCGACAGGTCACGGGTCCTCGTTTTTCATCAGAAAATTGATTTTTTGGACTGTAAAAAAATTGATTGAAAATGTCATTTGGATTGTGCCTCATGTTGAATAACTACTTTTTAAAGCCTTAATGTGAACAAAATTGCCATTTTGATAGACTTTTTATTCTACTCAGAAGCTTCTATTTTGACCAATTTCAGGCATTAAAATGACTCTAAGCACTCTTGTTTTAGTTCCAAAAGTGATAATTCACATGCAATAGTCATTTACAGTAAAAAAATTAAACATTAAAAAACTTACCATTTCTGACCATCTGGATAAAGTTCGACAGGTCACGGCCCTCGTTTTTCATCAGAAAATTGATTTTTTGTACTGTAGAAAAATTGATTGAAAATGTCATTTGGATTGTGCCTCATGTTGAATAACTACTTTTTAAAGCCTTAATGTGAACAAAATTGCCATTTTTACAGACTTTTTCTTCTACTCAGAAGCTTCTATTTCGACAAATTTCAGGCATTAAAATCACTCTAAACACTCTTGTTTTAGTTCCAAAAGTGATAATTCACATGCAATAGTCATTTACAGTCAAAAAATTAAACATTAAAAAACTTACCATTTCTGACCATCTGGAGAAAGTTCGACAGGTCACGGGTCCTTGTTTTTCATCAGAAAATTGATTTTTTGGACTGTAGAAAAATTGATTGAAAATGTCATTTGGATTGTGCCTCATGTTGAATAACTACTTTTTAAAGCCTTAATGTGAACAAAATTGCCATTTTTACAGACTTTTTCTTCTACTCAGAAGCTTCTATTTCGACAAATTTCAGGCAATAAAATGATTCTAAACACTCTTGTTTTAGTTCCAAAAGTGATAATTCACATGCAATAGTCATTTACAGTCAAAAAATTAAACATTAAAAAACTTACCATTTCTGACCATCTGGAGAAAGTTCGACAGGTCACGGGTCCTTGTTTTTCATCAGAAAATTGATTTTATGACTGTAGAAAAATTGATTGAAAATGTCATTTGGATTGTGCCTCATGTTGAATATCTACTTTTTAAAGCCTTAATGTGAACAAAATTGCCATTTTTACAGACTTTTTTTTCTACTCAGAAGCTTCTATTTCAACCAATTTCAGGCATTAAAATGACACTAAACACTCTTGTTTTAGTTCCAAAAGTGATAATTCACATGCAATAGTCATTTACAGTCAAAAAATTATACATTAAAAAATTACCATTTCTGACCATCTAGAGAAAGTTCGACAGGTCACGGGTCCTCGTTTTTCATCAGAAAATTGATTTTTTGGACTGTAGAAAAATTGATTGAAAATGTCATTTGGATTGTGCCTCATGTTGAATAACTACTTTTTAAAGCCTTAATGTGAACAAAATTGCCATTTTGATAGACTTTTTATTCTACTCAGAAGCTTCTATTTTGACCAATTTCAGGCATTAAAATGACTCTAAACACTCTTGTGTTAGTTCCAAAAGTGATAATTCACATGCAATAGTCATTTACAGTCAAAAAATTAAACATTAAAAAACTTACCATTTCTGACCATCTGGAGAAAGTTCGACAGGTCACGGGTCCTCGTTTTTCATCAGAAAATTGATTTTTTGGACTGTAGAAAAATTGATTGAAAATGTCATTTGGATTGTGCCTCATGTTGAATAACTACTTTTTAAAGCCTCAATGTGACCAAAATTGCCATTTTTACAGACTTTTTCTCCTACTCAGAAGCTTCTATTTCAACCAATTTCAGGCATTAAAATGACTCTAAAAACTCTTGTTTTAGTTCCAAAAGTGATAATTCACATGCAATAGTCATTTACAGTCAAAAAATTATACATTAAAAAATTACCATTTCTGACCATCTGGAGAAAGTTCGACAGGTCACGGGTCCTCGTTTTTCATCAGAAAATTGATTTTTTGGACTATAGAAAAATTGATTGAAAATGTCATTTGGATTGTGCCTCATGTTGAATAACTACTTTTTAAAGCCTTAATGTGAACAAAATTGCCATTTTTACAGACTTTTTCTTCTACTCAGAAGCTTCTATTTCGACCAATTTCAGGCATTAAAATGACTCTAAACACTCTTGTTTTAGTTCCAAAAGTGATAATTCACATGCAATAGTCATTTATAGTCAAAAAATTAAACATTAAAAACTTACCATTTCTGACCATCTGGAGAAAGTTCGACAGGTCACGGGCCCTCGTTTTTCATCAGAAAATTTCTGGAGAAAGTTCGACAGGTCACGGGTCCTCGTTTTTCATCAGAAAATTGATTTTTTGGACTGTAGAAAAATTGATTGAAAATGTCATTTGGATTGTGCCTCATGTTGAATAACTACTTTTTAAAGCCTCAATGTGACCAAAATTGCCATTTTTAAAGACTTTTTCTCCTACTCAGAAGCTTCTATTTCAACCAATTTCAGGCATTAAAATGACTCTAAACACTCTTGTTTTAGTTCCAAAAGTGATAATTCACATGCAATAGTCATTTACAGTCAAAAAATTATACATTAAAAAATTACCATTTCTGACCATCTGGAGAAAGTTCGACAGGTCACAGGTCCTCGTTTTTCATCAGAAAATTGATTTTTTGGACTGTAGAAAAATTGATTGAAAATGTCATTTGGATTGTGCCTCATGTTGAATAACTACTTTTTAAAGCCTTAATGTGAACAAAATTGCCATATGTATAGACTTTTTATTCTACTCAGAAGCTTCTATTTTGACCAATTTCAGGCATTAAAATGACTCTAAACACTCTTGTGTTAGTTCCAAAAGTGATAATTCACATGCAATAGTCATTTACAGTCAAAAAATTAAACATTAAAAAACTTACCATTTCTGACCATCTGGAGAAAGTTCGACAGGTCACAGTTCCTCGTTTTTCATCAGAAAATTGATTTTTTGGACTGTAGAAAAATTGATTGAAAATGTCATTTGGATTGTGCCTCATGTTGAATAACTACTTTTTAAAGCCTCAATGTGACCAAAATTGCCATTTTTACAGACTTTTTCTCCTACTCAGAAGCTTCTATTTCAACTAATTTCAAGCATTAAAATGACTCTAAACACTCTTGTTTTAGTTCCAAAAGTGATAATTCACATGCAATAGTCTTTTACAGTCAAAAAATTAAACATTAAAAAACTTACCATTTCTGACCATCTGGAGAAAGTTCGACAGGTCACGGGCCCTCGTTTTTCATCAGAAAATTGATTTTATGACTGTAGAAAAATTGATTGAAAATGTCATTTGGATTGTGCCTCATGTTGAATATCTACTTTTTAAAGCCTTAATGTGAACAAAATTGCCATTTTTACAGACTTTTTTTTCTACTCAGAAGCTTCTATTTCAACCAATTTCAGGCATTAAAATGACACTAAACACTCTTGTTTTAGTTCCAAAAGTGATAATTCACATGCAATAGTCATTTACAGTCAAAAAATTATACATTAAAAAATTACCATTTCTGACCATCTAGAGAAAGTTCGACAGGTCACGGGTCCTCGTTTTTCATCAGAAAATTGATTTTTTGGACTGTAGAAAAATTGATTGAAAATGTCATTTGGATTGTGCCTCATGTTGAATAACTACTTTTTAAAGCCTTAATGTGAACAAAATTGCCATTTTGATAGACTTTTTATTCTACTCAGAAGCTTCTATTTTGACCAATTTCAGGCATTAAAATGACTCTAAACACTCTTGTGTTAGTTCCAAAAGTGATAATTCACATGCAATAGTCATTTACAGTCAAAAAATTAAACATTAAAAAACTTACCATTTCTGACCATCTGGAGAAAGTTCGACAGGTCACGGGTCCTCGTTTTTCATCAGAAAATTGATTTTTTGGACTGTAGAAAAATTGATTGAAAATGTCATTTGGATTGTGCCTCATGTTGAATAACTACTTTTTAAAGCCTCAATGTGACCAAAATTGCCATTTTTACAGACTTTTTCTCCTACTCAGAAGCTTCTATTTCAACCAATTTCAGGCATTAAAATGACTCTAAAAACTCTTGTTTTAGTTCCAAAAGTGATAATTCACATGCAATAGTCATTTACAGTCAAAAAATTATACATTAAAAAATTACCATTTCTGACCATCTGGAGAAAGTTCGACAGGTCACGGGTCCTCGTTTTTCATCAGAAAATTGATTTTTTGGACTATAGAAAAATTGATTGAAAATGTCATTTGGATTGTGCCTCATGTTGAATAACTACTTTTTAAAGCCTTAATGTGAACAAAATTGCCATTTTTACAGACTTTTTCTTCTACTCAGAAGCTTCTATTTCGACCAATTTCAGGCATTAAAATGACTCTAAACACTCTTGTTTTAGTTCCAAAAGTGATAATTCACATGCAATAGTCATTTATAGTCAAAAAATTAAACATTAAAAACTTACCATTTCTGACCATCTGGAGAAAGTTCGACAGGTCACGGGCCCTCGTTTTTCATCAGAAAATTTCTGGAGAAAGTTCGACAGGTCACGGGTCCTCGTTTTTCATCAGAAAATTGATTTTTTGGACTGTAGAAAAATTGATTGAAAATGTCATTTGGATTGTGCCTCATGTTGAATAACTACTTTTTAAAGCCTCAATGTGACCAAAATTGCCATTTTTAAAGACTTTTTCTCCTACTCAGAAGCTTCTATTTCAACCAATTTCAGGCATTAAAATGACTCTAAACACTCTTGTTTTAGTTCCAAAAGTGATAATTCACATGCAATAGTCATTTACAGTCAAAAAATTATACATTAAAAAATTACCATTTCTGACCATCTGGAGAAAGTTCGACAGGTCACAGGTCCTCGTTTTTCATCAGAAAATTGATTTTTTGGACTGTAGAAAAATTGATTGAAAATGTCATTTGGATTGTGCCTCATGTTGAATAACTACTTTTTAAAGCCTTAATGTGAACAAAATTGCCATTTTGATAGACTTTTTATTCTACTCAGAAGCTTCTATTTTGACCAATTTCAGGCATTAAAATGACTCTAAACACTCTTGTGTTAGTTCCAAAAGTGATAATTCACATGCAATAGTCATTTACAGTCAAAAAATTAAACATTAAAAAACTTACCATTTCTGACCATCTGGAGAAAGTTCGACAGGTCACAGTTCCTCGTTTTTCATCAGAAAATTGATTTTTTGGACTGTAGAAAAATTGATTGAAAATGTCATTTGGATTGTGCCTCATGTTGAATAACTACTTTTTAAAGCCTCAATGTGACCAAAATTGCCATTTTTACAGACTTTTTCTCCTACTCAGAAGCTTCTATTTCAACTAATTTCAAGCATTAAAATGACTCTAAACACTCTTGTTTTAGTTCCAAAAGTGATAATTCACATGCAATAGTCTTTTACAGTCAAAAAATTAAACATTAAAAAACTTACCATTTCTGACCATCTGGAGAAAGTTCGACAGGTCACGGGCCCTCGTTTTTCATCAGAAAATTGATTTTATGACTGTAGAAAAATTGATTGAAAATGTCATTTGGATTGTGCCTCATGTTGAATATCTACTTTTTAAAGCCTTAATGTGAACAAAATTGCCATTTTTACAGACTTTTTTTTCTACTCAGAAGCTTCTATTTCAACCAATTTCAGGCATTAAAATGACACTAAACACTCTTGTTTTAGTTCCAAAAGTGATAATTCACATGCAATAGTCATTTACAGTCAAAAAATTATACATTAAAAAATTACCATTTCTGACCATCTAGAGAAAGTTCGACAGGTCACGGGTCCTCGTTTTTCATCAGAAAATTGATTTTTTGGACTGTAGAAAAATTGATTGAAAATGTCATTTGGATTGTGCCTCATGTTGAATAACTACTTTTTAAAGCCTTAATGTGAACAAAATTGCCATTTTGATAGACTTTTTATTCTACTCAGAAGCTTCTATTTTGACCAATTTCAGGCATTAAAATGACTCTAAACACTCTTGTGTTAGTTCCAAAAGTGATAATTCACATGCAATAGTCATTTACAGTCAAAAAATTAAACATTAAAAAACTTACCATTTCTGACCATCTGGAGAAAGTTCGACAGGTCACGGGTCCTCGTTTTTCATCAGAAAATTGATTTTTTGGACTGTAGAAAAATTGATTGAAAATGTCATTTGGATTGTGCCTCATGTTGAATAACTACTTTTTAAAGCCTCAATGTGACCAAAATTGCCATTTTTACAGACTTTTTCTCCTACTCAGAAGCTTCTATTTCAACCAATTTCAGGCATTAAAATGACTCTAAAAACTCTTGTTTTAGTTCCAAAAGTGATAATTCACATGCAATAGTCATTTACAGTCAAAAAATTATACATTAAAAAATTACCATTTCTGACCATCTGGAGAAAGTTCGACAGGTCACGGGTCCTCGTTTTTCATCAGAAAATTGATTTTTTGGACTATAGAAAAATTGATTGAAAATGTCATTTGGATTGTGCCTCATGTTGAATAACTACTTTTTAAAGCCTTAATGTGAACAAAATTGCCATTTTTACAGACTTTTTCTTCTACTCAGAAGCTTCTATTTCGACCAATTTCAGGCATTAAAATGACTCTAAACACTCTTGTTTTAGTTCCAAAAGTGATAATTCACATGCAATAGTCATTTATAGTCAAAAAATTAAACATTAAAAACTTACCATTTCTGACCATCTGGAGAAAGTTCGACAGGTCACGGGCCCTCGTTTTTCATCAGAAAATTTCTGGAGAAAGTTCGACAGGTCACGGGTCCTCGTTTTTCATCAGAAAATTGATTTTTTGGACTGTAGAAAAATTGATTGAAAATGTCATTTGGATTGTGCCTCATGTTGAATAACTACTTTTTAAAGCCTCAATGTGACCAAAATTGCCATTTTTAAAGACTTTTTCTCCTACTCAGAAGCTTCTATTTCAACCAATTTCAGGCATTAAAATGACTCTAAACACTCTTGTTTTAGTTCCAAAAGTGATAATTCACATGCAATAGTCATTTACAGTCAAAAAATTATACATTAAAAAATTACCATTTCTGACCATCTGGAGAAAGTTCGACAGGTCACAGGTCCTCGTTTTTCATCAGAAAATTGATTTTTTGGACTGTAGAAAAATTGATTGAAAATGTCATTTGGATTGTGCCTCATGTTGAATAACTACTTTTTAAAGCCTTAATGTGAACAAAATTGCCATTTTGATAGACTTTTTATTCTACTCAGAAGCTTCTATTTTGACCAATTTCAGGCATTAAAATGACTCTAAACACTCTTGTGTTAGTTCCAAAAGTGATAATTCACATGCAATAGTCATTTACAGTCAAAAAATTAAACATTAAAAAACTTACCATTTCTGACCATCTGGAGAAAGTTCGACAGGTCACAGTTCCTCGTTTTTCATCAGAAAATTGATTTTTTGGACTGTAGAAAAATTGATTGAAAATGTCATTTGGATTGTGCCTCATGTTGAATAACTACTTTTTAAAGCCTCAATGTGACCAAAATTGCCATTTTTACAGACTTTTTCTCCTACTCAGAAGCTTCTATTTCAACTAATTTCAAGCATTAAAATGACTCTAAACACTCTTGTTTTAGTTCCAAAAGTGATAATTCACATGCAATAGTCTTTTACAGTCAAAAAATTAAACATTAAAAAACTTACCATTTCTGACCATCTGGAGAAAGTTCGACAGGTCACGGGCCCTCGTTTTTCATCAGAAAATTGTTTTTTTGGACTGTAGAAAAATTGATTGAAAATGTCATTTGGATTGTGCCTCATGTTGAATAACTACCTTTTAAAGCCTTAATGTGAACAAAATTGACATTTTGATAGACTTTTTATTCTACTCAGAAGCTTCTATTTCACCTAATTTCAGGCATTAAAATGACTCTAAACACTCTTGTTTTAGTTCCAAAAGTGATAATTCACATGCAATAGTCATTTACAGTCAAAAAATTAAACATTACAAATTACCTTTTCTGACCATCTGGAGAAAGTTCGACAGGTCACGGGTCCTCGTTTTTCATCAGAAAATTGATTTTTTGGACTGTAGAAAAACTGATTGAAAATGTCATTTGGATTGTGCCTCGTGTTGAATAACTACTTTTTAAAGCCTTAATGTGAACAAAATTGCCATTTTTACAGAGTTTTTCTTCTACTCAGAAGCTTCTATTTCGACCAATTTCAGGCATTAAAATGACTCTAAACACTCTTGTTTTAGTTCCAAAAGTGATAATTCACATGCAATAGTCATTTACAGTCAAATAATTAAACATTAAAAAACTTACCATTTCTGACCATCTGGAGAAAGTTCGACAGGTCACGGGTCCTCGTTTTTCATCAGAAAATAGATTTTTTGTACTGTAGAAAAATTGATTGAAAATGTCATTTGGATTGTGCCTCATGTTGAATAACTACTTTTTAAAGCCTTAATGTGAACAAAATTGCCATTTTTACAGACTTTTTCTTCTACTCAGAAGCTTCTATTTCGACCAATTTCAGGCATTAAAATGACTCTAAACACTCTTGTTTTAGTTCCAAAAGTGATAATTCACATGCAATAGTCATTTATAGTCAAAAAATTAAACATTAAAAAATTACCATTTCTGACCATCTGGAGAAAGTTCGACAGGTCACGGGTCCTCGTTTTTCATCAGAAAATTGATTTTTTGGACTGTAAAAAAATTGATTGAAAATGTCATTTGGATTGTGCCTCATGTTGAATAACTACTTTTTAAAGCCTTAATGTGAACAAAATTGCCATTTTGATAGACTTTTTATTCTACTCAGAAGCTTCTATTTTGACCAATTTCAGGCATTAAAATGACTCTAAGCACTCTTGTTTTAGTTCCAAAAGTGATAATTCACATGCAATAGTCATTTACAGTAAAAAAATTAAACATTAAAAAACTTACCATTTCTGACCATCTGGAGAAAGTTCGACAGGTCTCGGTTCCTCGTTTTTCATCAGAAAATTGATTTTTTGTACTGTCGAAAAATTGATTGAAAATGTCATTTGGATTGTGCCTCATGTTGAATAACTACTTTTTAAAGCCTTAATGTGAACAAAATTGCCATTTTGATAGACTTTTTATTCTACTCAGAAGCTTCTATTTCGACCAATTTCAGGCATTAAAATGACACTAAACACTCTTGTTTTAGTTTCGAAAGTGATAATTCACATACAATAGTCATTTACAGTAAAAAAACTTCAACATTAAAAAATTACCTTTTCTGACCATCTGGAGAAAGTTCGACAGGTCACGGGTCCTCGTTTTTCATCAGAAAATTGATTTTTTGTACTGTAGAAAAATTGATTGAAAATGTCATTTGGATTGTGCCTCATGTTGAATAACTACTTTTTAAAGCCTTAATGTGAACAAAATTGCCATTTTTACAGACTTTTTCTTCTACTCAGAAGCTTCTATTTCGACAAATTTCAGGCATTAAAATCACTCTAAACACTCTTGTTTTAGTTCCAAAAGTGATAATTCACATGCAATAGTCATTTACAGTCAAAAAATTAAACATTAAAAAACTTACCATTTCTGACCATCTGGAGAAAGTTCGACAGGTCACGGGTCCTTGTTTTTCATCAGAAAATTGATTTTTTGGACTGTAGAAAAATTGATTGAAAATGTCATTTGGATTGTGCCTCATGTTGAATAACTACTTTTTAAAGCCTTAATGTGAACAAAATTGCCATTTTTACAGACTTTTTCTTCTACTCAGAAGCTTCTATTTCGACAAATTTCAGGCATTAAAATGATTCTAAACACTCTTGTTTTAGTTCCAAAAGTGATAATTCACATGCAATAGTCATTTACAGTCAAATAATTAAACATTAAAAAACTTACCATTTCTGACCATCTGGAGAAAGTTCGACAGGTCACGGGTCCTCGTTTTTCATCAGAAAATTGATTTTTTGGACTGTAGAAAAGTTGATTGAAAATGTCATTTGGATTGTGCCTCATGTTGAATAACTACTTTTTAAAGCCTCAATGGGACCAAAATTGCCATTTTTACAGACTTTTTCTCCTACTCAGAAGCTTCTATTTCAACTAATTTCAGGCATTAAAATGACTCTAAACACTCTTGTTTTAGTTCCAAAAGTGATAATTCACATGCAATAGTCATTTACAGTCAAAAAATTAAACATTAAAAAACTTACCATTTCTGACCATCTGGAGAAAGTTCGACAGGTCACGGGTCCTTGTTTTTCATCAGAAAATTGATTTTATGACTGTAGAAAAATTGATTGAAAATGTCATTTGGATTGTGCCTCATGTTGAATATCTACTTTTTAAAGCCTTAATGTGAACAAAATTGCCATTTTTACAGACTTTTTCTTCTACTCAGAAGCTTCTATTTCAACCAATTTCAGGCATTAAAATGACACTAAACACTCTTGTTTTAGTTCCAAAAGTGATAATTCACATGCAATAGTCATTTACAGTCAAAAAATTATACATTAAAAAATTACCATTTCTGACCATCTAGAGAAAGTTCGACAGGTCACGGGTCCTCGTTTTTCATCAGAAAATTGATTTTTTGGACTGTAGAAAAATTGATTGAAAATGTCATTTGGATTGTGCCTCATGTTGAATAACTACTTTTTAAAGCCTTAATGTGAACAAAATTGCCATTTTGATAGACTTTTTATTCTACTCAGAAGCTTCTATTTTGACCAATTTCAGGCATTAAAATGACTCTAAACACTCTTGTTTTAGTTCCAAAAGTGATAATTCACATGCAATAGTCATTTACAGTCAAAAAATTAAACATTAAAAAACTTACCATTTCTGACCATCTGGAGAAAGTTCGACAGGTCTCGGGTCCTCGTTTTTCATCAGAAAATTGATTTTTTGTACTGTCGAAAAATTTATTGAAAATGTCATTTGGATTGTGCCTCATGTTGAATAACTACTTTTTAAAGCCTTAATGTGAACAAAATTGCCATTTTGATAGACTTTTTATTCTACTCAGAAGCTTCTATTTCGACCAATTTCAGGCATTAAAATGACACTAAACACTCTTGTTTTAGTTTCGAAAGTGATAATTCACATACAATAGTCATTTACAGTCAAAAAACTTCAACATTAAAAAATTACCTTTTCTGACCATCTGGAGAAAGTTCGACAGGTCACGGGTCCTCGTTTTTCATCAGAAAATTGATTTTTTGGACTATAGAAAAGTTGATTGAAAATGTCATTTGGATTGTGCCTCATGTTGAATAACTACTTTTTAAAGCCTTAATGTGAACAAAATTGCCATTTTTACAGACTTTTCCTCCTTCTCAGAAGCTTCTATTTCAACCAATTTCAGGCATTAAATGACTCTAAACACTCTTGTTGTATTATCAAAAGTGATAATTCACATGCAATAGTCATTTACAGTCAAAAAATTAAACATTAAAAAACTTACCATTTCTGACCATCTGGAGAAAGTTCGACAGGTCACGGGTCCTCGTTTTTCATCAGAAAATTGATTTTTTGTACTGTAGAAAAATTGATTGAAAATGTCATTTGGATTGTGCCTCATGTTGAATAACTACTTTTTAAAGCCTTAATGTGAACAAAATTGCCATTTTTACAGACTTATTCTTCTACTCAGAAGCTTCTATTTCGACCAATTTCAGGCATTAAAATGACTCTAAACACTCTTGTTTTAGTTCCAAAAGTGATAATTCACATGCAATAGTCATTTACAGTCAAAAAATTAAACATTAAAAAATTACCATTTCTAACCATCTGGAGAAAGTTCGACAGGTCACGGGTCCTCGTTTTTCATCAGAAAATTGATTTTTTGTACAGAAGAAAAATTGATTGAAAATGTCATTTGGATTGTGCCTCATGTTGAATAACTACTTTTTAAAGCCTTAATGTGAACAAAATTGCCATTTTTACAGACTTTTTCTTCTACTCAGAAGCTTCTATTTCGACCAATTTCAGGCATTAAAATGACTCTAAACACTCTTGTTTTAGTTCCAAAAGTGATAATTCACATGCAATAGTCATTTATAGTCAAAAAATTAAACATTAAAAAATTACCATTTCTGACCATCTGGAGAAAGTTCGACAGGTCACGGGTCCTCGTTTTTCATCAGAAAATTGATTTTTTTGGACTGTAAAAAAATTGATTGAAAATGTCATTTGGATTGTGCCTCATGTTGAATAACTACTTTTTAAAGCCTTAATGTGAACAAAATTGCCATTTTGATAGACTTTTTATTCTACTCAGAAGCTTCTATTTTGACCAATTTCAGGCATTAAAATGACTCTAAACACTCTTGTTTTAGTTCCAAAAGTGATAATTCACATGCAATAGTCATTTACAGTCAAAAAATTAAACATTAAAAAACTTACCATTTCTGACCATCTGGAGAAAGTTCGACAGGTCTCGGGTCCTCGTTTTTCATCAGAAAATTGATTTTTTGTACTGTCGAAAAATTTATTGAAAATGTCATTTGGATTGTGCCTCATGTTGAATAACTACTTTTTAAAGCCTTAATGTGAACAAAATTGCCATTTTGATAGACTTTTTATTCTACTCAGAAGCTTCTATTTCGACCAATTTCAGGCATTAAAATGACACTAAACACTCTTGTTTTAGTTTCGAAAGTGATAATTCACATACAATAGTCATTTACAGTCAAAAAACTTCAACATTAAAAAATTACCTTTTCTGACCATCTGGAGAAAGTTCGACAGGTCACGGGTCCTCGTTTTTCATCAGAAAATTGATTTTTTGGACTATAGAAAAGTTGATTGAAAATGTCATTTGGATTGTGCCTCATGTTGAATAACTACTTTTTAAAGCCTTAATGTGAACAAAATTGCCATTTTTACAGACTTTTCCTCCTTCTCAGAAGCTTCTATTTCAACCAATTTCAGGCATTAAATGACTCTAAACACTCTTGTTGTATTATCAAAAGTGATAATTCACATGCAATAGTCATTTACAGTCAAAAAATTAAACATTAAAAAACTTACCATTTCTGACCATCTGGAGAAAGTTCGACAGGTCACGGGTCCTCGTTTTTCATCAGAAAATTGATTTTTTGTACTGTAGAAAAATTGATTGAAAATGTCATTTGGATTGTGCCTCATGTTGAATAACTACTTTTTAAAGCCTTAATGTGAACAAAATTGCCATTTTTACAGACTTTTTCTTCTACTCAGAAGCTTCTATTTCGACAAATTTCAGGCATTAAAATGACTCTAAACACTCTTGTTTTAGTTCCAAAAGTGATAATTCACATGCAATAGTCATTTACAGTCAAAAAACTTAAACATTAAAAAACTTACCATTTCTGACCATCTGGAGAAAGTTCGACAGGTCACGGGTCCTTGTTTTTCATCAGAAAATTGATTTTTTGGACTGTAGAAAAATTGATTGAAAATGTCATTTGGATTGTGCCTCATGTTGAATAACTACTTTTTAAAGCCTTAATGTGAACAAAATTGCCATTTTTACAGACTTTTTCTTCTACTCAGAAGCTTCTATTTCGACAAATTTCAGGCATTAAAATGACTCTAAACACTCTTGTTTTAGTTCCAAAAGTGATAATTCACATGCAATAGTCATTTACAGTCAAATAATTAAACATTAAAAAACTTACCATTTCTGACCATCTGGAGAAAGTTCGACAGGTCACGGGTCCTCGTTTTTCATCAGAAAATTGATTTTTTGGACTGTAGAAAAGTTGATTGAAAATGTCATTTGGATTGTGCCTCATGTTGAATAACTACTTTTTAAAGCCTCAATGGGACCAAAATTGCCATTTTTACAGACTTTTTCTCCTACTCAGAAGCTTCTATTTCAACTAATTTCAGGCATTAAAATGACTCTAAACACTCTTGTTTTAGTTCCAAAAGTGATAATTCACATGCAATAGTCATTTACAGTCAAGAAATTAAACATTAAAAAACTTACCATTTCTGACAATCTGGAGAAAGTTCGACAGGTCACGGGCCCTCATTTTTCATCAGAAAATTGATTTTTTTGGACTGTATAAAAATTGATTTAAAACGTCATTTGGATTGTGCCTCATGTTGAATAACTACTTTTTAAAGCCTTAATGTGAACAAAATTGCCATTTTTACAGACTTATTCTTCTACTCAGAAGCTTCTATTTCGACCAATTTCAGGCATTAAAATGACTCTAAACACTCTTGTTTTAGTTCCAAAAGTGATAATTCACATGCAATAGTCATTTACAGTCAAAAAATTAAACATTAAAAAATTACCATTTCTAACCATCTGGAGAAAGTTCGACAGGTCACGGGTCCTCGTTTTTCATCAGAAAATTGATTTTTTGTACAGAAGAAAAATTGATTGAAAATGTCATTTGGATTGTGCCTCATGTTGAATAACTACTTTTTAAAGCCTTAATGTGAACAAAATTGCCATTTTTACAGACTTTTTCTTCTACTCAGAAGCTTCTATTTCGACCAATTTCAGGCATTAAAATGACTCTAAACACTCTTGTTTTAGTTCCAAAAGTGATAATTCACATGCAATAGTCATTTATAGTCAAAAAATTAAACATTAAAAAATTACCATTTCTGACCATCTGGAGAAAGTTCGACAGGTCACGGGTCCTCTTTTTTCATCAGAAAATTGATTTTTTTGGACTGTAAAAAAATTGATTGAAAATGTCATTTGGATTGTGCCTCATGTTGAATAACTACTTTTTAAAGCCTTAATGTGAACAAAATTGCCATTTTGATAGACTTTTTATTCTACTCAGAAGCTTCTATTTTGACCAATTTCAGGCATTAAAATGACTCTAAACACTCTTGTTTTAGTTCCAAAAGTGATAATTCACATGCAATAGTCATTTACAGTCAAAAAATTAAACATTAAAAAACTTACCATTTCTGACCATCTGGAGAAAGTTCGACAGGTCTCGGGTCCTCGTTTTTCATCAGAAAATTGATTTTTTGTACTGTCGAAAAATTTATTGAAAATGTCATTTGGATTGTGCCTCATGTTGAATAACTACTTTTTAAAGCCTTAATGTGAACAAAATTGCCATTTTGATAGACTTTTTATTCTACTCAGAAGCTTCTATTTCGACCAATTTCAGGCATTAAAATGACACTAAACACTCTTGTTTTAGTTTCGAAAGTGATAATTCACATACAATAGTCATTTACAGTAAAAAAACTTCAACATTAAAAAATTACCTTTTCTGACCATCTGGAGAAAGTTCGACAGGTCACGGGTCCTCGTTTTTCATCAGAAAATTGATTTTTTGGACTATAGAAAAGTTGATTGAAAATGTCATTTGGATTGTGCCTCATGTTGAATAACTACTTTTTAAAGCCTTAATGTGAACAAAATTGCCATTTTACAGACTTTTCCTCCTTCTCAGAAGCTTCTATTTCAACCAATTTCAGGCATTAAAATGACTCTAAACACTCTTGTTGTATTATCAAAAGTGATAATTCACATGCAATAGTCATTTACAGTCAAAAAATTAAACATTAAAAAACTTACCATTTCTGACCATCTGGAGAAAGTTCGACAGGTCACGGGTCCTCGTTTTTCATCAGAAAATTGATTTTTTGTACTGTAGAAAAATTGATTGAAAATGTCATTTGGATTGTGCCTCATGTTGAATAACTACTTTTTAAAGCCTTAATGTGAACAAAATTGCCATTTTGATAGACTTTTTATTCTACTCAGAAGCTTCTATTTTGACCAATTTCAGGCATTAAAATGACTCTAAACACTCTTGTTTTAGTTCCAAAAGTGATAATTCACATGCAATAGTCATTTACAGTCAAAAAATTAAACATTAAAAAACTTACCATTTCTGACCATCTGGAGAAAGTTCGACAGGTCTCGGGTCCTCGTTTTTCATCAGAAAATTGATTTTTTGTACTGTCGAAAAATTTATTGAAAATGTCATTTGGATTGTGCCTCATGTTGAATAACTACTTTTTAAAGCCTTAATGTGAACAAAATTGCCATTTTGATAGACTTTTTATTCTACTCAGAAGCTTCTATTTCGACCAATTTCAGGCATTAAAATGACACTAAACACTCTTGTTTTAGTTTCGAAAGTGATAATTCACATACAATAGTCATTTACAGTAAAAAAACTTCAACATTAAAAAATTACCTTTTCTGACCATCTGGAGAAAGTTCGACAGGTCACGGGTCCTCGTTTTTCATCAGAAAATTGATTTTTTGGACTATAGAAAAGTTGATTGAAAATGTCATTTGGATTGTGCCTCATGTTGAATAACTACTTTTTAAAGCCTTAATGTGAACAAAATTGCCATTTTTACAGACTTTTCCTCCTTCTCAGAAGCTTCTATTTCAACCAATTTCAGGCATTAAAATGACTCTAAACACTCTTGTTGTATTATCAAAAGTGATAATTCACATGCAATAGTCATTTACAGTCAAAAAATTAAACATTAAAAAACTTACCATTTCTGACCATCTGGAGAAAGTTCGACAGGTCACGAGTCCTTGTTTTTCATCAGAAAATTGATTTTTTGGACTGTAGAAAAATTGATTGAAAATGTCATTTGGATTGTGCCTCATGTTGAATAACTACTTTTTAAAGCCTTAATGTGAACAAAATTGCCATTTTTACAGACTTTTTCTTCTACTCAGAAGCTTCTATTTCGACAAATTTCAGGCATTAAAATGACTCTAAACACTCTTGTTTTAGTTCCAAAAGTGATAATTCACATGCAATAGTCATTTACAGTCAAATAATTAAACATTAAAAAACTTACCATTTCTGACCATCTGGAGAAAGTTCGACAGGTCACGGGTCCTCGTTTTTCATCAGAAAATTGATTTTTTGGACTGTAGAAAAATTGATTGAAAATGTCATTTGGATTGTGCCTCATGTTGAATAACTACTTTTTAAAGCCTCAATGTGACCAAAATTGCCATTTTTACAGACTTATTCTTCTACTCAGAAGCTTCTATTTCAACCAATTTCAGGCATTAAAATGACTCTAAACACTCTTGTTTTAGTTCCAAAAGTGATAATTCACATGCAATAGTCATTTACAGTCAAAAAATTATACATTAAAAAATTACCATTTCTGACCATCTGGAGAAAGTTCGACAGGTCACGGGTCCTCGTTTTTCATCAGAAAATTGATTTTTTGGACTGTAGAAAAATTGATTGAAAATGTCATTTGGATTGTGCCTCATGTTGAATAACTACTTTTTAAAGCCTTAATGTGAACAAAATTGCCATTTTGATAGACTTTTTATTCTACTCAGAAGCTTCTATTTTGACCAATTTCAGGCATTAAAATGACTCTAAACACTCTTGTGTTAGTTCCAAAAGTGATAATTCACATGCAATAGTCATTTACAGTCAAAAAATTAAACATTAAAAAACTTACCATTTCTGACCATCTGGAGAAAGTTCGACAGGTCACAGGTCCTCGTTTTTCATCAGAAAATTGATTTTTTGGACTGTAGAAAAATTGATTGAAAATGTCATTTGGATTGTGCCTCATGTTGAATAGCTACTTTTTAAAGCCTCAATGTGACCAAAATTGCCATTTTTACAGACTTTTTCTCCTACTCAGAAGCTTCTATTTCAACTAATTTCAAGCATTAAAATGACTCTAAACACTCTTGTTTTAGTTCCAAAAGTGATAATTCACATGCAATAGTCATTTACAGTCAAAAAATTAAACATTAAAAAACTTACCATTTCTGACCATCTGGAGAAAGTTCGACAGGTCACGGGCCCTCGTTTTTCATCAGAAAATTGTTTTTTTGGACTATAGAAAAATTGATTGAAAATGTCATTTGGATTGTGCCTCATGTTGAATAACTACTTTTTAAAGCCTTAATGTGAACAAAATTGCCATTTTGATAGACTTTTTATTCTACTCAGAAGCTTCTATTTTGACCAATTTCAGGCATTAAAATGACTCTAAACACTCTTGTTTTAGTTCCAAAAGTGATAATTCACATGCAATAGTCATTTACAGTCAAAAAATTAAACATTAAAAAACTTACCATTTCTGACCATCTGGAGAAAGTTCGACAGGTCTCGGGTCCTCGTTTTTCATCAGAAAATTGATTTTTTGGACTGTAGAAAAATTGATTGAAAATGTCATTTGGATTGTGCCTCATGTTGAATAACTACTTTTTAAAGCCTTAATGTGAACAAAATTGCCATTTTGATAGACTTTTTATTCTACTCAGAAGCTTCTATTTCGACCAATTTCAGGCATTAAAATGACACTAAACACTCTTGTTTTAGTTTTGAAAGTGATAATTCACATACAATAGTCATTTACAGTCAAAAAACTTCAACATAAAAAAATTACCTTTTCTGACCATCTGGAGAAAGTTCGACAGGTCACGGGTCCTCGTTTTTCATCAGGAAATTGATTTTTTGTACTGAGGAAAAATTGATTGAAAATGTCATTTGGATTGTGCCTCATGTTGAATAACTACTTTTTAAAGCCTTAATGTGAACAAAATTGCCATTTTTACAGACTTTTTCTTCTACTCAGAAGCTTCTATTTTGACCAATTACAGGCATTAAAATGACTCTAAACACTCTTGTGTTAGTTCCAAAAGTGATAATTCACATGCAATAGTCATTTACAGTCAAAAAATTAAACATTAAAAATCTTACCATTTCTGACCATCTGGAGAAAGTTCGACAGGTCACGGGTCCTCGTTTTTCATCAGAAAAATGATTTTTTGGACTGTAGAAAAATTGATTGAAAATGTCATTTGGATTGTGCCTCATGTTGAATAACTACTTTTTAAAGCCTTAATGTGAACAAAATTGCCATTTTTACAGACTTTTTCTTCTACTCAGAAGCTTCTATTTCGACCAATTTCAGGCATTAAAATGACTCTAAACACTCTTGTTTTAGTTCCAAAAGTGATAATTCACATGCAATAGTCATTTATAGTCAAAAAATTAAACATTAAAAAATTACCATTTCTGACCATCTGGAGAAAGTTCGACAGGTCACGGGTCCTCGTTTTTCATCAGAAAATTGATTTTTTGGACTGTAAAAAAATTGATTGAAAATGTCATTTGGATTGTGCCTCATGTTGAATAACTACTTTTTAAAGCCTTAATGTGAACAAAATTGCCATTTTGATAGACTTTTTATTCTACTCAGAAGCTTCTATTTTGACCAATTTCAGGCATTAAAATGACTCTAAACACTCTTGTTTTAGTTCCAAAAGTGATAATTCACATGCAATAGTCATTTACAGTCAAAAAATTAAACATTAAAAAACTTACCATTTCTGACCATCTGGAGAAAGTTCGACAGGTCTCGGTTCCTCGTTTTTCATCAGAAAATTGATTTTTTGTACTGTCGAAAAATTGATTGAAAATGTCATTTGGATTGTGCCTCATGTTGAATAACTACTTTTTAAAGCCTTAATGTGAACAAAATTGCCATTTTGATAGACTTTTTATTCTACTCAGAAGCTTCTATTTTGACCAATTTCAGGCATTAAAATGACTCTAAACACTCTTGTGTTAGTTCCAAAAGTGATAATTCACATGCAATAGTCATTTACAGTCAAAAAATTAAACATTAAAAAACTTACCATTTCTGACCATCTGGAGAAAGTTCGACAGGTCACGGGTCCTCGTTTTTCTTCAGAAAATTGATTTTTTGGACTGTAGAAAAATTGATTGAAAATGTCATTTGGATTGTGCCTCATGTTGAATAACTACTTTTTAAAGCCTCAATGTGACCAAAATTGCCATTTTTAAAGACTTTTTCTCCTACTCAGAAGCTTCTATTTCAACCAATTTCAGGCATTAAAATGACTCTAAACACTCTTGTTTTAGTTCCAAAAGTGATAATTCACATGCAATAGTCATTTACAGTCAAAGAATTAAACATTAAAAAACTTACCATTTCTGACCATCTGGAGAAAGTTCGACAGGTCACAGTTCCTCGTTTTTCATCAGAAAATTGATTTTTTGTACTGTAGAAAAATTGATTGAAAATGTCATTTGGATTGTGCCTCATGTTGAATAACTACTTTTTAAAGCCTTAATGTGAACAAAATTGCCATTTTTACAGACTTTTTCTTCTACTCAGAAGCTTCTATTTCGACAAATTTCAGGCATTAAAATCACTCTAAACACTCTTGTTTTAGTTCCAAAAGTGATAATTCACATGCAATAGTCATTTACAGTCAAAAAATTAAACATTAAAAAACTCACCATTTCTGACCATCTGGAGAAAGTTCGACAGGTCACGGGTCCTTTTTTTTCATCAGAAAATTGATTTTTTGGACTGTAGAAAAATTGATTGAAAATGTCATTTGGATTGTGCCTCATGTTGAATAACTACTTTTTAAAGCCTTAATGTGAACAAAATTGCCATTTTTACAGACTTTTTCTCCTACTCAGAAGCTTCTATTTCAACTAATTTCAGGCATTAAAATGATTCTAAACACTCTTGTTTTAGTTCCAAAAGTGATAATTCACATGCAATAGTCATTTACAGTCAAAAAATTAAACATTAAAAAACTTACCATTTCTGACCATCTGGAGAAAGTTCGACAGGTCACGGGTCCTTGTTTTTCATCAGAAAATTGATTTTATGACTGTAGAAAAATTGATTGAAAATGTCATTTGGATTGTGCCTCATGTTGAATATCTACTTTTTAAAGCCTTAATGTGAACAAAATTGCCATTTTGATAGACTTTTTATTCTACTCAGAAGCTTCTATTTTGACCAATTTCAGGCATTAAAATGACTCTAAACACTCTTGTGTTAGTTCCAAAAGTGATAATTCACATGCAATAGTCATTTACAGTCAAAAAATTAAACATTAAAAAACTTACCATTTCTGACCATCTGGAGAAAGTTCGACAGGTCACCGGTCCTCGTTTTTCATCAGAAAATTGTTTTTTTGGACTGTAAAAAAATTGATTGAAAATGTCATTTGGATTGTGCCTCATGTTGAATAACTACTTTTTAAAGCCTCAATGTGACCAAAATTGCCATTTTTACAGACTTTTTCTCCTACTCAGAAGCTTCTATTTCAACCAATTTCAGGCATTAAAATGACTCTAAACACTCTTGTTTTAGTTCCAAAAGTGATAATTCACATGCAATAGTCATTTACAGTCAAAAAATTATACATTAAAAACTTACCATTTCTGACCATCTGGAGAAAGTTCGACAGGTCACAGGTCCTCGTTTTTCATCAGAAAATTGATTTTTTGGACTGTAGAAAAGTTGATTGAAAATGTCATTTGGATTGTGCCTCATGTTGAATAACTACTTTTTAAAGCCTCAATCGGACCAAAATTGCCATTTTTACAGACTTTTTCTCCTACTCAGAAGCTTCTATTTCAACTAATTTCAGGCATTAAAACGACTCTAAACACTCTTGTTTTAGTTCCAAAAGTGATAATTCACATGCAATAGTCATTTACAGTCAAGAAATTAAACATTAAAAAACTTACCATTTCTAACCATCTGGAGAAAGTTCGACAGGTCACGGGTCCTCGTTTTTCATCAGAAAATTGATTTTTTGTACAGAAGAAAAATTGATTGAAAATGTCATTTGGATTGTGCCTCATGTTGAATAACTACTTTTTAAAGCCTTAATGTGAACAAAATTGCCATTTTTACAGACTTTTTCTTCTACTCAGAAGCTTCTATTTCGACCAATTTCAGGCATTAAAATGACTCTAAACACTCTTGTTTTAGTTCCAAAAGTGATAATTCACATGCAATAGTCATTTATAGTCAAAAAATTAAACATTAAAAAATTACCATTTCTGACCATCTGGAGAAAGTTCGACAGGTCACGGGTCCTCGTTTTTCATCAGAAAATTGATTTTTTGGACTGTAAAAAAATTGATTGAAAATGTCATTTGGATTGTGCCTCATGTTGAATAACTACTTTTTAAAGCCTTAATGTGAACAAAATTGCCATTTTGATAGACTTTTTATTCTACTCAGAAGCTTCTATTTTGACCAATTTCAGGCATTAAAATGACTCTAAACACTCTTGTTTTAGTTCCAAAAGTGATAATTCACATGCAATAGTCATTTACAGTCAAAAAATTAAACATTAAAAAACTTACCATTTCTGACCATCTGGAGAAAGTTCGACAGGTCTCGGTTCCTCGTTTTTCATCAGAAAATTGATTTTTTGTACTGTCGAAAAATTGATTGAAAATGTCATTTGGATTGTGCCTCATGTTGAATAACTACTTTTTAAAGCCTTAATGTGAACAAAATTGCCATTTTGATAGACTTTTTATTCTACTCAGAAGCTTCTATTTTGACCAATTTCAGGCATTAAAATGACTCTAAACACTCTTGTGTTAGTTCCAAAAGTGATAATTCACATGCAATAGTCATTTACAGTCAAAAAATTATACATTAAAAAATTACCATTTCTGACCATCGGGAGAAAGTTCGACAGGTCACAGGTCCTCGTTTTTCATCAGAAAATTGATTTTTTGGACTGTAGAAAAATTGATTGAAAATGTCATTTGGATTGTGCCTCATGTTGAATAACTACTTTTTAAAGCCTTAATGTGAACAAAATTGCCATTTTGATAGACTTTTTATTCTACTCAGAAGCTTCTATTTTGACCAATTTCAGGCATTAAAATGACTCTAAACACTCTTGTTTTAGTTCCAAAAGTGATAATTCACATGCAATAGTCTTTTACAGTCAAAAAATTAAACATTAAAAAACTTACCATTTCTGACCATCTGGAGAAAGTTCGACAGGTCACGGGCCCTCGTTTTTCATCAGAAAATTGTTTTTTTGGACTGTAGAAAAATTGATTGAAAATGTCATTTGGATTGTGCCTCATGTTGAATAACTACTTTTTAAAGCCTTAATGTGACCAAAATTGCCATTTTGATAGACTTTTTATTCTACTCAGAAGCTTCTATTTTGACCAATTTCAGGCATTAAAATGACTCTAAACACTCTTGTTTTAGTTCCAAAAGTGATAATTCACATGCAATAGTCATTTACAGTCAAAAAATTAAACATTAAAAAACTTACCATTTCTGACCATCTGGAGAAAGTTCGACAGGTCACGGGTCCTCGTTTTTCATCAGAAAATTGATTTTTTGGACTGTAGAAAAGTTGATTGAAAATGTCATTTGGATTGTGCCTCATGTTGAATAACTACTTTTTAAAGCCTCAATGGGACCAAAATTGCCATTTTTACAGACTTTTTCTCCTACTCAGAAGCTTCTATTTCAACTAATTTCAAGCATTAAAATGACTCTAAACACTCTTGTTTTAGTTCCAAAAGTGATAATTCACATGCAATAGTCATTTACAGTCAAAAAATTAAACATTAAAAAACTTACCATTTCTGACCATCTGGAGAAAGTTCGACAGGTCACGGGCCCTCGTTTTTCATCAGAAAATTGTTTTTTTGGACTGTAGAAAAATTGATTGAAAATGTCATTTGGATTGTGCCTCATGTTGAATAACTACTTTTTAAATCCTTAATGTGACCAAAATTGCCATTTTTACAGACTTTTTCTCCTACTCAGAAGCTTCTATTTCAACTAATTTCAGGCATTAAAATGACTCTAAACACTCTTGTTTTAGTTCCAAAAGTGATAATTCACATGCAATAGTCATTTACAGTCAAAAAATTAAACATTAAAAATTACCTTTTCTGACCATCTGGAGAAAGTTCGACAGGTCACGGGTCCTCGTTTTTCATCAGAAAATTGATTTTTTGGACTGTAGAAAAACTGATTGAAAATGTCATTTGGATTGTGCCTCGTGTTGAATAACTACTTTTTAAAGCCTTAATGTGAACAAAATTGCCATTTTTACAGAGTTTTTCTTCTACTCAGAAGCTTCTATTTCGACCAATTTCAGGCATTAAAATGACTCTAAACACTCTTGTTTTAGTTCCAAAAGTGATAATTCACATGCAATAGTCATTTACAGTCAAATAATTAAACATTAAAAAACTTACCATTTCTGACCATCTGGAGAAAGTTCGACAGGTCACGGGTCCTCGTTTTTCATCAGAAAATTGATTTTTTGGACTGTAAAAAAATTGATTGAAAATGTCATTTGGATTGTGCCTCATGTTGAATAACTACTTTTTAAAGCCTTAATGTGAACAAAATTGCCATTTTGATAGACTTTTTATTCTACTCAGAAGCTTCTATTTTGACCAATTTCAGGCATTAAAATGACTCTAAGCACTCTTGTTTTAGTTCCAAAAGTGATAATTCACATGCAATAGTCATTTACAGTAAAAAAATTAAACATTAAAAAACTTACCATTTCTGACCATCTGGAGAAAGTTCGACAGGTCTCGGTTCCTCGTTTTTCATCAGAAAATTGATTTTTTGTACTGTCGAAAAATTGATTGAAAATGTCATTTGGATTGTGCCTCATGTTGAATAACTACTTTTTAAAGCCTTAATGTGAACAAAATTGCCATTTTGATAGACTTTTTATTCTACTCAGAAGCTTCTATTTCGACCAATTTCAGGCATTAAAATGACACTAAACACTCTTGTTTTAGTTTCGAAAGTGATAATTCACATACAATAGTCATTTACAGTCAAAAAACTTCAACATTAAAAAATTACCTTTTCTGACCATCTGGAGAAAGTTCGACAGGTCACGGGTCCTCGTTTTTCATCAGAAAATTGATTTTTTGTACTGTAGAAAAATTGATTGAAAATGTCATTTGGATTGTGCCTCATGTTGAATAACTACTTTTTAAAGCCTTAATGTGAACAAAATTGCCATTTTTACAGACTTTTTCTTCTACTCAGAAGCTTCTATTTCGACAAATTTCAGGCATTAAAATCACTCTAAACACTCTTGTTTTAGTTCCAAAAGTGATAATTCACATGCAATAGTCATTTACAGTCAAAAAATTAAACATTAAAAAACTTACCATTTCTGACCATCTGGAGAAAGTTCGACAGGTCACGGGTCCTTTTTTTTCATCAGAAAATGGATTTTTTGGACTGTAGAAAAATTGATTGAAAATGTCATTTGGATTGTGCCTCATGTTGAATAACTACTTTTTAAAGCCTTAATGTGAACAAAATTGCCATTTTTACAGACTTTTTCTTCTACTCAGAAGCTTCTATTTCGACCAATTTCAGGCATTAAAATGACTCTAAACACTCTTGTTTTAGTTCCAAAAGTGATAATTCACATGCAATAGTCATTTATAGTCAAAAAATTAAACATTAAAAAATTACCATTTCTGACCATCTGGAGAAAGTTCGACAGGTCACGGGTCCTCGTTTTTCATCAGAAAATTGATTTTTTTGGACTGTAAAAAAATTGATTGAAAATGTCATTTGGATTGTGCCTCATGTTGAATAACTACTTTTTAAAGCCTTAATGTGAACAAAATTGCCATTTTGATAGACTTTTTATTCTACTCAGAAGCTTCTATTTTGACCAATTTCAGGCATTAAAATGACTCTAAACACTCTTGTTTTAGTTCCAAAAGTGATAATTCACATGCAATAGTCATTTACAGTCAAAAAATTAAACATTAAAAAACTTACCATTTCTGACCATCTGGAGAAAGTTCGACAGGTCTCGGGTCCTCGTTTTTCATCAGAAAATTGATTTTTTGTACTGTCGAAAAATTTATTGAAAATGTCATTTGGATTGTGCCTCATGTTGAATAACTACTTTTTAAAGCCTTAATGTGAACAAAATTGCCATTTTGATAGACTTTTTATTCTACTCAGAAGCTTCTATTTCGACCAATTTCAGGCATTAAAATGACACTAAACACTCTTGTTTTAGTTTCGAAAGTGATAATTCACATACAATAGTCATTTACAGTAAAAAAACTTCAACATTAAAAAATTACCTTTTCTGACCATCTGGAGAAAGTTCGACAGGTCACGGGTCCTCGTTTTTCATCAGAAAATTGATTTTTTGGACTATAGAAAAGTTGATTGAAAATGTCATTTGGATTGTGCCTTATGTTGAATAACTACTTTTTAAAGCCTTAATGTGAACAAAATTGCCATTTTTACAGACTTTTCCTCCTTCTCAGAAGCTTCTATTTCAACCAATTTCAGGCATTAAAATGACTCTAAACACTCTTGTTGTATTATCAAAAGTGATAATTCACATGCAATAGTCATTTACAGTCAAAAAATTAAACATTAAAAAACTTACCATTTCTGACCATCTGGAGAAAGTTCGACAGGTCACGGGTCCTTGTTTTTCATCAGAAAATTGATTTTTTGGACTGTAGAAAAATTGATTGAAAATGTCATTTGGATTGTGCCTCATGTTGAATAACTACTTTTTAAAGCCTTAATGTGAACAAAATTGCCATTTTTACAGACTTTTTCTTCTACTCAGAAGCTTCTATTTCGACAAATTTCAGGCATTAAAATGACTCTAAACACTCTTGTTTTAGTTCCAAAAGTGATAATTCACATGCAATAGTCATTTACAGTCAAATAATTAAACATTAAAAAACTTACCATTTCTGACCATCTGGAGAAAGTTCGACAGGTCACGGGTCCTCGTTTTTCATCAGAAAATTGATTTTTTGGACTGTAGAAAAGTTGATTGAAAATGTCATTTGGATTGTGCCTCATGTTGAATAACTACTTTTTAAAGCCTTAATGTGAACAAAATTGCCATTTTTACAGACTTTTTCTTCTACTCAGAAGCTTCTATTTTGACCAATTTCAGGCATTAAAATGACTCTAAACACTCTTGTGTTAGTTCCAAAAGTGATAATTCACATGCAATAGTCATTTACAGTCAAAAAATTAAACATTAAAAATCTTACCATTTCTGACCATCTGGAGAAAGTTCGACAGGTCACGGGTCCTCGTTTTTCATCAGAAAAATGATTTTTTGGACTGTAGAAAAATTGATTGAAAATGTCATTTGGATTGTGCCTCATGTTGAATAACTACTTTTTAAAGCCTCAATGTGACCAAAATTGCCATTTTTAAAGACTTTTTCTCCTACTCAGAAGCTTCTATTTCAACCAATTTCAGGCATTAAAATGACTCTAAACACTCTTGTTTTAGTTCCAAAAGTGATAATTCACATGCAATAGTCATTTACAGTCAAAAAATTATACATTAAAAAATTACCATTTCTGACCATCTGGAGAAAGTTCGACAGGTCACAGGTCCTCGTTTTTCATCAGAAAATTAATTTTTTGGACTGTAGAAAAATTGATTGAAAATGTCATTTGGATTGTGCCTCATGTTGAATAACTACTTTTTAAGCCTCAATGTGACCAAAATTGCCATTTTTACAGACTTTTTCTCCTACTCAGAAGCTTCTATTTCAACTAATTTCAAGCATTAAAATGACTCTAAACACTCTTGTTTTAGTTCCAAAAGTGATAATTCACATGCAATAGTCATTTACAGTCAAAAAATTAAACATTAAAAAACTTACCATTTCTGACCATCTGGAGAAAGTTCGACAGGTCACGGGCCCTCGTTTTTCATCAGAAAATTGTTTTTTTGGACTGTAGAAAAATTGATTGAAAATGTCATTTGGATTGTGCCTCATGTTGAATAACTACTTTTTAAAGCCTTAATGTGACCAAAATTGCCATTTTTACAGACTTTTTCTCCTACTCAGAAGCTTCTATTTCAACTAAGTTCAGGAATTAAAATGACTCTAAACACTCTTGTTTTAGTTCCAAAAGTGATAATTCACATGCAATAGTCATTTACAGTCAAAAAATTAAAAATTAAAAAACTTACCATTTCTGACCATCTGGAGAAAGTTCGACAGGTCACGGGCCCTCCTTTTTCATCAGAAAATTGTTTTTTTGGACTATAGAAAAATTGATTGAAAATGTCATTTGGATTGTGCCTCATGTTGAATAACTACTTTTTAAAGCCTTAATGTGAACAAAATTGCCATTTTTACAGACTTTTTCTTCTACTCAGAAGCTTCTATTTCGACCAATTTCAGGCATTAAAATGACTCTAAACACTCTTGTTTTAGTTCCAAAAGTGATAATTCACATGCAATAGTCATTTATAGTCAAAAAATTAAACATTAAAAACTTACCATTTCTGACCATCTGGAGAAAGTTCGACAGGTCACAGGCCCTCGTTTTTCATCAGAAAATTTCTGGAGAAAGTTCGACAGGTCACGGGTCCTCGTTTTTCATCAGAAAATTGATTTTTTGTACTGTAGAAAAATTGATTGAAAATGTCATTTGGATTGTGCCTCATGTTGAATAACTACTTTTTAAAGCCTTAATGTGAACAAAATTGCCATTTTTACAGACTTTTTCTTCTACTCAGAAGCTTCTATTTCGACCAATTTCAGGCATTAAAATGACTCTAAACACTCTTGTTTTAGTTCCAAAAGTGATAATTCACATGCAATAGTCATTTATAGTCAAAAAATTAAACATTAAAAAATTACCATTTCTGACCATCTGGAGAAAGTTCGACAGGTCACGGGTCCTCGTTTTTCATCAGAAAATTGATTTTTTGGACTGTAAAAAAATTGATTGAAAATGTCATTTGGATTGTGCCTCATGTTGAATAACTACTTTTTAAAGCCTTAATGTGAACAAAATTGCCATTTTGATAGACTTTTTATTCTACTCAGAAGCTTCTATTTTGACCAATTTCAGGCATTAAAATGACTCTAAACACTTGTTTTAGTTCCAAAAGTGATAATTCACATGCAATAGTCATTTACAGTCAAAAAATTAAACATTAAAAAACTTACCATTTCTGACCATCTGGAGAAAGTTCGACAGGTCTCGGTTCCTCGTTTTTCATCAGAAAATTGATTTTTTGTACTGTCGAAAAATTGATTGAAAATGTCATTTGGATTGTGCCTCATGTTGAATAACTACTTTTTAAAGCCTTAATGTGAACAAAATTGCCATTTTGATAGACTTTTTATTCTACTCAGAAGCTTCTATTTTGACCAATTTCAGGCATTAAAATGACTCTAAACACTCTTGTGTTAGTTCCAAAAGTGATAATTCACATGCAATAGTCATTTACAGTCAAAAAATTAAACATTAAAAAACTTACCATTTCTGACCATCTGGAGAAAGTTCGACAGGTCACGGGTCCTCGTTTTTCATCAGAAAATTGATTTTTTGGACTGTAGAAAAATTGATTGAAAATGTCATTTGGATTGTGCCTCATGTTGAATAACTACTTTTTAAAGCCTCAATGTGACCAAAATTGCCATTTTTAAAGACTTTTTCTCCTACTCAGAAGCTTCTATTTCAACCAATTTCAGGCATTAAAATGACTCTAAACACTCTTGTTTTAGTTCCAAAAGTGATAATTCACATGCAATAGTCATTTACAGTCAAAAAATTATACATTAAAAAATTACCATTTCTGACCATCTGGAGAAAGTTCGACAGGTCACAGGTCCTCGTTTTTCATCAGAAAATTGATTTTTTGGACTGTAGAAAAATTGATTGAAAATGTCATTTGGATTGTGCCTCATGTTGAATAACTACTTTTTAAAGCCTTAATGTGACCAAAATTGCCATTTTTACAGACTTTTTCTCCTACTCAGAAGCTTCTATTTCAACTAAGTTCAGGAATTAAAATGACTCTAAACACTCTTGTTTTAGTTCCAAAAGTGATAATTCACATGCAATAGTCATTTACAGTCAAAAAATTAAACATTAAAAAACTTACCATTTCTGACCATCTGGAGAAAGTTCGACAGGTCACGGGCCCTCGTTTTTCATCAGAAAATTGATTTTTTGGACTATAGAAAAATTGATTGAAAATGTCATTTGGATTGTGCCTCATGTTGAATAACTACTTTTTAAAGCCTTAATGTGAACAAAATTGCCATTTTTACAGACTTTTTCTTCTACTCAGAAGCTTCTATTTCGACCAATTTCAGGCATTAAAATGACTCTAAACACTTGTTTTAGTTCCAAAAGTGATAATTCACATGCAATAGTCATTTATAGTCAAAAAATTAAACATTAAAAACTTACCATTTCTGACCATCTGGAGAAAGTTCGACAGGTCACGGGCCCTCGTTTTTCATCAGAAAATTTCTGGAGAAAGTTCGACAGGTCACGGGTCCTCGTTTTTCATCAGAAAATTGATTTTTTGTACTGTAGAAAAATTGATTGAAAATGTCATATGGATTGTGCCTCATGTTGAATAACTACTTTTTAAAGCCTTAATGTGAACAAAATTGCCATTTTTACAGACTTTTTCTTCTACTCAGAAGCTTCTATTTCGACCAATTTCAGGCATTAAAATGACTCTAAACACTCTTGTTTTAGTTCCAAAAGTGATAATTCACATGCAATAGTCATTTATAGTCAAAAAATTAAACATTAAAAAATTACCATTTCTGACCATCTGGAGAAAGTTCGACAGGTCACGGGTCCTCGTTTTTCATCAGAAAATTGATTTTTTGGACTGTAAAAAAATTGATTGAAAATGTCATTTGGATTGTGCCTCATGTTGAATAACTACTTTTTAAAGCCTTAATGTGAACAAAATTGCCATTTTGATAGACTTTTTATTCTACTCAGAAGCTTCTATTTTGACCAATTTCAGGCATTAAAATGACTCTAAACACTCTTGTTTTAGTTCCAAAAGTGATAATTCACATGCAATAGTCATTTACAGTCAAAAAATTAAACATTAAAAAACTTACCATTTCTGACCATCTGGAGAAAGTTCGACAGGTCTCGGTTCCTCGTTTTTCATCAGAAAATTGATTTTTTGTACTGTCGAAAAATTGATTGAAAATGTCATTTGGATTGTGCCTCATGTTGAATAACTACTTTTTAAAGCCTTAATGTGAACAAAATTGCCATTTTGATAGACTTTTTATTCTACTCAGAAGCTTCTATTTTGACCAATTTCAGGCATTAAAATGACTCTAAACACTCTTGTGTTAGTTCCAAAAGTGATAATTCACATGCAATAGTCATTTACAGTCAAAAAATTAAACATTAAAAAACTTACCATTTCTGACCATCTGGAGAAAGTTCGACAGGTCACGGGTCCTCGTTTTTCATCAGAAAATTGATTTTTTGGACTGTAGAAAAATTGATTGAAAATGTCATTTGGATTGTGCCTCATGTTGAATAACTACTTTTTAAAGCCTCAATGTGACCAAAATTGCCATTTTTAAAGACTTTTTCTCCTACTCAGAAGCTTCTATTTCAACCAATTTCAGGCATTAAAATGACTCTAAACACTCTTGTTTTAGTTCCAAAAGTGATAATTCACATGCAATAGTCATTTACAGTCAAAAAATTATACATTAAAAAATTACCATTTCTGACCATCTGGAGAAAGTTCGACAGGTCACAGGTCCTCGTTTTTCATCAGAAAATTGATTTTTTGGACTGTAGAAAAATTGATTGAAAATGTCATTTGGATTGTGCCTCATGTTGAATAACTACTTTTTAAAGCCTTAATGTGAACAAAATTGCCATTTTGATAGACTTTTTATTCTACTCAGAAGCTTCTATTTTGACCAATTTCAGGCATTAAAATGACTCTAAACACTCTTGTGTTAGTTCCAAAAGTGATAATTCACATGCAATAGTCATTTACAGTCAAAGAATTAAACATTAAAAAACTTACCATTTCTGACCATCTGGAGAAAGTTCGACAGGTCACAGTTCCTCGTTTTTCATCAGAAAATTGATTTTTTGGACTGTAGAAAAATTGATTGAAAATGTCATTTGGATTGTGCCTCATGTTGAATAACTACTTTTTAAAGCCTCAATGTGACCAAAATTGCCATTTTTACAGACTTTTTCTCCTACTCAGAAGCTTCTATTTCAACTAATTTCAAGCATTAAAATGACTCTAAACACTCTTGTTTTAGTTCCAAAAGTGATAATTCACATGCAATAGTCTTTTACAGTCAAAAAATTAAACATTAAAAAACTTACCATTTCTGACCATCTGGAGAAAGTTCGACAGGTCACGGGCCCTCGTTTTTCATCAGAAAATTGTTTTTTTGGACTGTAGAAAACTTGATTGAAAATGTCATTTGGATTGTGCCTCATGTTGAATAACTACTTTTTAAAGCCTTAATGTGACCAAAATTGCCATTTTGATAGACTTTTTATTCTACTCAGAAGCTTCTATTTTGACCAATTTCAGGCATTAAAATGACTCTAAACACTCTTGTTTTAGTTCCAAAAGTGATAATTCACATGCAATAATCATTTACAGTCAAAAAATTAAACATTAAAAAACTTACCATTTCTGACCATCTGGAGAAAGTTCGACAGGTCTCGGTTCCTCGTTTTTCATCAGAAAATTGATTTTTTGTACTGTCGAAAAATTGATTGAAAATGTCATTTGGATTGTGCCTCATGTTGAATAACTACTTTTTAAAGCCTTAATGTGAACAAAATTGCCATTTTGATAGACTTTTTATTCTACTCAGAAGCTTCTATTTCGACCAATTTCAGGCATTAAAATGACACTAAACACTCTTGTTTTAGTTTCAAAAGTGATAATTCACATACAATAGTCATTTACAGTCAAAAAACTTCAACATTAAAAAATTACCTTTTCTGACCATCTGGAGAAAGTTCGACAGGTCACGGGTCCTCGTTTTTCATCAGAAAATTGATTTTTTGGACTGTAGAAAAGTTGATTGAAAATGTCATTTGGATTGTGCCTCATGTTGAATAACTACTTTTTAAAGCCTCAATGGGACCAAAATTGCCATTTTTACAGACTTTTTCTCCTACTCAGAAGCTTCTATTTCAACTAATTTCAAGCATTAAAATGACTCTAAACACTCTTGTTTTAGTTCCAAAAGTGATAATTCACATGCAATAGTCATTTACAGTCAAAAAATTAAACATTAAAAAACTTACCATTTCTGACCATCTGGAGAAAGTTCGACAGGTCACGGGCCCTCGTTTTTCATCAGAAAATTGTTTTTTTGGACTGTAGAAAAATTGATTGAAAATGTCATTTGGATTGTGCCTCATGTTGAATAACTACTTTTTAAAGCCTTAATGTGACCAAAATTGCCATTTTTACAGACTTTTTCTCCTACTCAGAAGCTTCTATTTCAACTAATTTCAGGAATTAAAATGACTCTAAACACTCTTGTTTTAGTTCCAAAAGTGATAATTCACATGCAATAGTCATTTACAGTCAAAAAACTTAAACATTAAAAAACTTACCATTTCTGACCATCTGGAGAAAGTTCGACAGGTCACGGGCCCTCGTTTTTCATCAGAAAATTGTTTTTTTGGACTATAGAAAAATTGATTGAAAATGTCATTTGGATTGTGCCTCATGTTGAATAACTACTTTTTAAAGCCTTAATGTGAACAAAATTGCCATTTTTACAGACTTTTTCTTCTACTCAGAAGCTTTTATTTCGACCAATTTCAGGCATTAAAATGACTCTAAACACTCTTGTTTTAGTTCCAAAAGTGATAATTCACATGCAATAGTCATTTATAGTCAAAAAATTTAAACATTAAAAAATTACCATTTCTGACCATCTGGAGAAAGGTGGACAGGTCACGGGTCCTAGTTTTTCATCAGAAAATTGATTTTTTGGACTGTAAAAAAATTGATTGAAAATGTCATTTGGATTGTGCCTCATGTTGAATAACTACCTTTTAAAGCCTTAATGTGAACAAAATTGACATTTTGATAGACTTTTTATTCTACTCAGAAGCTTCTATTTTGACCAATTTCAGGCATTAAAATGACTCTAAACACTCTTGTTTTAGTTCCAAAAGTGATAATTCACATGCAATAGTCATTTACAGTCAAAAAATTAAACATTAAAAATTACCTTTTCTGACCATCTGGAGAAAGTTCGACAGGTCACGGGTCCTCGTTTTTCATCAGAAAATTGATTTTTTGGACTGTAGAAAAACTGATTGAAAATGTCATTTGGATTGTGCCTCGTGTTGAATAACTACTTTTTAAAGCCTTAATGTGAACAAAATTGCCATTTTTACAGAGTTTTTCTTCTACTCAGAAGCTTCTATTTCGACCAATTTCAGGCATTAAAATGACTCTAAACACTCTTGTTTTAGTTCCAAAAGTGATAATTCACATGCAATAGTCATTTACAGTCAAATAATTAAACATTAAAAAACTTACCATTTCAGACCATCTGGAGAAAGTTCGACAGGTCACGGGTCCTCGTTTTTCATCAGAAAATTGATTTTTTGGACTGTAAAAAAATTGATTGAAAATGTCATTTGGATTGTGCCTCATGTTGAATAACTACTTTTTAAAGCCTTAATGTGAACAAAATTGCCATTTTGATAGACTTTTTATTCTACTCAGAAGCTTCTATTTTGAGCAATTTCAGGCATTAAAATGACTCTAAGCACTCTTGTTTTAGTTCCAAAAGTGATAATTCACATGCAATAGTCATTTACAGTAAAAAAATTAAACATTAAAAAACTTACCATTTCTGACCATCTGGAGAAAGTTTGACAGGTCTCGGTTCCTCGTTTTTCATCAGAAAATTGATTTTTTGTACTGTCGAAAAATTGATTGAAAATGTCATTTGGATTGTGCCTCATGTTGAATAACTACTTTTTAAAGCCTTAATGTGAACAAAATTGCCATTTTGATAGACTTTTTATTCTACTCAGAAGCTTCTATTTCGACCAATTTCAGGCATTAAAATGACACTAAACACTCTTGTTTTAGTTCCAAAAGTGATAATTCACATGCAATAGTCATTTACAGTCAAAAAATTAAACATTAAAAAACTTACCATTTCTGACCATCTGGAGAAAGTTCGACAGGTCACGGGTCCTTTTTTTTCATCAGAAAATTGATTTTTTGGACTGTAGAAAAATTGATTGAAAATGTCATTTGGATTGTGCCTCATGTTGAATAACTACTTTTTAAAGCCTTAGTGTGAACAAAATTGCCATTTTTACAGACTTTTTCTTCTACTCAGAAGCTTCTATTTCGACAAATTTCAGGCATTAAAATGATTCTAAACACTCTTGTTTTAGTTCCAAAAGTGATAATTCACATGCAATAGTCATTTACAGTCAAATAATTAAACATTAAAAAACTTACCATTTCTGACCATCTGGAGAAAGTTCGACAGGTCACGGGTCCTCGTTTTTCATCAGAAAATTGATTTTTTGGACTGTAGAAAAATTGATTGAAAATGTCATTTGGATTGTGCCTCATGTTGAATAACTACTTTTTAAAGCCTCAATGTGACCAAAATTGCCATTTTTACAGTCTTTTTCTCCTACTCAGAAGCTTCTATTTCAACTAATTTCAGGCATTAAAATGACTCTAAACACTCTTGTTTTAGTTCCAAAAGTGATAATTCACATGCAATAGTCATTTACAGTCAAAAAATTAAACATTAAAAAACTTACCATTTCTGACCATCTGGAGAAAGTTCGACAGGTCACGGGTCCTTGTTTTTCATCAGAAAATTGATTTTATGACTGTAGAAAAATTGATTGAAAATGTCATTTGGATTGTGCCTCATGTTGAATATCTACTTTTTAAAGCCTTAATGTGAACAAAATTGCCATTTTGATAGACTTTTTATTCTACTCAGAAGCTTCTATTTTGACCAATTTCAGGCATTAAAATGACTCTAAACACTCTTGTGTTAGTTCCAAAAGTGATAATTCACATGCAATAGTCATTTACAGTCAAAAAATTAAACATTAAAAAACTTACCATTTCTGACCATCTGGAGAAAGTTCGACAGGTCACCGGTCCTCGTTTTTCATCAGAAAATTGTTTTTTTGGACTGTAAAAAAATTGATTGAAAATGTCATTTGGATTGTGCCTCATGTTGAATAACTACTTTTTAAAGCCTCAATGTGACCAAAATTGCCATTTTTACAGACTTTTTCTCCTACTCAGAAGCTTCTATTTCAACCAATTTCAGGCATTAAAATGACTCTAAACACTCTTGTTTTAGTTCCAAAAGTGATAATTCACATGCAATAGTCATTTACAGTCAAAAAATTATACATTAAAAACTTACCATTTCTGACCATCTGGAGAAAGTTCGACAGGTCACAGGTCCTCGTTTTTCATCAGAAAATTGATTTTTTGGACTGTAGAAAAGTTGATTGAAAATGTCATTTGGATTGTGCCTCATGTTGAATAACTACTTTTTAAAGCCTCAATCGGACCAAAATTGCCATTTTTACAGACTTTTTCTCCTACTCAGAAGCTTCTATTTCAACTAATTTCAGGCATTAAAACGACTCTAAACACTCTTGTTTTAGTTCCAAAAGTGATAATTCACATGCAATAGTCATTTACAGTCAAGAAATTAAACATTAAAAAACTTACCATTTCTAACCATCTGGAGAAAGTTCGACAGGTCACGGGTCCTCGTTTTTCATCAGAAAATTGATTTTTTGTACAGAAGAAAAATTGATTGAAAATGTCATTTGGATTGTGCCTCATGTTGAATAACTACTTTTTAAAGCCTTAATGTGAACAAAATTGCCATTTTTACAGACTTTTTCTTCTACTCAGAAGCTTCTATTTCGACCAATTTCAGGCATTAAAATGACTCTAAACACTCTTGTTTTAGTTCCAAAAGTGATAATTCACATGCAATAGTCATTTATAGTCAAAAAATTAAACATTAAAAAATTACCATTTCTGACCATCTGGAGAAAGTTCGACAGGTCACGGGTCCTCGTTTTTCATCAGAAAATTGATTTTTTGGACTGTAAAAAAATTGATTGAAAATGTCATTTGGATTGTGCCTCATGTTGAATAACTACTTTTTAAAGCCTTAATGTGAACAAAATTGCCATTTTGATAGACTTTTTATTCTACTCAGAAGCTTCTATTTTGACCAATTTCAGGCATTAAAATGACTCTAAACACTCTTGTTTTAGTTCCAAAAGTGATAATTCACATGCAATAGTCATTTACAGTCAAAAAATTAAACATTAAAAAACTTACCATTTCTGACCATCTGGAGAAAGTTCGACAGGTCTCGGTTCCTCGTTTTTCATCAGAAAATTGATTTTTTGTACTGTCGAAAAATTGATTGAAAATGTCATTTGGATTGTGCCTCATGTTGAATAACTACTTTTTAAAGCCTTAATGTGAACAAAATTGCCATTTTGATAGACTTTTTATTCTACTCAGAAGCTTCTATTTTGACCAATTTCAGGCATTAAAATGACTCTAAACACTCTTGTGTTAGTTCCAAAAGTGATAATTCACATGCAATAGTCATTTACAGTCAAAAAATTATACATTAAAAAATTACCATTTCTGACCATCTGGAGAAAGTTCGACAGGTCACAGGTCCTCGTTTTTCATCAGAAAATTGATTTTTTGGACTGTAGAAAAATTGATTGAAAATGTCATTTGGATTGTGCCTCATGTTGAATAACTACTTTTTAAAGCCTTAATGTGAACAAAATTGCCATTTTGATAGACTTTTTATTCTACTCAGAAGCTTCTATTTTGACCAATTTCAGGCATTAAAATGACTCTAAACACTCTTGTGTTAGTTCCAAAAGTGATAATTCACATGCAATAGTCATTTACAGTCAAAAAATTAAACATTAAAAAACTTACCATTTCTGACCATCTGGAGAAAGTTCGACAGGTCACAGTTCCTCGTTTTTCATCAGAAAATTGATTTTTTGGACTGTAGAAAAATTGATTGAAAATGTCATTTGGATTGTGCCTCATGTTGAATAACTACTTTTTAAAGCCTCAATGTGACCAAAATTGCCATTTTTACAGACTTTTTCTCCTACTCAGAAGCTTCTATTTCAACTAATTTCAAGCATTAAAATGACTCTAAACACTCTTGTTTTAGTTCCAAAAGTGATAATTCACATGCAATAGTCTTTTACAGTCAAAAAATTAAACATTAAAAAACTTACCATTTCTGACCATCTGGAGAAAGTTCGACAGGTCACGGTTCCTCGTTTTTCATCAGAAAATTGATTTTTTGTACTGTCGAAAAATTGATTGAAAATGTCATTTGGATTGTGCCTCATGTTGAATAACTACTTTTTAAAGCCTTAATGTGAACAAAATTGCCATTTTGATAGACTTTTTATTCTACTCAGAAGCTTCTATTTCGACCAATTTCAGGCATTAAAATGACACTAAACACTCTTGTTTTAGTTTCAAAAGTGATAATTCACATACAATAGTCATTTACAGTCAAAAAACTTCAACATTAAAAAATTACCTTTTCTGACCATCTGGAGAAAGTTCGACAGGTCACGGGTCCTCGTTTTTCATCAGAAAATTGATTTTTTGGACTGTAGAAAAGTTGATTGAAAATGTCATTTGGATTGTGCCTCATGTTGAATAACTACTTTTTAAAGCCTCAATGGGACCAAAATTGCCATTTTTACAGACTTTTTCTCCTACTCAGAAGCTTCTATTTCAACTAATTTCAAGCATTAAAATGACTCTAAACACTCTTGTTTTAGTTCCAAAAGTGATAATTCACATGCAATAGTCATTTACAGTCAAAAAATTAAACATTAAAAAACTTACCATTTCTGACCATCTGGAGAAAGTTCGACAGGTCACGGGCCCTCGTTTTTCATCAGAAAATTGTTTTTTTGGACTGTAGAAAAATTGATTGAAAATGTCATTTGGATTGTGCCTCATGTTGAATAACTACTTTTTAAAGCCTTAATGTGACCAAAATTGCCATTTTTACAGACTTTTTCTCCTACTCAGAAGCTTCTATTTCAACTAATTTCAGGAATTAAAATGACTCTAAACACTCTTGTTTTAGTTCCAAAAGTGATAATTCACATGCAATAGTCATTTACAGTCAAAAAATTAAACATTAAAAAACTTACCATTTCTGACCATCTGGAGAAAGTTCGACAGGTCACGGGCCCTCGTTTTTCATCAGAAAATTGTTTTTTTGGACTATAGAAAAATTGATTGAAAATGTCATTTGGATTGTGCCTCATGTTGAATAACTACTTTTTAAAGCCTTAATGTGAACAAAATTGCCATTTTTACAGACTTTTTCTTCTACTCAGAAGCTTTTATTTCGACCAATTTCAGTCATTAAAATGACTCTAAACACTCTTGTTTTAGTTCCAAAAGTGATAATTCACATGCAATAGTCATTTATAGTCAAAAAATTTAAACATTAAAAAATTACCATTTCTGACCATCTGGAGAAAGGTGGACAGGTCACGGGTCCTAGTTTTTCATCAGAAAATAGTTTTTTTGGACTGTAAAAAAATTAATTGAAAATGTCATTTGGATTGTGCCTCATGTTGAATAACTACCTTTTAAAGCCTTAATGTGAACAAAATTGACATTTTGATAGACTTTTTATTCTACTCAGAAGCTTCTATTTTGACCAATTTCAGGCATTAAAATGACTCTAAACACTCTTGTTTTAGTTCCAAAAGTGATAATTCACATGCAATAGTCATTTACAGTCAAAAAATTAAACATTAAAAATTACCTTTTCTGACCATCTGGAGAAAGTTCGACAGGTCACGGGTCCTCGTTTTTCATCAGAAAATTGATTTTTTGGACTGTAGAAAAACTGATTGAAAATGTCATTTGGATTGTGCCTCGTGTTGAATAACTACTTTTTAAAGCCTTAATGTGAACAAAATTGCCATTTTTACAGAGTTTTTCTTCTACTCAGAAGCTTCTATTTCGACCAATTTCAGGCATTAAAATGACTCTAAACACTCTTGTTTTAGTTCCAAAAGTGATAATTCACATGCAATAGTCATTTACAGTCAAATAATTAAACATTAAAAAACTTACCATTTCTGACCATCTGGAGAAAGTTCGACAGGTCACGGGTCCTCGTTTTTCATCAGAAAATTGATTTTTTGGACTGTAAAAAAATTGATTGAAAATGTCATTTGGATTGTGCCTCATGTTGAATAACTACTTTTTAAAGCCTTAATGTGAACAAAATTGCCATTTTGATAGACTTTTTATTCTACTCAGAAGCTTCTATTTCGACCAATTTCAGGCATTAAAATGACACTAAACACTCTTGTTTTAGTTTCGAAAGTGATAATTCACATACAATAGTCATTTACAGTAAAAAAACTTCAACATTAAAAAATTACCTTTTCTGACCATCTGGAGAAAGTTCGACAGGTCTCGGTTCCTCGTTTTTCATCAGAAAATTGATTTTTTGTACTGTCGAAAAATTGATTGAAAATGTCATTTGGATTGTGCCTCATGTTGAATAACTACTTTTTAAAGCCTTAATGTGAACAAAATTGCCATTTTGATAGACTTTTTATTCTACTCAGAAGCTTCTATTTCGACCAATTTCAGGCATTAAAATGACACTAAACACTCTTGTTTTAGTTTCGAAAGTGATAATTCACATACAATAGTCATTTACAGTCAAAAAACTTCAACATTAAAAAATTACCTTTTCTGACCATCTGGAGAAAGTTCGACAGGTCACGGGTCCTCGTTTTTCATCAGAAAATTGATTTTTTGTACTGTAGAAAAATTGATTGAAAATGTCATTTGGATTGTGCCTCATGTTGAATAACTACTTTTTAAAGCCTTAATGTGAACAAAATTGCCATTTTTACAGACTTTTTCTTCTACTCAGAAGCTTCTATTTCGACAAATTTCAGGCATTAAAATCACTCTAAACACTCTTGTTTTAGTTCCAAAAGTGATAATTCACATGCAATAGTCATTTACAGTCAAAAAATTAAACATTAAAAAACTTACCATTTCTGACCATCTGGAGAAAGTTCGACAGGTCACGGGTCCTTGTTTTTCATCAGAAAATTGATTTTATGACTGTAGAAAAATTGATTGAAAATGTCATTTGGATTGTGCCTCATGTTGAATATCTACTTTTTAAAGCCTTAATGTGAACAAAATTGCCATTTTTACAGACTTTTTCTTCTACTCAGAAGCTTCTATTTCAACCAATTTCAGGCATTAAAATGACACTAAACACTCTTGTTTTAGTTCCAAAAGTGATAATTCACATGCAATAGTCATTTACAGTCAAAAAATTATACATTAAAAAATTACCATTTCTGACCATCTAGAGAAAGTTCGACAGGTCACGGGTCCTCGTTTTTCATCAGAAAATTGATTTTTTGGACTGTAGAAAAATTGATTGAAAATGTCATTTGGATTGTGCCTCATGTTGAATAACTACTTTTTAAAGCCTTAATGTGAACAAAATTGCCATTTTGATAGACTTTTTATTCTACTCAGAAGCTTCTATTTTGACCAATTTCAGGCATTAAAATGACTCAAACACTCTTGTGTTAGTTCCAAAAGTGATAATTCACATGCAATAGTCATTTACAGTCAAAAAATTAAACATTAAAAAACTTACCATTTCTGACCATCTGGAGAAAGTTCGACAGGTCACCGGTCCTCGTTTTTCATCAGAAAATTGTTTTTTTGGACTGTAAAAAAATTGATTGAAAATGTCATTTGGATTGTGCCTCATGTTGAATAACTACTTTTTAAAGCCTCAATGTGACCAAAATTGCCATTATTACAGACTTTTTCTCCTACTCAGAAGCTTCTATTTCAACCAATTTCAGGCATTAAAATGACTCTAAACACTCTTGTTTTAGTTCCAAAAGTGATAATTCACATGCAATAGTCATTTACAGTCAAAAAATTATACATTAAAAACTTACCATTTCTGACCATCTGGAGAAAGTTCGACAGGTCACAGGTCCTCGTTTTTCATCAGAAAATTGATTTTTTGGACTGTAGAAAAGTTGATTGAAAATGTCATTTGGATTGTGCCTCATGTTGAATAACTACTTTTTAAAGCCTCAATCGGACCAAAATTGCCATTTTTACAGACTTTTTCTCCTTCTCAGAAGCTTCTATTTCAACTAATTTCAGGCATTAAAACGACTCTAAACACTCTTGTTTTAGTTCCAAAAGTGATAATTCACATGCAATAGTCATTTACAGTCAAGAAATTAAACATTAAAAAATTACCATTTCTAACCATCTGGAGAAAGTTCGACAGGTCACGGGTCCTCGTTTTTCATCAGAAAATTGATTTTTTGTACAGAAGAAAAATTGATTGAAAATGTCATTTGGATTGTGCCTCATGTTGAATAACTACTTTTTAAAGCCTTAATGTGAACAAAATTGCCATTTTTACAGACTTTTTCTTCTACTCAGAAGCTTCTATTTCGACCAATTTCAGGCATTAAAATGACTCTAAACACTCTTGTTTTAGTTCCAAAAGTGATAATTCACATGCAATAGTCATTTACAGTCAAAAAATTAAACATTAAAAAACTTACCATTTCTGACCATCTGGAGAAAGTTCGACAGGTCACGGGTCCTCGTTTTTCATCAGAAAATTGATTTTTTGGACTGTAGAAAAATTGATTGAAAATGTCATTTGGATTGTGCCTCATGTTGAATAACTACTTTTTAAAGCCTCAATGTGACCAAAATTGCCATTTTTACAGACTTTTTCTCCTACTCAGAAGCTTCGATTTCAACCAATTTCAGGCATTAAAATGACTCTAAACACTCTTGTTTTAGTTCCAAAAGTGATAATTCACATGCAATAGTCATTTACAGTCAAAAAATTATACATTAAAAAATTACCATTTCTGACCATCTGGAGAAAGTTCGACAGGTCACGGGTCCTCGTTTTTCATCAGAAAATTGATTTTTTGGACTGTAGAAAAATTGATTGAAAATGTCATTTGGATTGTGCCTCATGTTGAATAACTACTTTTTAAAGCCTTAATGTGAACAAAATTGCCATTTTGATAGACTTTTTATTCTACTCAGAAGCTTCTATTTTGACCAATTTCAGGCATTAAAATGACTCTAAACACTCTTGTGTTAGTTCCAAAAGTGATAATTCACATGCAATAGTCATTTACAGTCAAAAAATTAAACATTAAAAAACTTACCATTTCTGACCATCTGGAGAAAGTTCGACAGGTCACAGGTCCTCGTTTTTCATCAGAAAATTGATTTTTTGGACTGTAGAAAAATTGATTGAAAATGTCATTTGGATTGTGCCTCATGTTGAATAACTACTTTTTAAAGCCTCAATGTGACCAAAATTGCCATTTTTACAGACTTATTCTTCTACTCAGAAGCTTCTATTTCGACCAATTTCAGGCATTAAAATGACTCTAAACACTCTTGTTTTAGTTCCAAAAGTGATAATTCACATGCAATAGTCATTTACAGTCAAAAAATTAAACATTAAAAAATTACCATTTCTAACCATCTGGAGAAAGTTCGACAGGTCACGGGTCCTCGTTTTTCATCAGAAAATTGATTTTTTGTACAGAAGAAAAATTGATTGAAAATGTCATTTGGATTGTGCCTCATGTTGAATAACTACTTTTTAAAGCCTTAATGTGAACAAAATTGCCATTTTTACAGACTTTTTCTTCTACTCAGAAGCTTCTATTTCGACCAATTTCAGGCATTAAAATGACTCTAAACACTCTTGTTTTAGTTCCAAAAGTGATAATTCACATGCAATAGTCATTTATAGTCAAAAAATTAAACATTAAAAAAATTACCATTTCTGACCATCTGGAGAAAGTTCGACAGGTCACGGGTCCTCGTTTTTCATCAGAAAATTGATTTTTTTGGACTGTAAAAAAATTGATTGAAAATGTCATTTGGATTGTGCCTCATGTTGAATAACTACTTTTTAAAGCCTTAATGTGAACAAAATTGCCATTTTGATAGACTTTTTATTCTACTCAGAAGCTTCTATTTCGACCAATTTCAGGCATTAAAATGACACTAAACACTCTTGTTTTAGTTTCGAAAGTGATAATTCACATACAATAGTCATTTACAGTCAAAAAACTTCAACATTAAAAAATTACCTTTTCTGACCATCTGGAGAAAGTTCGACAGGTCACGGGTCCTCGTTTTTCATCAGAAAATTGATTTTTTGTACTGTAGAAAAATTGATTGAAAATGTCATTTGGATTGTGCCTCATGTTGAATAACTACTTTTTAAAGCCTTAATGTGAACAAAATTGCCATTTTTACAGACTTTTTCTTCTACTCAGAAGCTTCTATTTCGACAAATTTCAGGCATTAAAATGACTCTAAACACTCTTGTTTTAGTTCCAAAAGTGATAATTCACATGCAATAGTCATTTACAGTCAAGAAATTAAACATTAAAAAACTTACCATTTCTGACCATCTGGAGAAAGTTCGACAGGTCACGGGTCCTTGTTTTTCATCAGAAAATTGATTTTTTGGACTGTAGAAAAATTGATTGAAAATGTCATTTGGATTGTGCCTCGTGTTGAATAACTACTTTTTAAAGCCTTAATGTGAACAAAATTGCCATTTTTACAGACTTTTTCTTCTACTCAGAAGCTTCTATTTCGACAAATTTCAGGCATTAAAATGACTCTAAACACTCTTGTTTTAGTTCCAAAAGTGATAATTCACATGCAATAGTCATTTACAGTCAAATAATTAAACATTAAAAAACTTACCATTTCTGACCATCTGGAGAAAGTTCGACAGGTCACGGGTCCTCGTTTTTCATCAGAAAATTGATTTTTTGGACTGTAGAAAAGTTGATAGAAAATATCATTTGGATTGTGCCTCATGTTGAATAACTACTTTTTAAAGCCTCAATGGGACCAAAATTGCCATTTTTACAGACTTTTTCTCCTACTCAGAAGCTTCTATTTCAACTAATTTCAGGCTTTAAAATGACTCTAAACACTCTCGTTTTAGTTCCAAAAGTGATAATTCACATGCAATAGTCATTTACAGTCAAAAAATTAAACATTAAAAAACTTACCATTTCTGACCATCTGGAGAAAGTTCGACAGGTCACGGGTCCTTGTTTTTCATCAAAAAATTGATTTTATAACTGTAGAAAAATTGATTGAAAATGTCATTTGGATTGTGCCTCATGTTGAATAACTACTTTTTAAAGCCTTAATGTGAACAAAATTGCCATTTTTACAGACTTATTCTTCTACTCAGAAGCTTCTATTTCGACCAATTTCAGGCATTAAAATGACTCTAAACACTCTTGTTTTAGTTCCAAAAGTGATAATTCACATGCAATAGTCATTTACAGTCAAAAAATTATACATTAAAAAATTACCATTTCTGACAATCTGGAGAAAGTTCAACAGGTCACGGGTCCTCGTTTTTCATCAGAAAATTGATTTTTTGGACTGTAGAAAAATTGATTGAAAATGTCATTTGGATTGTGCCTCATGTTGAATAACTACTTTTTAAAGCCTTAATGTGAACAAAATTGCCATTTTGATAGACTTTTTATTCTACTCAGAAGCTTCTATTTTGACCAATTTCAGGCATTAAAATGACTCTAAACACTCTTGTGTTAGTTCCAAAAGTGATAATTCACATGCAATAGTCATTTACAGTCAAAAAATTAAACATTAAAAAACTTACCATTTCTGACCATCTGGAGAAAGTTCGACAGGTCACGGGTCCTCGTTTTTCATCAGAAAATTGATTTTTTGGACTGTAGAAAAATTGATTGAAAATGTCATTTGGATTGTGCCTCATGTTGAATAACTACTTTTTAAAGCCTCAATGTGACCAAAATTGCCATTTTTACAGACTTTTTCTCCTTCTCAGAAGCTTCTATTTCAACCAATTTCAGGCATTAAAATGACTCTAAACACTCTTGTTTTAGTTCCAAAAGTGATAATTCACATGCAATAGTCATTTACAGTCAAAAAATTATACATTAAAAAATTACCATTTCTGACCATCTGGAGAAAGTTCGACAGGTCACGGGTCCTCGTTTTTCATCAGAAAATTGATTTTTTGGACTGTAGAAAAATTGATTGAAAATGTCATTTGGATTGTGCCTCATGTTGAATAACTACTTTTTAAAGCCTTAATGTGAACAAAATTGCCATTTTGATAGACTTTTTATTCTACTCAGAAGCTTCTATTTTGACCAATTTCAGGCATTAAAATGACTCTAAACACTCTTGTGTTAGTTCCAAAAGTGATAATTCACATGCAATAGTCATTTACAGTCAAAAAATTAAACATTAAAAAACTTACCATTTCTGACCATCTGGAGAAAGTTCGACAGGTCACAGGTCCTCGTTTTTCATCAGAAAATTGATTTTTTGGACTGTAGAAAAATTGATTGAAAATGTCATTTGGATTGTGCCTCATGTTGAATAGCTACTTTTTAAAGCCTCAATGTGACCAAAATTGCCATTTTTACCGACTTTTTCTCCTACTCAGAAGCTTCTATTTCAACTAATTTCAAGCATTAAAATGACTCTAAACACTCTTGTTTTAGTTCCAAAAGTGATAATTCACATGCAATAGTCATTTACAGTCAAAAAATTAAACATTAAAAAACTTACCATTTCTGACCATCTGGAGAAAGTTCGACAGGTCACGGGCCCTCGTTTTTCATCAGAAAATTGTTTTTTTGGACTATAGAAAAATTGATTGAAAATGTCATTTGGATTGTGCCTCATGTTGAATAACTACTTTTTAAAGCCTTAATGTGAACAAAATTGCCATTTTGATAGACTTTTTATTCTACTCAGAAGCTTCTATTTTGACCAATTTCAGGCATTAAAATGACTCTAAACACTCTTGTTTTAGTTCCAAAAGTGATAATTCACATGCAATAGTCATTTACAGTCAAAAAATTATACATTAAAAAATTACCATTTCTGACCATCTGGAGAAAGTTCGACAGGTCACGGGTCCTCGTTTTTCATCAGAAAATTGATTTTTTGGACTGTAGAAAAATTGATTGAAAATGTCATTTGGATTGTGCCTCATGTTGAATAACTACTTTTTAAAGCCTTAATGTGAACAAAATTGCCATTTTGATAGACTTTTTATTCTACTCAGAAGCTTCTATTTTGACCAATTTCAGGCATTAAAATGACTCAAACACTCTTGTGTTAGTTCCAAAAGTGATAATTCACATGCAATAGTCATTTACAGTCAAAAAATTAAACATTAAAAAACTTACCATTTCTGACCATCTGGAGAAAGTTCGACAGGTCACCGGTCCTCGTTTTTCATCAGAAAATTGTTTTTTTGGACTGTAAAAAAATTGATTGAAAATGTCATTTGGATTGTGCCTCATGTTGAATAACTACTTTTTAAAGCCTCAATGTGACCAAAATTGCCATTTTTACAGACTTTTTCTCCTACTCAGAAGCTTCTATTTCAACCAATTTCAGGCATTAAAATGACTCTAAACACTCTTGTTTTAGTTCCAAAAGTGATAATTCACATGCAATAGTCATTTACAGTCAAAAAATTATACATTAAAAACTTACCATTTCTGACCATCTGGAGAAAGTTCGACAGGTCACAGGTCCTCGTTTTTCATCAGAAAATTGATTTTTTGGACTGTAGAAAAGTTGATTGAAAATGTCATTTGGATTGTGCCTCATGTTGAATAACTACTTTTTAAAGCCTCAATCGGACCAAAATTGCCATTTTTACAGACTTTTTCTCCTTCTCAGAAGCTTCTATTTCAACTAATTTCAGGCATTAAAACGACTCTAAACACTCTTGTTTTAGTTCCAAAAGTGATAATTCACATGCAATAGTCATTTACAGTCAAGAAATTAAACATTAAAAAACTTACCATTTCTGACAATCTGGAGAAAGTTCGACAGGTCACGGGCCCTCGTTTTTCATCAGAAAATTGATTTTTTTGGACTGTATAAAAATTGATTTAAAACGTCATTTGGATTGTGCCTCATGTTGAATAACTACTTTTTAAAGCCTTAATGTGAACAAAATTGCCATTTTTACAGACTTATTCTTCTACTCAGAAGCTTCTATTTCGACCAATTTCAGGCATTAAAATGACTCTAAACACTCTTGTTTTAGTTCCAAAAGTGATAATTCACATGCAATAGTCATTTACAGTCAAAAAATTAAACATTAAAAAATTACCATTTCTAACCATCTGGAGAAAGTTCGACAGGTCACGGGTCCTCGTTTTTCATCAGAAAATTGATTTTTTGTACAGAAGAAAAATTGATTGAAAATGTCATTTGGATTGTGCCTCATGTTGAATAACTACTTTTTAAAGCCTTAATGTGAACAAAATTGCCATTTTTACAGACTTTTTCTTCTACTCAGAAGCTTCTATTTCGACCAATTTCAGGCATTAAAATGACTCTAAACACTCTTGTTTTAGTTCCAAAAGTGATAATTCACATGCAATAGTCATTTATAGTCAAAAAATTAAACATTAAAAAATTACCATTTCTGACCATCTGGAGAAAGTTCGACAGGTCACGGGTCCTTGTTTTTCATCAGAAAATTGATTTTTTTGGACTGTAAAAAAATTGATTGAAAATGTCATTTGGATTGTGCCTCATGTTGAATAACTACTTTTTAAAGCCTTAATGTGAACAAAATTGCCATTTTGATAGACTTTTTATTCTACTCAGAAGCTTCTATTTTGACCAATTTCAGGCATTAAAATGACTCTAAACACTCTTGTTTTAGTTCCAAAAGTGATAATTCACATGCAATAGTCATTTACAGTCAAAAAATTAAACATTAAAAAACTTACCATTTCTGACCATCTGGAGAAAGTTCGACAGGTCACGGGTCCTCGTTTTTCATCAGAAAATTGATTTTTTGGACTGTAGAAAAATTGATTGAAAATGTCATTTGGATTGTGCCTCATGTTGAATAACTACTTTTTAAAGCCTCAATGTGACCAAAATTGCCATTTTTACAGACTTTTTCTCCTACTCAGAAGCTTCGATTTCAACCAATTTCAGGCATTAAAATGACTCTAAACACTCTTGTTTTAGTTCCAAAAGTGATAATTCACATGCAATAGTCATTTACAGTCAAAAAATTATACATTAAAAAATTACCATTTCTGACCATCTGGAGAAAGTTCGACAGGTCACGGGTCCTCGTTTTTCATCAGAAAATTGATTTTTTGGACTGTAGAAAAATTGATTGAAAATGTCATTTGGATTGTGCCTCATGTTGAATAACTACTTTTTAAAGCCTTAATGTGAACAAAATTGCCATTTTGATAGACTTTTTATTCTACTCAGAAGCTTCTATTTTGACCAATTTCAGGCATTAAAATGACTCTAAACACTCTTGTGTTAGTTCCAAAAGTGATAATTCACATGCAATAGTCATTTACAGTCAAAAAATTAAACATTAAAAAACTTACCATTTCTGACCATCTGGAGAAAGTTCGACAGGTCACAGGTCCTCGTTTTTCATCAGAAAATTGATTTTTTGGACTGTAGAAAAATTGATTGAAAATGTCATTTGGATTGTGCCTCATGTTGAATAACTACTTTTTAAAGCCTCAATGTGACCAAAATTGCCATTTTTACAGACTTATTCTTCTACTCAGAAGCTTCTATTTCGACCAATTTCAGGCATTAAAATGACTCTAAACACTCTTGTTTTAGTTCCAAAAGTGATAATTCACATGCAATAGTCATTTACAGTCAAAAAATTAAACATTAAAAAATTACCATTTCTAACCATCTGGAGAAAGTTCGACAGGTCACGGGTCCTCGTTTTTCATCAGAAAATTGATTTTTTGTACAGAAGAAAAATTGATTGAAAATGTCATTTGGATTGTGCCTCATGTTGAATAACTACTTTTTAAAGCCTTAATGTGAACAAAATTGCCATTTTTACAGACTTTTTCTTCTACTCAGAAGCTTCTATTTCGACCAATTTCAGGCATTAAAATGACTCTAAACACTCTTGTTTTAGTTCCAAAAGTGATAATTCACATGCAATAGTCATTTATAGTCAAAAAATTAAACATTAAAAAAATTACCATTTCTGACCATCTGGAGAAAGTTCGACAGGTCACGGGTCCTCGTTTTTCATCAGAAAATTGATTTTTTTGGACTGTAAAAAAATTGATTGAAAATGTCATTTGGATTGTGCCTCATGTTGAATAACTACTTTTTAAAGCCTTAATGTGAACAAAATTGCCATTTTGATAGACTTTTTATTCTACTCAGAAGCTTCTATTTCGACCAATTTCAGGCATTAAAATGACACTAAACACTCTTGTTTTAGTTTCGAAAGTGATAATTCACATACAATAGTCATTTACAGTCAAAAAACTTCAACATTAAAAAATTACCTTTTCTGACCATCTGGAGAAAGTTCGACAGGTCACGGGTCCTCGTTTTTCATCAGAAAATTGATTTTTTTGGACTGTAAAAAAATTGATTGAAAATGTCATTTGGATTGTGCCTCATGTTGAATAACTACTTTTTAAAGCCTTAATGTGAACAAAATTGCCATTTTTACAGACTTTTTCTTCTACTCAGAAGCTTCTATTTCGACAAATTTCAGGCATTAAAATGACTCTAAACACTCTTGTTTTAGTTCCAAAAGTGATAATTCACATGCAATAGTCATTTACAGTCAAAAAATTAAACATTAAAAAACTTACCATTTCTGACCATCTGGAGAAAGTTCGACAGGTCACGGGTCCTTGTTTTTCATCAGAAAATTGATTTTTTGGACTGTAGAAAAATTGATTGAAAATGTCATTTGGATTGTGCCTCGTGTTGAATAACTACTTTTTAAAGCCTTAATGTGAACAAAATTGCCATTTTTACAGACTTTTTCTTCTACTCAGAAGCTTCTATTTCGACAAATTTCAGGCATTAAAATGACTCTAAACACTCTTGTTTTAGTTCCAAAAGTGATAATTCACATGCAATAGTCATTTACAGTCAAATAATTAAACATTAAAAAACTTACCATTTCTGACCATCTGGAGAAAGTTCGACAGGTCACGGGTCCTCGTTTTTCATCAGAAAATTGATTTTTTGGACTGTAGAAAAGTTGATAGAAAATATCATTTGGATTGTGCCTCATGTTGAATAACTACTTTTTAAAGCCTCAATGGGACCAAAATTGCCATTTTTACAGACTTTTTCTCCTACTCAGAAGCTTCTATTTCAACTAATTTCAGGCATTAAAATGACTCTAAACACTCTCGTTTTAGTTCCAAAAGTGATAATTCACATGCAATAGTCATTTACAGTCAAAAAATTAAACATTAAAAAACTTACCATTTCTGACCATCTGGAGAAAGTTCGACAGGTCACGGGTCCTTGTTTTTCATCAAAAAATTGATTTTATAACTGTAGAAAAATTGATTGAAAATGTCATTTGGATTGTGCCTCATGTTGAATAACTACTTTTTAAAGCCTTAATGTGAACAAAATTGCCATTTTTACAGACTTATTCTTCTACTCAGAAGCTTCTATTTCGACCAATTTCAGGCATTAAAATGACTCTAAACACTCTTGTTTTAGTTCCAAAAGTGATAATTCACATGCAATAGTCATTTACAGTCAAAAAATTATACATTAAAAAATTACCATTTCTGACAATCTGGAGAAAGTTCAACAGGTCACGGGTCCTCGTTTTTCATCAGAAAATTGATTTTTTGGACTGTAGAAAAATTGATTGAAAATGTCATTTGGATTGTGCCTCATGTTGAATAACTACTTTTTAAAGCCTTAATGTGAACAAAATTGCCATTTTGATAGACTTTTTATTCTACTCAGAAGCTTCTATTTTGACCAATTTCAGGCATTAAAATGACTCTAAACACTCTTGTGTTAGTTCCAAAAGTGATAATTCACATGCAATAGTCATTTACAGTCAAAAAATTAAACATTAAAAAACTTACCATTTCTGACCATCTGGAGAAAGTTCGACAGGTCACGGGTCCTCGTTTTTCATCAGAAAATTGATTTTTTGGACTGTAGAAAAATTGATTGAAAATGTCATTTGGATTGTGCCTCATGTTGAATAACTACTTTTTAAAGCCTCAATGTGACCAAAATTGCCATTTTTACAGACTTTTTCTCCTTCTCAGAAGCTTCTATTTCAACCAATTTCAGGCATTAAAATGACTCTAAACACTCTTGTTTTAGTTCCAAAAGTGATAATTCACATGCAATAGTCATTTACAGTCAAAAAATTATACATTAAAAAATTACCATTTCTGACCATCTGGAGAAAGTTCGACAGGTCACGGGTCCTCGTTTTTCATCAGAAAATTGATTTTTTGGACTGTAGAAAAATTGATTGAAAATGTCATTTGGATTGTGCCTCATGTTGAATAACTACTTTTTAAAGCCTTAATGTGAACAAAATTGCCATTTTGATAGACTTTTTATTCTACTCAGAAGCTTCTATTTTGACCAATTTCAGGCATTAAAATGACTCTAAGCACTCTTGTGTTAGTTCCAAAAGTGATAATTCACATGCAATAGTCATTTACAGTCAAAAAATTAAACATTAAAAAACTTACCATTTCTGACCATCTGGAGAAAGTTCGACAGGTCACAGGTCCTCGTTTTTCATCAGAAAATTGATTTTTTGGACTGTAGAAAAATTGATTGAAAATGTCATTTGGATTGTGCCTCATGTTGAATAGCTACTTTTTAAAGCCTCAATGTGACCAAAATTGCCATTTTTACAGACTTTTTCTCCTACTCAGAAGCTTCTATTTCAACTAATTTCAAGCATTAAAATGACTCTAAACACTCTTGTTTTAGTTCCAAAAGTGATAATTCACATGCAATAGTCATTTACAGTCAAAAAATTAAACATTAAAAAACTTACCATTTCTGACCATCTGGAGAAAGTTCGACAGGTCACGGGCCCTCGTTTTTCATCAGAAAATTGTTTTTTTGGACTATAGAAAAATTGATTGAAAATGTCATTTGGATTGTGCCTCATGTTGAATAACTACTTTTTAAAGCCTTAATGTGAACAAAATTGCCATTTTGATAGACTTTTTATTCTACTCAGAAGCTTCTATTTTGACCAATTTCAGGCATTAAAATGACTCTAAACACTCTTGTTTTAGTTCCAAAAGTGATAATTCACATGCAATAGTCATTTACAGTCAAAAAATTAAACATTAAAAAACTTACCATTTCTGACCATCTGGAGAAAGTTCGACAGGTCTCGGGTCCTCGTTTTTCATCAGAAAATTGATTTTTTGTACTGTCGAAAAATTGATTGAAAATGTCATTTGGATTGTGCCTCATGTTGAATAACTACTTTTTAAAGCCTTAATGTGAACAAAATTGCCATTTTGATAGACTTTTTATTCTACTCAGAAGCTTCTATTTCGACCAATTTCAGGCATTAAAATGACACTAAACACTCTTGTTTTAGTTTTGAAAGTGATAATTCACATACAATAGTAATTTACAGTCAAAAAACTTCAACATAAAAAAATTACCTTTTCTGACCATCTGGAGAAAGTTCGACAGGTCACGGGTCCTCGTTTTTCATCAGAAAATTGATTTTTTGTACTGTAGAAAAATTGATTGAAAATGTCATTTGGATTGTGCCTCATGTTGAATAACTACTTTTTAAAGCCTTAATGTGAACAAAATTGCCATTTTTACAGACTTTTTCTTCTACTCAGAAGCTTCTATTTTGACCAATTTCAGGCATTAAAATGACTCTAAACACTCTTGTGTTAGTTCCAAAAGTGATAATTCACATGCAATAGTCATTTACAGTCAAAAAATTAAACATTAAAAAACTTACCATTTCTGACCATCTGGAGAAAGTTCGACAGGTCACGGGTCCTCGTTTTTCATCAGAAAATTGATTTTTTGGACTGTAGAAAAATTGATTGAAAATGTCATTTGGATTGTGCCTCATGTTGAATAACTACTTTTTAAAGCCTCAATGTGACCAAAATTGCCATTTTTAAAGACTTTTTCTCCTACTCAGAAGCTTCTATTTCAACCAATTTCAGGCATTAAAATGACTCTAAACACTCTTGTTTTAGTTCCAAAAGTGATAATTCACATGCAATAGTCATTTACAGTCAAAAAATTATACATTAAAAAATTACCATTTCTGACCATCTGGAGAAAGTTCGACAGGTCACAGGTCCTCGTTTTTCATCAGAAAATTAATTTTTTGGACTGTAGAAAAATTGATTGAAAATGTCATTTGGATTGTGCCTCATGTTGAATAACTACTTTTTAAGCCTCAATGTGACCAAAATTGCCATTTTTAGACTTTTTCTCCTACTCAGAAGCTTCTATTTCAACTAATTTCAAGCATTAAAATGACTCTAAACACTCTTGTTTTAGTTCCAAAAGTGATAATTCACATGCAATAGTCATTTACAGTCAAAAAATTAAACATTAAAAAACTTACCATTTCTGACCATCTGGAGAAAGTTCGACAGGTCACGGGCCCTCGTTTTTCATCAGAAAATTGTTTTTTTGGACTGTAGAAAAATTGATTGAAAATGTCATTTGGATTGTGCCTCATGTTGAATAACTACTTTTTAAAGCCTTAATGTGACCAAAATTGCCATTTTTACAGACTTTTTCTCCTACTCAGAAGCTTCTATTTCAACTAAGTTCAGGAATTAAAATGACTCTAAACACTCTTGTTTTAGTTCCAAAAGTGATAATTCACATGCAATAGTCATTTACAGTCAAAAAATTAAACATTAAAAAACTTACCATTTCTGACCATCTGGAGAAAGTTCGACAGGTCACGGGCCCTCGTTTTTCATCAGAAAATTGTTTTTTTGGACTATAGAAAAATTGATTGAAAATGTCATTTGGATTGTGCCTCATGTTGAATAACTACTTTTTAAAGCCTTAATGTGAACAAAATTGCCATTTTTACAGACTTTTTCTTCTACTCAGAAGCTTCTATTTCGACCAATTTCAGGCATTAAAATGACTCTAAACACTCTTGTTTTAGTTCCAAAAGTGATAATTCACATGCAATAGTCATTTATAGTCAAAAAATTAAACATTAAAAACTTACCATTTCTGACCATCTGGAGAAAGTTCGACAGGTCACGGGCCCTCGTTTTTCATCAGAAAATTTCTGGAGAAAGTTCGACAGGTCACGGGTCCTCGTTTTTCATCAGAAAATTGATTTTTTGTACTGTAGAAAAATTGATTGAAAATGTCATTTGGATTGTGCCTCATGTTGAATAACTACTTTTTAAAGCCTTAATGTGAACAAAATTGCCATTTTGATAGACTTTTTATTCTACTCAGAAGCTTCTATTTTGACCAATTTGAGGCATTAAAATGACTCTAAACACTCTTGTTTTAGTTCCAAAAGTGATAATTCACATGCAATAGTCATTTACAGTCAAAAAATTAAGCATTAAAAAACTTACCATTTCTGACCATCTGGAGAAAGTTCGACAGGTCTCGGTTCCTCGTTTTTCATCAGAAAATTGATTTTTTGTACTGTCGAAAAATTGATTGAAAATGTCATTTGGATTGTGCCTCGTGTTGAATAACTACTTTTTAAAGCCTTAATGTGAACAAAATTGCCATTTTGATAGACTTTTTATTCTACTCAGAAGCTTCTATTTTGACCAATTTCAGGCATTAAAATGACTCTAAACACTCTTGTGTTAGTTCCAAAAGTGATAATTCACATGCAATAGTCATTTACAGTCAAAAAATTAAACATTAAAAAACTTACCATTTCTGACCATCTGGAGAAAGTTCGACAGGTCACAGGTCCTCGTTTTTCATCAGAAAATTGATTTTTTGGACTGTAGAAAAATTGATTGAAAATGTCATTTGGATTGTGCCTCATGTTGAATAACTACTTTTTAAAGCCTTAATGTGACCAAAATTGCCATTTTTACAGACTTTTTCTCCTACTCAGAAGCTTCTATTTCAACTAAGTTCAGGAATTAAAATGACTCTAAACACTCTTGTTTTAGTTCCAAAAGTGATAATTCACATGCAATAGTCATTTACAGTCAAAAAATTAAACATTAAAAAACTTACCATTTCTGACCATCTGGAGAAAGTTCGACAGGTCACGGGCCCTCGTTTTTCATCAGAAAATTGTTTTTTTGGACTATAGAAAAATTGATTGAAAATGTCATTTGGATTGTGCCTCATGTTGAATAACTACTTTTTAAAGCCTTAATGTGAACAAAATTGCCATTTTTACAGACTTTTTCTTCTACTCAGAAGCTTCTATTTCGACCAATTTCAGGCATTAAAATGACTCTAAACACTCTTGTTTTAGTTCCAAAAGTGATAATTCACATGCAATAGTCATTTATAGTCAAAAAATTAAACATTAAAAACTTACCATTTCTGACCATCTGGAGAAAGTTCGACAGGTCACGGGCCCTCGTTTTTCATCAGAAAATTTCTGGAGAAAGTTCGACAGGTCACGGGTCCTCGTTTTTCATCAGAAAATTGATTTTTTGTACTGTAGAAAAATTGATTGAAAATGTCATTTGGATTGTGCCTCATGTTGAATAACTACTTTTTAAAGCCTTAATGTGAACAAAATTGCCATTTTTACAGACTTTTTCTTCTACTCAGAAGCTTCTATTTCGACCAATTTCAGGCATTAAAATGACTCTAAACACTCTTGTTTTTGTTCCAAAAGTGATAATTCACATGCAATAGTCATTTACAGTCAAAAAATTATACATTAAAAAATTACCATTTCTGACCATCTGGAGAAAGTTCGACAGGTCACGGGTCCTCGTTTTTCATCAGAAAATTGATTTTTTGGACTGTAGAAAAATTGATTGAAAATGTCATTTGGATTGTGCCTCATGTTGAATAACTACTTTTTAAAGCCTTAATGTGAACAAAATTGCCATTTTTACAGACTTTTTCTTCTACTCAGAAGCTTCTATTTCGACCAATTTCAGGCATTAAAATGACTCTAAACACTCTTGTTTTAGTTCCAAAAGTGATAATTCACATGCAATAGTCATTTACAGTCAAAAAATTAAACATTAAAAAACTTACCATTTCTGACCATCTGGAGAAAGTTCGACAGGTCTCGGTTCCTCGTTTTTCATCAGAAAATTGATTTTTTGTACTGTCGAAAAATTGATTGAAAATGTCATTTGGATTGTGCCTCATGTTGAATAACTACTTTTTAAAGCCTTAATGTGAACAAAATTGCCATTTTGATAGACTTTTTATTCTACTCAGAAGCTTCTATTTCGACCAATTTCAGGCATTAAAATGACTCTAAACACTCTTGTTTTAGTTCCAAAAGTGATAATTCACATGCAATAGTCATTTATAGTCAAAAAATTAAACATTAAAAAATTACCATTTCTGACCATCTGGAGAAAGTTCGACAGGTCACGGGTCCTCGTTTTTCATCAGAAAATTGATTTTTTTGGACTGTAAAAAAATTGATTGAAAATGTCATTTGGATTGTGCCTCATGTTGAATAACTACTTTTTAAAGCCTTAATGTGAACAAAATTGCCATTTTGATAGACTTTTTATTCTACTCAGAAGCTTCTATTTCGACCAATTTCAGGCATTAAAATGACACTAAACACTCTTGTTTTAGTTTCGAAAGTGATAATTCACATACAATAGTCATTTACAGTCAAAAAACTTCAACATTAAAAAATTACCTTTTCTGACCATCTGGAGAAAGTTCGACAGGTCACGGGTCCTCGTTTTTCATCAGAAAATTGATTTTTTGTACTGTAGAAAAATTGATTGAAAATGTCATTTGGATTGTGCCTCATGTTGAATAACTACTTTTTAAAGCCTTAATGTGAACAAAATTGCCATTTTTACAGACTTTTTCTTCTACTCAGAAGCTTCTATTTCGACAAATTTCAGGCATTAAAATGACTCTAAACACTCTTGTTTTAGTTCCAAAAGTGATAATTCACATGCAATAGTCATTTACAGTCAAAAAACTTAAACATTAAAAAACTTACCATTTCTGACCATCTGGAGAAAGTTTGACAGGTCACGGGTCCTTGTTTTTCATCAGAAAATTCATTTTTTGGACTGTAGAAAAATTGATTGAAAATGTCATTTGGATTGTGCCTCGTGTTGAATAACTACTTTTTAAAGCCTTAATGTGAACAAAATTGCCATTTTTACAGACTTTTTCTTCTACTCAGAAGCTTCTATTTCGACAAATTTCAGGCATTAAAATGACTCTAAACACTCTTGTTTTAGTTCCAAAAGTGATAATTCACATGCAATAGTCATTTACAGTCAAATAATTAAACATTACAAAACTTACCATTTCTGACCATCTGGAGAAAGTTCGACAGGTCACGGGTCCTCGTTTTTCATCAGAAAATTGATTTTTTGGACTGTAGAAAAGTTGATAGAAAATATCATTTGGATTGTGCCTCATGTTGAATAACTACTTTTTAAAGCCTCAATGGGACCAAAATTGCCATTTTTACAGACTTTTTCTCCTACTCAGAAGCTTCTATTTCAACTAATTTCAGGCATTAAAATGACTCTAAACACTCTCGTTTTAGTTCCAAAAGTGATAATTCACATGCAATAGTCATTTACAGTCAAAAAATTAAACATTAAAAAACTTACCATTTCTGACCATCTGGAGAAAGTTCGACAGGTCACGGGTCCTTGTTTTTTATCAAAAAATTGATTTTATAACTGTAGAAAAATTGATTGAAAATGTCATTTGGATTGTGCCTCATGTTGAATAACTACTTTTTAAAGCCTTAATGTGAACAAAATTGCCATTTTTACAGACTTATTCTTCTACTCAGAAGCTTCTATTTCGACCAATTTCAGGCATTAAAATGACTCTAAACACTCTTGTTTTAGTTCCAAAAGTGATAATTCACATGCAATAGTCATTTACAGTCAAAAAATTAAACATTAAAAAACTTACCATTTCTGACCATCTGGAGAAAGTTCGACAGGTCACCGGTCCTCGTTTTTCATCAGAAAATTGTTTTTTTGGACTGTAAAAAAATTGATTGAAAATGTCATTTGGATTGTGCCTCATGTTGAATAACTACTTTTTAAAGCCTCAATGTGACCAAAATTGCCATTTTTACAGACTTTTTCTCCTACTCAGAAGCTTCTATTTCAACCAATTTCAGGCATTAAAATGACTCTAAACACTCTTGTTTTAGTTCCAAAAGTGATAATTCACATGCAATAGTCATTTACAGTCAAAAAATTATACATTAAAAACTTACCATTTCTGACCATCTGGAGAAAGTTCGACAGGTCACAGGTCCTCGTTTTTCATCAGAAAATTGATTTTTTGGACTGTAGAAAAGTTGATTGAAAATGTCATTTGGATTGTGCCTCATGTTGAATAACTACTTTTTAAAGCCTCAATCGGACCAAAATTGCCATTTTTACAGACTTTTTCTCCTACTCAGAAGCTTCTATTTCAACTAATTTCAGGCATTAAAACGACTCTAAACACTCTTGTTTTAGTTCCAAAAGTGATAATTCACATGCAATAGTCATTTACAGTCAAGAAATTAAACATTAAAAAACTTACCATTTCTAACCATCTGGAGAAAGTTCGACAGGTCACGGGTCCTCGTTTTTCATCAGAAAATTGATTTTTTGTACAGAAGAAAAATTGATTGAAAATGTCATTTGGATTGTGCCTCATGTTGAATAACTACTTTTTAAAGCCTTAATGTGAACAAAATTGCCATTTTTACAGACTTTTTCTTCTACTCAGAAGCTTCTATTTCGACCAATTTCAGGCATTAAAATGACTCTAAACACTCTTGTTTTAGTTCCAAAAGTGATAATTCACATGCAATAGTCATTTATAGTCAAAAAATTAAACATTAAAAAATTACCATTTCTGACCATCTGGAGAAAGTTCGACAGGTCACGGGTCCTCGTTTTTCATCAGAAAATTGATTTTTTGGACTGTAAAAAAATTGATTGAAAATGTCATTTGGATTGTGCCTCATGTTGAATAACTACTTTTTAAAGCCTTAATGTGAACAAAATTGCCATTTTGATAGACTTTTTATTCTACTCAGAAGCTTCTATTTTGACCAATTTCAGGCATTAAAATGACTCTAAACACTCTTGTTTTAGTTCCAAAAGTGATAATTCACATGCAATAGTCATTTACAGTCAAAAAATTAAACATTAAAAAACTTACCATTTCTGACCATCTGGAGAAAGTTCGACAGGTCTCGGTTCCTCGTTTTTCATCAGAAAATTGATTTTTTGTACTGTCGAAAAATTGATTGAAAATGTCATTTGGATTGTGCCTCATGTTGAATAACTACTTTTTAAAGCCTTAATGTGAACAAAATTGCCATTTTGATAGACTTTTTATTCTACTCAGAAGCTTCTATTTTGACCAATTTCAGGCATTAAAATGACTCTAAACACTCTTGTGTTAGTTCCAAAAGTGATAATTCACATGCAATAGTCATTTACAGTCAAAAAATTATACATTAAAAAATTACCATTTCTGACCATCTGGAGAAAGTTCGACAGGTCACAGGTCCTCGTTTTTCATCAGAAAATTGATTTTTTGGACTGTAGAAAAATTGATTGAAAATGTCATTTGGATTGTGCCTCATGTTGAATAACTACTTTTTAAAGCCTTAATGTGAACAAAATTGCCATTTTGATAGACTTTTTATTCTACTCAGAAGCTTCTATTTTGACCAATTTCAGGCATTAAAATGACTCTAAACACTCTTGTGTTAGTTCCAAAAGTGATAATTCACATGCAATAGTCATTTACAGTCAAAAAATTAAACATTAAAAAACTTACCATTTCTGACCATCTGGAGAAAGTTCGACAGGTCACAGTTCCTCGTTTTTCATCAGAAAATTGATTTTTTGGACTGTAGAAAAATTGATTGAAAATGTCATTTGGATTGTGCCTCATGTTGAATAACTACTTTTTAAAGCCTCAATGTGACCAAAATTGCCATTTTTACAGACTTTTTCTCCTACTCAGAAGCTTCTATTTCAACTAATTTCAAGCATTAAAATGACTCTAAACACTCTTGTTTTAGTTCCAAAAGTGATAATTCACATGCAATAGTCTTTTACAGTCAAAAAATTAAACATTAAAAAACTTACCATTTCTGACCATCTGGAGAAAGTTCGACAGGTCACGGTTCCTCGTTTTTCATCAGAAAATTGATTTTTTGTACTGTCGAAAAATTGATTGAAAATGTCATTTGGATTGTGCCTCATGTTGAATAACTACTTTTTAAAGCCTTAATGTGAACAAAATTGCCATTTTGATAGACTTTTTATTCTACTCAGAAGCTTCTATTTCGACCAATTTCAGGCATTAAAATGACACTAAACACTCTTGTTTTAGTTTCAAAAGTGATAATTCACATACAATAGTCATTTACAGTCAAAAAACTTCAACATTAAAAAATTACCTTTTCTGACCATCTGGAGAAAGTTCGACAGGTCACGGGTCCTCGTTTTTCATCAGAAAATTGATTTTTTGGACTGTAGAAAAGTTGATTGAAAATGTCATTTGGATTGTGCCTCATGTTGAATAACTACTTTTTAAAGCCTCAATGGGACCAAAATTGCCATTTTTACAGACTTTTTCTCCTACTCAGAAGCTTCTATTTCAACTAATTTCAAGCATTAAAATGACTCTAAACACTCTTGTTTTAGTTCCAAAAGTGATAATTCACATGCAATAGTCATTTACAGTCAAAAAATTAAACATTAAAAAACTTACCATTTCTGACCATCTGGAGAAAGTTCGACAGGTCACGGGCCCTCGTTTTTCATCAGAAAATTGTTTTTTTGGACTGTAGAAAAATTGATTGAAAATGTCATTTGGATTGTGCCTCATGTTGAATAACTACTTTTTAAAGCCTTAATGTGACCAAAATTGCCATTTTTACAGACTTTTTCTCCTACTCAGAAGCTTCTATTTCAACTAATTTCAGGAATTAAAATGACTCTAAACACTCTTGTTTTAGTTCCAAAAGTGATAATTCACATGCAATAGTCATTTACAGTCAAAAAATTAAACATTAAAAAACTTACCATTTCTGACCATCTGGAGAAAGTTCGACAGGTCACGGGCCCTCGTTTTTCATCAGAAAATTGTTTTTTTGGACTATAGAAAAATTGATTGAAAATGTCATTTGGATTGTGCCTCATGTTGAATAACTACTTTTTAAAGCCTTAATGTGAACAAAATTGCCATTTTTACAGACTTTTTCTTCTACTCAGAAGCTTTTATTTCGACCAATTTCAGTCATTAAAATGACTCTAAACACTCTTGTTTTAGTTCCAAAAGTGATAATTCACATGCAATAGTCATTTATAGTCAAAAAATTTAAACATTAAAAAATTACCATTTCTGACCATCTGGAGAAAGGTGGACAGGTCACGGGTCCTAGTTTTTCATCAGAAAATAGTTTTTTTGGACTGTAAAAAAATTAATTGAAAATGTCATTTGGATTGTGCCTCATGTTGAATAACTACCTTTTAAAGCCTTAATGTGAACAAAATTGACATTTTGATAGACTTTTTATTCTACTCAGAAGCTTCTATTTTGACCAATTTCAGGCATTAAAATGACTCTAAACACTCTTGTTTTAGTTCCAAAAGTGATAATTCACATGCAATAGTCATTTACAGTCAAAAAATTAAACATTAAAAATTACCTTTTCTGACCATCTGGAGAAAGTTCGACAGGTCACGGGTCCTCGTTTTTCATCAGAAAATTGATTTTTTGGACTGTAGAAAAACTGATTGAAAATGTCATTTGGATTGTGCCTCGTGTTGAATAACTACTTTTTAAAGCCTTAATGTGAACAAAATTGCCATTTTTACAGAGTTTTTCTTCTACTCAGAAGCTTCTATTTCGACCAATTTCAGGCATTAAAATGACTCTAAACACTCTTGTTTTAGTTCCAAAAGTGATAATTCACATGCAATAGTCATTTACAGTCAAATAATTAAACATTAAAAAACTTACCATTTCTGACCATCTGGAGAAAGTTCGACAGGTCACGGGTCCTCGTTTTTCATCAGAAAATTGATTTTTTGGACTGTAAAAAAATTGATTGAAAATGTCATTTGGATTGTGCCTCATGTTGAATAACTACTTTTTAAAGCCTTAATGTGAACAAAATTGCCATTTTGATAGACTTTTTATTCTACTCAGAAGCTTCTATTTCGACCAATTTCAGGCATTAAAATGACACTAAACACTCTTGTTTTAGTTTCGAAAGTGATAATTCACATACAATAGTCATTTACAGTAAAAAAACTTCAACATTAAAAAATTACCTTTTCTGACCATCTGGAGAAAGTTCGACAGGTCTCGGTTCCTCGTTTTTCATCAGAAAATTGATTTTTTGTACTGTCGAAAAATTGATTGAAAATGTCATTTGGATTGTGCCTCATGTTGAATAACTACTTTTTAAAGCCTTAATGTGAACAAAATTGCCATTTTGATAGACTTTTTATTCTACTCAGAAGCTTCTATTTCGACCAATTTCAGGCATTAAAATGACACTAAACACTCTTGTTTTAGTTTCGAAAGTGATAATTCACATACAATAGTCATTTACAGTCAAAAAACTTCAACATTAAAAAATTACCTTTTCTGACCATCTGGAGAAAGTTCGACAGGTCACGGGTCCTCGTTTTTCATCAGAAAATTGATTTTTTGTACTGTAGAAAAATTGATTGAAAATGTCATTTGGATTGTGCCTCATGTTGAATAACTACTTTTTAAAGCCTTAATGTGAACAAAATTGCCATTTTTACAGACTTTTTCTTCTACTCAGAAGCTTCTATTTCGACAAATTTCAGGCATTAAAATCACTCTAAACACTCTTGTTTTAGTTCCAAAAGTGATAATTCACATGCAATAGTCATTTACAGTCAAAAAATTAAACATTAAAAAACTTACCATTTCTGACCATCTGGAGAAAGTTCGACAGGTCACGGGTCCTTGTTTTTCATCAGAAAATTGATTTTATGACTGTAGAAAAATTGATTGAAAATGTCATTTGGATTGTGCCTCATGTTGAATATCTACTTTTTAAAGCCTTAATGTGAACAAAATTGCCATTTTTACAGACTTTTTCTTCTACTCAGAAGCTTCTATTTCAACCAATTTCAGGCATTAAAATGACACTAAACACTCTTGTTTTAGTTCCAAAAGTGATAATTCACATGCAATAGTCATTTACAGTCAAAAAATTATACATTAAAAAATTACCATTTCTGACCATCTAGAGAAAGTTCGACAGGTCACGGGTCCTCGTTTTTCATCAGAAAATTGATTTTTTGGACTGTAGAAAAATTGATTGAAAATGTCATTTGGATTGTGCCTCATGTTGAATAACTACTTTTTAAAGCCTTAATGTGAAAAAAATTGCCATTTTGATAGACTTTTTATTCTACTCAGAAGCTTCTATTTTGACCAATTTCAGGCATTAAAATGACTCTAAACACTCTTGTGTTAGTTCCAAAAGTGATAATTCACATGCAATAGTCATTTACAGTCAAAAAATTAAACATTAAAAAACTTACCATTTCTGACCATCTGGAGAAAGTTCGACAGGTCACGGGTCCTCGTTTTTCATCAGAAAATTGATTTTTTGGACTGTAGAAAAATTGATTGAAAATGTCATTTGGATTGTGCCTCATGTTGAATAACTACTTTTTAAAGCCTCAATGTGACCAAAATTGCCATTTTTACAGACTTTTTCTCCTACTCAGAAGCTTCTATTTCAACCAATTTCAGGCATTAAAATGACTCTAAACACTCTTGTTTTAGTTCCAAAAGTGATAATTCACATGCAATAGTCATTTACAGTCAAAAAATTAAACATTAAAAAACTTACCATTTCTGACCATCTGGAGAAAGTTCGACAGGTCACAGTTCCTCGTTTTTCATCAGAAAATTGATTTTTTGGACTGTAGAAAAATTGATTGAAAATGTCATTTGGATTGTGCCTCATGTTGAATAACTACTTTTTAAAGCCTCAATGTGACCAAAATTGCCATTTTTACAGACTTTTTCTCCTACTCAGAAGCTTCTATTTCAACTAATTTCAAGCATTAAAATGACTCTAAACACTCTTGTTTTAGTTCCAAAAGTGATAATTCACATGCAATAGTCTTTTACAGTCAAAAAATTAAACATTAAAAAACTTACCATTTCTGACCATCTGGAGAAAGTTCGACAGGTCACGGTTCCTCGTTTTTCATCAGAAAATTGATTTTTTGTACTGTCGAAAAATTGATTGAAAATGTCATTTGGATTGTGCCTCATGTTGAATAACTACTTTTTAAAGCCTTAATGTGAACAAAATTGCCATTTTGATAGACTTTTTATTCTACTCAGAAGCTTCTATTTCGACCAATTTCAGGCATTAAAATGACACTAAACACTCTTGTTTTAGTTTCAAAAGTGATAATTCACATACAATAGTCATTTACAGTCAAAAAACTTCAACATTAAAAAATTACCTTTTCTGACCATCTGGAGAAAGTTCGACAGGTCACGGGTCCTCGTTTTTCATCAGAAAATTGATTTTTTGGACTGTAGAAAAGTTGATTGAAAATGTCATTTGGATTGTGCCTCATGTTGAATAACTACTTTTTAAAGCCTCAATGGGACCAAAATTGCCATTTTTACAGACTTTTTCTCCTACTCAGAAGCTTCTATTTCAACTAATTTCAAGCATTAAAATGACTCTAAACACTCTTGTTTTAGTTCCAAAAGTGATAATTCACATGCAATAGTCATTTACAGTCAAAAAATTAAACATTAAAAAACTTACCATTTCTGACCATCTGGAGAAAGTTCGACAGGTCACGGGCCCTCGTTTTTCATCAGAAAATTGTTTTTTTGGACTGTAGAAAAATTGATTGAAAATGTCATTTGGATTGTGCCTCATGTTGAATAACTACTTTTTAAAGCCTTAATGTGACCAAAATTGCCATTTTTACAGACTTTTTCTCCTACTCAGAAGCTTCTATTTCAACTAATTTCAGGAATTAAAATGACTCTAAACACTCTTGTTTTAGTTCCAAAAGTGATAATTCACATGCAATAGTCATTTACAGTCAAAAAATTAAACATTAAAAAACTTACCATTTCTGACCATCTGGAGAAAGTTCGACAGGTCACGGGCCCTCGTTTTTCATCAGAAAATTGTTTTTTTGGACTATAGAAAAATTGATTGAAAATGTCATTTGGATTGTGCCTCATGTTGAATAACTACTTTTTAAAGCCTTAATGTGAACAAAATTGCCATTTTTACAGACTTTTTCTTCTACTCAGAAGCTTTTATTTCGACCAATTTCAGTCATTAAAATGACTCTAAACACTCTTGTTTTAGTTCCAAAAGTGATAATTCACATGCAATAGTCATTTATAGTCAAAAAATTTAAACATTAAAAAATTACCATTTCTGACCATCTGGAGAAAGGTGGACAGGTCACGGGTCCTAGTTTTTCATCAGAAAATAGTTTTTTTGGACTGTAAAAAAATTAATTGAAAATGTCATTTGGATTGTGCCTCATGTTGAATAACTACCTTTTAAAGCCTTAATGTGAACAAAATTGACATTTTGATAGACTTTTTATTCTACTCAGAAGCTTCTATTTTGACCAATTTCAGGCATTAAAATGACTCTAAACACTCTTGTTTTAGTTCCAAAAGTGATAATTCACATGCAATAGTCATTTACAGTCAAAAAATTAAACATTAAAAATTACCTTTTCTGACCATCTGGAGAAAGTTCGACAGGTCACGGGTCCTCGTTTTTCATCAGAAAATTGATTTTTTGGACTGTAGAAAAACTGATTGAAAATGTCATTTGGATTGTGCCTCGTGTTGAATAACTACTTTTTAAAGCCTTAATGTGAACAAAATTGCCATTTTTACAGAGTTTTTCTTCTACTCAGAAGCTTCTATTTCGACCAATTTCAGGCATTAAAATGACTCTAAACACTCTTGTTTTAGTTCCAAAAGTGATAATTCACATGCAATAGTCATTTACAGTCAAATAATTAAACATTAAAAAACTTACCATTTCTGACCATCTGGAGAAAGTTCGACAGGTCACGGGTCCTCGTTTTTCATCAGAAAATTGATTTTTTGGACTGTAAAAAAATTGATTGAAAATGTCATTTGGATTGTGCCTCATGTTGAATAACTACTTTTTAAAGCCTTAATGTGAACAAAATTGCCATTTTGATAGACTTTTTATTCTACTCAGAAGCTTCTATTTCGACCAATTTCAGGCATTAAAATGACACTAAACACTCTTGTTTTAGTTTCGAAAGTGATAATTCACATACAATAGTCATTTACAGTAAAAAAACTTCAACATTAAAAAATTACCTTTTCTGACCATCTGGAGAAAGTTCGACAGGTCTCGGTTCCTCGTTTTTCATCAGAAAATTGATTTTTTGTACTGTCGAAAAATTGATTGAAAATGTCATTTGGATTGTGCCTCATGTTGAATAACTACTTTTTAAAGCCTTAATGTGAACAAAATTGCCATTTTGATAGACTTTTTATTCTACTCAGAAGCTTCTATTTCGACCAATTTCAGGCATTAAAATGACACTAAACACTCTTGTTTTAGTTTCGAAAGTGATAATTCACATACAATAGTCATTTACAGTCAAAAAACTTCAACATTAAAAAATTACCTTTTCTGACCATCTGGAGAAAGTTCGACAGGTCACGGGTCCTCGTTTTTCATCAGAAAATTGATTTTTTGTACTGTAGAAAAATTGATTGAAAATGTCATTTGGATTGTGCCTCATGTTGAATAACTACTTTTTAAAGCCTTAATGTGAACAAAATTGCCATTTTTACAGACTTTTTCTTCTACTCAGAAGCTTCTATTTCGACAAATTTCAGGCATTAAAATCACTCTAAACACTCTTGTTTTAGTTCCAAAAGTGATAATTCACATGCAATAGTCATTTACAGTCAAAAAATTAAACATTAAAAAACTTACCATTTCTGACCATCTGGAGAAAGTTCGACAGGTCACGGGTCCTTGTTTTTCATCAGAAAATTGATTTTATGACTGTAGAAAAATTGATTGAAAATGTCATTTGGATTGTGCCTCATGTTGAATATCTACTTTTTAAAGCCTTAATGTGAACAAAATTGCCATTTTTACAGACTTTTTCTTCTACTCAGAAGCTTCTATTTCAACCAATTTCAGGCATTAAAATGACACTAAACACTCTTGTTTTAGTTCCAAAAGTGATAATTCACATGCAATAGTCATTTACAGTCAAAAAATTATACATTAAAAAATTACCATTTCTGACCATCTAGAGAAAGTTCGACAGGTCACGGGTCCTCGTTTTTCATCAGAAAATTGATTTTTTGGACTGTAGAAAAATTGATTGAAAATGTCATTTGGATTGTGCCTCATGTTGAATAACTACTTTTTAAAGCCTTAATGTGAAAAAAATTGCCATTTTGATAGACTTTTTATTCTACTCAGAAGCTTCTATTTTGACCAATTTCAGGCATTAAAATGACTCTAAACACTCTTGTGTTAGTTCCAAAAGTGATAATTCACATGCAATAGTCATTTACAGTCAAAAAATTAAACATTAAAAAACTTACCATTTCTGACCATCTGGAGAAAGTTCGACAGGTCACGGGTCCTCGTTTTTCATCAGAAAATTGATTTTTTGGACTGTAGAAAAATTGATTGAAAATGTCATTTGGATTGTGCCTCATGTTGAATAACTACTTTTTAAAGCCTCAATGTGACCAAAATTGCCATTTTTACAGACTTTTTCTCCTACTCAGAAGCTTCTATTTCAACCAATTTCAGGCATTAAAATGACTCTAAACACTCTTGTTTTAGTTCCAAAAGTGATAATTCACATGCAATAGTCATTTACAGTCAAAAAATTATACATTAAAAAATTACCATTTCTGACCATCTGGAGAAAGTTCGACAGGTCACGGGTCCTCGTTTTTCATCAGAAAATTGATTTTTTGGACTGTAAAAAAATTGATTGAAAATGTCATTTGGATTGTGCCTCATGTTGAATAACTACTTTTTAAAGCCTTAATGTGAACAAAATTGCCATTTTGATAGACTTTTTATTCTACTCAGAAGCTTCTATTTTGACCAATTTCAGGCATTAAAATGACTCAAACACTCTTGTGTTAGTTCCAAAAGTGATAATTCACATGCAATAGTCATTTACAGTCAAAAAATTAAACATTAAAAAACTTACCATTTCTGACCATCTGGAGAAAGTTCGACAGGTCACCGGTCCTCGTTTTTCATCAGAAAATTGTTTTTTTGGACTGTAAAAAAATTGATTGAAAATGTCATTTGGATTGTGCCTCATGTTGAATAACTACTTTTTAAAGCCTCAATGTGACCAAAATTGCCATTTTTACAGACTTTTTCTCCTACTCAGAAGCTTCTATTTCAACCAATTTCAGGCATTAAAATGACTCTAAACACTCTTGTTTTAGTTCCAAAAGTGATAATTCACATGCAATAGTCATTTACAGTCAAAAAATTATACATTAAAAACTTACCATTTCTGACCATCTGGAGAAAGTTCGACAGGTCACAGGTCCTCGTTTTTCATCAGAAAATTGATTTTTTGGACTGTAGAAAAGTTGATTGAAAATGTCATTTGGATTGTGCCTCATGTTGAATAACTACTTTTTAAAGCCTCAATCGGACCAAAATTGCCATTTTTACAGACTTTTTCTCCTTCTCAGAAGCTTCTATTTCAACTAATTTCAGGCATTAAAACGACTCTAAACACTCTTGTTTTAGTTCCAAAAGTGATAATTCACATGCAATAGTCATTTACAGTCAAGAAATTAAACATTAAAAAACTTACCATTTCTGACAATCTGGAGAAAGTTCGACAGGTCACGGGCCCTCGTTTTTCATCAGAAAATTGATTTTTTTGGACTGTATAAAAATTGATTTAAAACGTCATTTGGATTGTGCCTCATGTTGAATAACTACTTTTTAAAGCCTTAATGTGAACAAAATTGCCATTTTTACAGACTTATTCTTCTACTCAGAAGCTTCTATTTCGACCAATTTCAGGCATTAAAATGACTCTAAACACTCTTGTTTTAGTTCCAAAAGTGATAATTCACATGCAATAGTCATTTACAGTCAAAAAATTAAACATTAAAAAATTACCATTTCTAACCATCTGGAGAAAGTTCGACAGGTCACGGGTCCTCGTTTTTCATCAGAAAATTGATTTTTTGTACAGAAGAAAAATTGATTGAAAATGTCATTTGGATTGTGCCTCATGTTGAATAACTACTTTTTAAAGCCTTAATGTGAACAAAATTGCCATTTTTACAGACTTTTTCTTCTACTCAGAAGCTTCTATTTCGACCAATTTCAGGCATTAAAATGACTCTAAACACTCTTGTTTTAGTTCCAAAAGTGATAATTCACATGCAATAGTCATTTACAGTCAAAAAATTAAACATTAAAAAACTTACCATTTCTGACCATCTGGAGAAAGTTCGACAGGTCACGGGTCCTCGTTTTTCATCAGAAAATTGATTTTTTGGACTGTAGAAAAATTGATTGAAAATGTCATTTGGATTGTGCCTCATGTTGAATAACTACTTTTTAAAGCCTCAATGTGACCAAAATTGCCATTTTTACAGACTTTTTCTCCTACTCAGAAGCTTCGATTTCAACCAATTTCAGGCATTAAAATGACTCTAAACACTCTTGTTTTAGTTCCAAAAGTGATAATTCACATGCAATAGTCATTTACAGTCAAAAAATTATACATTAAAAAATTACCATTTCTGACCATCTGGAGAAAGTTCGACAGGTCACGGGTCCTCGTTTTTCATCAGAAAATTGATTTTTTGGACTGTAGAAAAATTGATTGAAAATGTCATTTGGATTGTGCCTCATGTTGAATAACTACTTTTTAAAGCCTTAATGTGAACAAAATTGCCATTTTGATAGACTTTTTATTCTACTCAGAAGCTTCTATTTTGACCAATTTCAGGCATTAAAATGACTCTAAACACTCTTGTGTTAGTTCCAAAAGTGATAATTCACATGCAATAGTCATTTACAGTCAAAAAATTAAACATTAAAAAACTTACCATTTCTGACCATCTGGAGAAAGTTCGACAGGTCACAGGTCCTCGTTTTTCATCAGAAAATTGATTTTTTGGACTGTAGAAAAATTGATTGAAAATGTCATTTGGATTGTGCCTCATGTTGAATAACTACTTTTTAAAGCCTCAATGTGACCAAAATTGCCATTTTTACAGACTTATTCTTCTACTCAGAAGCTTCTATTTCGACCAATTTCAGGCATTAAAATGACTCTAAACACTCTTGTTTTAGTTCCAAAAGTGATAATTCACATGCAATAGTCATTTACAGTCAAAAAATTAAACATTAAAAAATTACCATTTCTAACCATCTGGAGAAAGTTCGACAGGTCACGGGTCCTCGTTTTTCATCAGAAAATTGATTTTTTGTACAGAAGAAAAATTGATTGAAAATGTCATTTGGATTGTGCCTCATGTTGAATAACTACTTTTTAAAGCCTTAATGTGAACAAAATTGCCATTTTTACAGACTTTTTCTTCTACTCAGAAGCTTCTATTTCGACCAATTTCAGGCATTAAAATGACTCTAAACACTCTTGTTTTAGTTCCAAAAGTGATAATTCACATGCAATAGTCATTTATAGTCAAAAAATTAAACATTAAAAAAATTACCATTTCTGACCATCTGGAGAAAGTTCGACAGGTCACGGGTCCTCGTTTTTCATCAGAAAATTGATTTTTTTGGACTGTAAAAAAATTGATTGAAAATGTCATTTGGATTGTGCCTCATGTTGAATAACTACTTTTTAAAGCCTTAATGTGAACAAAATTGCCATTTTGATAGACTTTTTATTCTACTCAGAAGCTTCTATTTCGACCAATTTCAGGCATTAAAATGACACTAAACACTCTTGTTTTAGTTTCGAAAGTGATAATTCACATACAATAGTCATTTACAGTCAAAAAACTTCAACATTAAAAAATTACCTTTTCTGACCATCTGGAGAAAGTTCGACAGGTCACGGGTCCTCGTTTTTCATCAGAAAATTGATTTTTTGTACTGTAGAAAAATTGATTGAAAATGTCATTTGGATTGTGCCTCATGTTGAATAACTACTTTTTAAAGCCTTAATGTGAACAAAATTGCCATTTTTACAGACTTTTTCTTCTACTCAGAAGCTTCTATTTCGACAAATTTCAGGCATTAAAATGACTCTAAACACTCTTGTTTTAGTTCCAAAAGTGATAATTCACATGCAATAGTCATTTACAGTCAAGAAATTAAACATTAAAAAACTTACCATTTCTGACCATCTGGAGAAAGTTCGACAGGTCACGGGTCCTTGTTTTTCATCAGAAAATTGATTTTTTGGACTGTAGAAAAATTGATTGAAAATGTCATTTGGATTGTGCCTCGTGTTGAATAACTACTTTTTAAAGCCTTAATGTGAACAAAATTGCCATTTTTACAGACTTTTTCTTCTACTCAGAAGCTTCTATTTCGACAAATTTCAGGCATTAAAATGACTCTAAACACTCTTGTTTTAGTTCCAAAAGTGATAATTCACATGCAATAGTCATTTACAGTCAAATAATTAAACATTAAAAAACTTACCATTTCTGACCATCTGGAGAAAGTTCGACAGGTCACGGGTCCTCGTTTTTCATCAGAAAATTGATTTTTTGGACTGTAGAAAAGTTGATAGAAAATATCATTTGGATTGTGCCTCATGTTGAATAACTACTTTTTAAAGCCTCAATGGGACCAAAATTGCCATTTTTACAGACTTTTTCTCCTACTCAGAAGCTTCTATTTCAACTAATTTCAGGCTTTAAAATGACTCTAAACACTCTCGTTTTAGTTCCAAAAGTGATAATTCACATGCAATAGTCATTTACAGTCAAAAAATTAAACATTAAAAAACTTACCATTTCTGACCATCTGGAGAAAGTTCGACAGGTCACGGGTCCTTGTTTTTCATCAAAAAATTGATTTTATAACTGTAGAAAAATTGATTGAAAATGTCATTTGGATTGTGCCTCATGTTGAATAACTACTTTTTAAAGCCTTAATGTGAACAAAATTGCCATTTTTACAGACTTATTCTTCTACTCAGAAGCTTCTATTTCGACCAATTTCAGGCATTAAAATGACTCTAAACACTCTTGTGTTAGTTCCAAAAGTGATAATTCACATGCAATAGTCATTTACAGTCAAAAAATTAAACATTAAAAAACTTACCATTTCTGACCATCTGGAGAAAGTTCGACAGGTCACGGGTCCTCGTTTTTCATCAGAAAATTGATTTTTTGGACTGTAGAAAAATTGATTGAAAATGTCATTTGGATTGTGCCTCATGTTGAATAACTACTTTTTAAAGCCTCAATGTGACCAAAATTGCCATTTTTACAGACTTTTTCTCCTTCTCAGAAGCTTCTATTTCAACCAATTTCAGGCATTAAAATGACTCTAAACACTCTTGTTTTAGTTCCAAAAGTGATAATTCACATGCAATAGTCATTTACAGTCAAAAAATTATACATTAAAAAATTACCATTTCTGACCATCTGGAGAAAGTTCGACAGGTCACGGGTCCTCGTTTTTCATCAGAAAATTGATTTTTTGGACTGTAGAAAAATTGATTGAAAATGTCATTTGGATTGTGCCTCATGTTGAATAACTACTTTTTAAAGCCTTAATGTGAACAAAATTGCCATTTTGATAGACTTTTTATTCTACTCAGAAGCTTCTATTTTGACCAATTTCAGGCATTAAAATGACTCTAAACACTCTTGTGTTAGTTCCAAAAGTGATAATTCACATGCAATAGTCATTTACAGTCAAAAAATTAAACATTAAAAAACTTACCATTTCTGACCATCTGGAGAAAGTTCGACAGGTCACAGGTCCTCGTTTTTCATCAGAAAATTGATTTTTTGGACTGTAGAAAAATTGATTGAAAATGTCATTTGGATTGTGCCTCATGTTGAATAGCTACTTTTTAAAGCCTCAATGTGACCAAAATTGCCATTTTTACAGACTTTTTCTCCTACTCAGAAGCTTCTATTTCAACTAATTTCAAGCATTAAAATGACTCTAAACACTCTTGTTTTAGTTCCAAAAGTGATAATTCACATGCAATAGTCATTTACAGTCAAAAAATTAAACATTAAAAAACTTACCATTTCTGACCATCTGGAGAAAGTTCGACAGGTCACGGGCCCTCGTTTTTCATCAGAAAATTGTTTTTTTGGACTATAGAAAAATTGATTGAAAATGTCATTTGGATTGTGCCTCATGTTGAATAACTACTTTTTAAAGCCTTAATGTGAACAAAATTGCCATTTTGATAGACTTTTTATTCTACTCAGAAGCTTCTATTTTGACCAATTTCAGGCATTAAAATGACTCTAAACACTCTTGTTTTAGTTCCAAAAGTGATAATTCACATGCAATAGTCATTTACAGTCAAAAAATTATACATTAAAAAATTACCATTTCTGACCATCTGGAGAAAGTTCGACAGGTCACGGGTCCTCGTTTTTCATCAGAAAATTGATTTTTTGGACTGTAGAAAAATTGATTGAAAATGTCATTTGGATTGTGCCTCATGTTGAATAACTACTTTTTAAAGCCTTAATGTGAACAAAATTGCCATTTTGATAGACTTTTTATTCTACTCAGAAGCTTCTATTTTGACCAATTTCAGGCATTAAAATGACTCAAACACTCTTGTGTTAGTTCCAAAAGTGATAATTCACATGCAATAGTCATTTACAGTCAAAAAATTAAACATTAAAAAACTTACCATTTCTGACCATCTGGAGAAAGTTCGACAGGTCACCGGTCCTCGTTTTTCATCAGAAAATTGTTTTTTTGGACTGTAAAAAAATTGATTGAAAATGTCATTTGGATTGTGCCTCATGTTGAATAACTACTTTTTAAAGCCTCAATGTGACCAAAATTGCCATTTTTACAGACTTTTTCTCCTACTCAGAAGCTTCTATTTCAACCAATTTCAGGCATTAAAATGACTCTAAACACTCTTGTTTTAGTTCCAAAAGTGATAATTCACATGCAATAGTCATTTACAGTCAAAAAATTATACATTAAAAACTTACCATTTCTGACCATCTGGAGAAAGTTCGACAGGTCACAGGTCCTCGTTTTTCATCAGAAAATTGATTTTTTGGACTGTAGAAAAGTTGATTGAAAATGTCATTTGGATTGTGCCTCATGTTGAATAACTACTTTTTAAAGCCTCAATCGGACCAAAATTGCCATTTTTACAGACTTTTTCTCCTTCTCAGAAGCTTCTATTTCAACTAATTTCAGGCATTAAAACGACTCTAAACACTCTTGTTTTAGTTCCAAAAGTGATAATTCACATGCAATAGTCATTTACAGTCAAGAAATTAAACATTAAAAAACTTACCATTTCTGACAATCTGGAGAAAGTTCGACAGGTCACGGGCCCTCGTTTTTCATCAGAAAATTGATTTTTTTGGACTGTATAAAAATTGATTTAAAACGTCATTTGGATTGTGCCTCATGTTGAATAACTACTTTTTAAAGCCTTAATGTGAACAAAATTGCCATTTTTACAGACTTATTCTTCTACTCAGAAGCTTCTATTTCGACCAATTTCAGGCATTAAAATGACTCTAAACACTCTTGTTTTAGTTCCAAAAGTGATAATTCACATGCAATAGTCATTTACAGTCAAAAAATTAAACATTAAAAAATTACCATTTCTAACCATCTGGAGAAAGTTCGACAGGTCACGGGTCCTCGTTTTTCATCAGAAAATTGATTTTTTGTACAGAAGAAAAATTGATTGAAAATGTCATTTGGATTGTGCCTCATGTTGAATAACTACTTTTTAAAGCCTTAATGTGAACAAAATTGCCATTTTTACAGACTTTTTCTTCTACTCAGAAGCTTCTATTTCGACCAATTTCAGGCATTAAAATGACTCTAAACACTCTTGTTTTAGTTCCAAAAGTGATAATTCACATGCAATAGTCATTTATAGTCAAAAAATTAAACATTAAAAAATTACCATTTCTGACCATCTGGAGAAAGTTCGACAGGTCACGGGTCCTTGTTTTTCATCAGAAAATTGATTTTTTTGGACTGTAAAAAAATTGATTGAAAATGTCATTTGGATTGTGCCTCATGTTGAATAACTACTTTTTAAAGCCTTAATGTGAACAAAATTGCCATTTTGATAGACTTTTTATTCTACTCAGAAGCTTCTATTTTGACCAATTTCAGGCATTAAAATGACTCTAAACACTCTTGTTTTAGTTCCAAAAGTGATAATTCACATGCAATAGTCATTTACAGTCAAAAAATTAAACATTAAAAAACTTACCATTTCTGACCATCTGGAGAAAGTTCGACAGGTCACGGGTCCTCGTTTTTCATCAGAAAATTGATTTTTTGGACTGTAGAAAAATTGATTGAAAATGTCATTTAGATTGTGCCTCATGTTGAATAACTACTTTTTAAAGCCTCAATGTGACCAAAATTGCCATTTTTACAGACTTTTTCTCCTACTCAGAAGCTTCGATTTCAACCAATTTCAGGCATTAAAATGACTCTAAACACTCTTGTTTTAGTTCCAAAAGTGATAATTCACATGCAATAGTCATTTACAGTCAAAAAATTATACATTAAAAAATTACCATTTCTGACCATCTGGAGAAAGTTCGACAGGTCACGGGTCCTCGTTTTTCATCAGAAAATTGATTTTTTGGACTGTAGAAAAATTGATTGAAAATGTCATTTGGATTGTGCCTCATGTTGAATAACTACTTTTTAAAGCCTTAATGTGAACAAAATTGCCATTTTGATAGACTTTTTATTCTACTCAGAAGCTTCTATTTTGACCAATTTCAGGCATTAAAATGACTCTAAACACTCTTGTGTTAGTTCCAAAAGTGATAATTCACATGCAATAGTCATTTACAGTCAAAAAATTAAACATTAAAAAACTTACCATTTCTGACCATCTGGAGAAAGTTCGACAGGTCACAGGTCCTCGTTTTTCATCAGAAAATTGATTTTTTGGACTGTAGAAAAATTGATTGAAAATGTCATTTGGATTGTGCCTCATGTTGAATAACTACTTTTTAAAGCCTCAATGTGACCAAAATTGCCATTTTTACAGACTTATTCTTCTACTCAGAAGCTTCTATTTCGACCAATTTCAGGCATTAAAATGACTCTAAACACTCTTGTTTTAGTTCCAAAAGTGATAATTCACATGCAATAGTCATTTACAGTCAAAAAATTAAACATTAAAAAATTACCATTTCTAACCATCTGGAGAAAGTTCGACAGGTCACGGGTCCTCGTTTTTCATCAGAAAATTGATTTTTTGTACAGAAGAAAAATTGATTGAAAATGTCATTTGGATTGTGCCTCATGTTGAATAACTACTTTTTAAAGCCTTAATGTGAACAAAATTGCCATTTTTACAGACTTTTTCTTCTACTCAGAAGCTTCTATTTCGACCAATTTCAGGCATTAAAATGACTCTAAACACTCTTGTTTTAGTTCCAAAAGTGATAATTCACATGCAATAGTCATTTATAGTCAAAAAATTAAACATTAAAAAAATTACCATTTCTGACCATCTGGAGAAAGTTCGACAGGTCACGGGTCCTCGTTTTTCATCAGAAAATTGATTTTTTTGGACTGTAAAAAAATTGATTGAAAATGTCATTTGGATTGTGCCTCATGTTGAATAACTACTTTTTAAAGCCTTAATGTGAACAAAATTGCCATTTTGATAGACTTTTTATTCTACTCAGAAGCTTCTATTTCGACCAATTTCAGGCATTAAAATGACACTAAACACTCTTGTTTTAGTTTCGAAAGTGATAATTCACATACAATAGTCATTTACAGTCAAAAAACTTCAACATTAAAAAATTACCTTTTCTGACCATCTGGAGAAAGTTCGACAGGTCACGGGTCCTCGTTTTTCATCAGAAAATTGATTTTTTGTACTGTAGAAAAATTGATTGAAAATGTCATTTGGATTGTGCCTCATGTTGAATAACTACTTTTTAAAGCCTTAATGTGAACAAAATTGCCATTTTTACAGACTTTTTCTTCTACTCAGAAGCTTCTATTTCGACAAATTTCAGGCATTAAAATGACTCTAAACACTCTTGTTTTAGTTCCAAAAGTGATAATTCACATGCAATAGTCATTTACAGTCAAAAAATTAAACATTAAAAAACTTACCATTTCTGACCATCTGGAGAAAGTTCGACAGGTCACGGGTCCTTGTTTTTCATCAGAAAATTGATTTTTTGGACTGTAGAAAAATTGATTGAAAATGTCATTTGGATTGTGCCTCGTGTTGAATAACTACTTTTTAAAGCCTTAATGTGAACAAAATTGCCATTTTTACAGACTTTTTCTTCTACTCAGAAGCTTCTATTTCGACAAATTTCAGGCATTAAAATGACTCTAAACACTCTTGTTTTAGTTCCAAAAGTGATAATTCACATGCAATAGTCATTTACAGTCAAATAATTAAACATTAAAAAACTTACCATTTCTGACCATCTGGAGAAAGTTCGACAGGTCACGGGTCCTCGTTTTTCATCAGAAAATTGATTTTTTGGACTGTAGAAAAGTTGATAGAAAATATCATTTGGATTGTGCCTCATGTTGAATAACTACTTTTTAAAGCCTCAATGGGACCAAAATTGCCATTTTTACAGACTTTTTCTCCTACTCAGAAGCTTCTATTTCAACTAATTTCAGGCATTAAAATGACTCTAAACACTCTCGTTTTAGTTCCAAAAGTGATAATTCACATGCAATAGTCATTTACAGTCAAAAAATTAAACATTAAAAAACTTACCATTTCTGACCATCTGGAGAAAGTTCGACAGGTCACGGGTCCTTGTTTTTCATCAAAAAATTGATTTTATAACTGTAGAAAAATTGATTGAAAATGTCATTTGGATTGTGCCTCATGTTGAATAACTACTTTTTAAAGCCTTAATGTGAACAAAATTGCCATTTTTACAGACTTATTCTTCTACTCAGAAGCTTCTATTTCGACCAATTTCAGGCATTAAAATGACTCTAAACACTCTTGTTTTAGTTCCAAAAGTGATAATTCACATGCAATAGTCATTTACAGTCAAAAAATTATACATTAAAAAATTACCATTTCTGACAATCTGGAGAAAGTTCAACAGGTCACGGGTCCTCGTTTTTCATCAGAAAATTGATTTTTTGGACTGTAGAAAAATTGATTGAAAATGTCATTTGGATTGTGCCTCATGTTGAATAACTACTTTTTAAAGCCTTAATGTGAACAAAATTGCCATTTTGATAGACTTTTTATTCTACTCAGAAGCTTCTATTTTGACCAATTTCAGGCATTAAAATGACTCTAAACACTCTTGTGTTAGTTCCAAAAGTGATAATTCACATGCAATAGTCATTTACAGTCAAAAAATTAAACATTAAAAAACTTACCATTTCTGACCATCTGGAGAAAGTTCGACAGGTCACGGGTCCTCGTTTTTCATCAGAAAATGGATTTTTTGGACTGTAGAAAAATTGATTGAAAATGTCATTTGGATTGTGCCTCATGTTGAATAACTACTTTTTAAAGCCTCAATGTGACCAAAATTGCCATTTTTACAGACTTTTTCTCCTTCTCAGAAGCTTCTATTTCAACCAATTTCAGGCATTAAAATGACTCTAAACACTCTTGTTTTAGTTCCAAAAGTGATAATTCACATGCAATAGTCATTTACAGTCAAAAAATTATACATTAAAAAATTACCATTTCTGACCATCTGGAGAAAGTTCGACAGGTCACGGGTCCTCGTTTTTCATCAGAAAATTGATTTTTTGGACTGTAGAAAAATTGATTGAAAATGTCATTTGGATTGTGCCTCATGTTGAATAACTACTTTTTAAAGCCTTAATGTGAACAAAATTGCCATTTTGATAGACTTTTTATTCTACTCAGAAGCTTCTATTTTGACCAATTTCAGGCATTAAAATGACTCTAAGCACTCTTGTGTTAGTTCCAAAAGTGATAATTCACATGCAATAGTCATTTACAGTCAAAAAATTAAACATTAAAAAACTTACCATTTCTGACCATCTGGAGAAAGTTCGACAGGTCACAGGTCCTCGTTTTTCATCAGAAAATTGATTTTTTGGACTGTAGAAAAATTGATTGAAAATGTCATTTGGATTGTGCCTCATGTTGAATAGCTACTTTTTAAAGCCTCAATGTGACCAAAATTGCCATTTTTACAGACTTTTTCTCCTACTCAGAAGCTTCTATTTCAACTAATTTCAAGCATTAAAATGACTCTAAACACTCTTGTTTTAGTTCCAAAAGTGATAATTCACATGCAATAGTCATTTACAGTCAAAAAATTAAACATTAAAAAACTTACCATTTCTGACCATCTGGAGAAAGTTCGACAGGTCACGGGCCCTCGTTTTTCATCAGAAAATTGTTTTTTTGGACTATAGAAAAATTGATTGAAAATGTCATTTGGATTGTGCCTCATGTTGAATAACTACTTTTTAAAGCCTTAATGTGAACAAAATTGCCATTTTGATAGACTTTTTATTCTACTCAGAAGCTTCTATTTTGACCAATTTCAGGCATTAAAATGACTCTAAACACTCTTGTTTTAGTTCCAAAAGTGATAATTCACATGCAATAGTCATTTACAGTCAAAAAATTAAACATTAAAAAACTTACCATTTCTGACCATCTGGAGAAAGTTCGACAGGTCTCGGGTCCTCGTTTTTCATCAGAAAATTGATTTTTTGTACTGTCGAAAAATTGATTGAAAATGTCATTTGGATTGTGCCTCATGTTGAATAACTACTTTTTAAAGCCTTAATGTGAACAAAATTGCCATTTTGATAGACTTTTTATTCTACTCAGAAGCTTCTATTTCGACCAATTTCAGGCATTAAAATGACACTAAACACTCTTGTTTTAGTTTTGAAAGTGATAATTCACATACAATAGTAATTTACAGTCAAAAAACTTCAACATAAAAAAATTACCTTTTCTGACCATCTGGAGAAAGTTCGACAGGTCACGGGTCCTCGTTTTTCATCAGAAAATTGATTTTTTGTACTGTAGAAAAATTGATTGAAAATGTCATTTGGATTGTGCCTCATGTTGAATAACTACTTTTTAAAGCCTTAATGTGAACAAAATTGCCATTTTTACAGACTTTTTCTTCTACTCAGAAGCTTCTATTTTGACCAATTTCAGGCATTAAAATGACTCTAAACACTCTTGTGTTAGTTCCAAAAGTGATAATTCACATGCAATAGTCATTTACAGTCAAAAAATTAAACATTAAAAAACTTACCATTTCTGACCATCTGGAGAAAGTTCGACAGGTCACGGGTCCTCGTTTTTCATCAGAAAATTGATTTTTTGGACTGTAGAAAAATTGATTGAAAATGTCATTTGGATTGTGCCTCATGTTGAATAACTACTTTTTAAAGCCTCAATGTGACCAAAATTGCCATTTTTAAAGACTTTTTCTCCTACTCAGAAGCTTCTATTTCAACCAATTTCAGGCATTAAAATGACTCTAAACACTCTTGTTTTAGTTCCAAAAGTGATAATTCACATGCAATAGTCATTTACAGTCAAAAAATTATACATTAAAAAATTACCATTTCTGACCATCTGGAGAAAGTTCGACAGGTCACAGGTCCTCGTTTTTCATCAGAAAATTAATTTTTTGGACTGTAGAAAAATTGATTGAAAATGTCATTTGGATTGTGCCTCATGTTGAATAACTACTTTTTAAGCCTCAATGTGACCAAAATTGCCATTTTTACAGACTTTTTCTCCTACTCAGAAGCTTCTATTTCAACTAATTTCAAGCATTAAAATGACTCTAAACACTCTTGTTTTAGTTCCAAAAGTGATAATTCACATGCAATAGTCATTTACAGTCAAAAAATTAAACATTAAAAAACTTACCATTTCTGACCATCTGGAGAAAGTTCGACAGGTCACGGGCCCTCGTTTTTCATCAGAAAATTGTTTTTTTGGACTATAGAAAAATTGATTGAAAATGTCATTTGGATTGTGCCTCATGTTGAATAACTACTTTTTAAAGCCTTAATGTGAACAAAATTGCCATTTTGATAGACTTTTTATTCTACTCAGAAGCTTCTATTTTGACCAATTTCAGGCATTAAAATGACTCTAAACACTCTTGTTTTAGTTCCAAAAGTGATAATTCACATGCAATAGTCATTTACAGTCAAAAAATTAAACATTAAAAAACTTACCATTTCTGACCATCTGGAGAAAGTTCGACAGGTCTCGGGTCCTCGTTTTTCATCAGAAAATTGATTTTTTGTACTGTCGAAAAATTGATTGAAAATGTCATTTGGATTGTGCCTCATGTTGAATAACTACTTTTTAAAGCCTTAATGTGAACAAAATTGCCATTTTGATAGACTTTTTATTCTACTCAGAAGCTTCTATTTCGACCAATTTCAGGCATTAAAATGACACTAAACACTCTTGTTTTAGTTTTGAAAGTGATAATTCACATACAATAGTAATTTACAGTCAAAAAACTTCAACATAAAAAAATTACCTTTTCTGACCATCTGGAGAAAGTTCGACAGGTCACGGGTCCTCGTTTTTCATCAGAAAATTGATTTTTTGTACTGTAGAAAAATTGATTGAAAATGTCATTTGGATTGTGCCTCATGTTGAATAACTACTTTTTAAAGCCTTAATGTGAACAAAATTGCCATTTTTACAGACTTTTTCTTCTACTCAGAAGCTTCTATTTTGACCAATTTCAGGCATTAAAATGACTCTAAACACTCTTGTGTTAGTTCCAAAAGTGATAATTCACATGCAATAGTCATTTACAGTCAAAAAATTAAACATTAAAAAACTTACCATTTCTGACCATCTGGAGAAAGTTCGACAGGTCACGGGTCCTCGTTTTTCATCAGAAAATTGATTTTTTGGACTGTAGAAAAATTGATTGAAAATGTCATTTGGATTGTGCCTCATGTTGAATAACTACTTTTTAAAGCCTCAATGTGACCAAAATTGCCATTTTTAAAGACTTTTTCTCCTACTCAGAAGCTTCTATTTCAACCAATTTCAGGCATTAAAATGACTCTAAACACTCTTGTTTTAGTTCCAAAAGTGATAATTCACATGCAATAGTCATTTACAGTCAAAAAATTATACATTAAAAAATTACCATTTCTGACCATCTGGAGAAAGTTCGACAGGTCACAGGTCCTCGTTTTTCATCAGAAAATTAATTTTTTGGACTGTAGAAAAATTGATTGAAAATGTCATTTGGATTGTGCCTCATGTTGAATAACTACTTTTTAAGCCTCAATGTGACCAAAATTGCCATTTTTACAGACTTTTTCTCCTACTCAGAAGCTTCTATTTCAACTAATTTCAAGCATTAAAATGACTCTAAACACTCTTGTTTTAGTTCCAAAAGTGATAATTCACATGCAATAGTCATTTACAGTCAAAAAATTAAACATTAAAAAACTTACCATTTCTGACCATCTGGAGAAAGTTCGACAGGTCACGGGCCCTCGTTTTTCATCAGAAAATTGTTTTTTTGGACTGTAGAAAAATTGATTGAAAATGTCATTTGGATTGTGCCTCATGTTGAATAACTACTTTTTAAAGCCTTAATGTGACCAAAATTGCCATTTTTACAGACTTTTTCTCCTACTCAGAAGCTTCTATTTCAACTAAGTTCAGGAATTAAAATGACTCTAAACACTCTTGTTTTAGTTCCAAAAGTGATAATTCACATGCAATAGTCATTTACAGTCAAAAAATTAAACATTAAAAAACTTACCATTTCTGACCATCTGGAGAAAGTTCGACAGGTCACGGGCCCTCGTTTTTCATCAGAAAATTGTTTTTTTGGACTATAGAAAAATTGATTGAAAATGTCATTTGGATTGTGCCTCATGTTGAATAACTACTTTTTAAAGCCTTAATGTGAACAAAATTGCCATTTTTACAGACTTTTTCTTCTACTCAGAAGCTTCTATTTCGACCAATTTCAGGCATTAAAATGACTCTAAACACTCTTGTTTTAGTTCCAAAAGTGATAATTCACATGCAATAGTCATTTATAGTCAAAAAATTAAACATTAAAAACTTACCATTTCTGACCATCTGGAGAAAGTTCGACAGGTCACGGGCCCTCGTTTTTCATCAGAAAATTTCTGGAGAAAGTTCGACAGGTCACGGGTCCTCGTTTTTCATCAGAAAATTGATTTTTTGTACTGTAGAAAAATTGATTGAAAATGTCATTTGGATTGTGCCTCATGTTGAATAACTACTTTTTAAAGCCTTAATGTGAACAAAATTGCCATTTTGATAGACTTTTTATTCTACTCAGAAGCTTCTATTTTGACCAATTTGAGGCATTAAAATGACTCTAAACACTCTTGTTTTAGTTCCAAAAGTGATAATTCACATGCAATAGTCATTTACAGTCAAAAAATTAAACATTAAAAAACTTACCATTTCTGACCATCTGGAGAAAGTTCGACAGGTCTCGGTTCCTCGTTTTTCATCAGAAAATTGATTTTTTGTACTGTCGAAAAATTGATTGAAAATGTCATTTGGATTGTGCCTCGTGTTGAATAACTACTTTTTAAAGCCTTAATGTGAACAAAATTGCCATTTTGATAGACTTTTTATTCTACTCAGAAGCTTCTATTTTGACCAATTTCAGGCATTAAAATGACTCTAAACACTCTTGTGTTAGTTCCAAAAGTGATAATTCACATGCAATAGTCATTTACAGTCAAAAAATTAAACATTAAAAAACTTACCATTTCTGACCATCTGGAGAAAGTTCGACAGGTCACAGGTCCTCGTTTTTCATCAGAAAATTGATTTTTTGGACTGTAGAAAAATTGATTGAAAATGTCATTTGGATTGTGCCTCATGTTGAATAACTACTTTTTAAAGCCTTAATGTGACCAAAATTGCCATTTTTACAGACTTTTTCTCCTACTCAGAAGCTTCTATTTCAACTAAGTTCAGGAATTAAAATGACTCTAAACACTCTTGTTTTAGTTCCAAAAGTGATAATTCACATGCAATAGTCATTTACAGTCAAAAAATTAAACATTAAAAAACTTACCATTTCTGACCATCTGGAGAAAGTTCGACAGGTCACGGGCCCTCGTTTTTCATCAGAAAATTGTTTTTTTGGACTATAGAAAAATTGATTGAAAATGTCATTTGGATTGTGCCTCATGTTGAATAACTACTTTTTAAAGCCTTAATGTGAACAAAATTGCCATTTTTACAGACTTTTTCTTCTACTCAGAAGCTTCTATTTCGACCAATTTCAGGCATTAAAATGACTCTAAACACTCTTGTTTTAGTTCCAAAAGTGATAATTCACATGCAATAGTCATTTATAGTCAAAAAATTAAACATTAAAAACTTACCATTTCTGACCATCTGGAGAAAGTTCGACAGGTCACGGGCCCTCGTTTTTCATCAGAAAATTTCTGGAGAAAGTTCGACAGGTCACGGGTCCTCGTTTTTCATCAGAAAATTGATTTTTTGGACTGTAGAAAAATTGATTGAAAATGTCATTTGGATTGTGCCTCATGTTGAATAACTACTTTTTAAAGCCTTAATGTGAACAAAATTGCCATTTTTACAGACTTTTTCTTCTACTCAGAAGCTTCTATTTCGACCAATTTCAGGCATTAAAATGACTCTAAACACTCTTGTTTTAGTTCCAAAAGTGATAATTCACATGCAATAGTCATTTACAGTCAAAAAATTAAACATTAAAAAACTTACCATTTCTGACCATCTGGAGAAAGTTCGACAGGTCTCGGTTCCTCGTTTTTCATCAGAAAATTGATTTTTTGTACTGTCGAAAAATTGATTGAAAATGTCATTTGGATTGTGCCTCATGTTGAATAACTACTTTTTAAAGCCTTAATGTGAACAAAATTGCCATTTTGATAGACTTTTTATTCTACTCAGAAGCTTCTATTTCGACCAATTTCAGGCATTAAAATGACTCTAAACACTCTTGTTTTAGTTCCAAAAGTGATAATTCACATGCAATAGTCATTTATAGTCAAAAAATTAAACATTAAAAAATTACCATTTCTGACCATCTGGAGAAAGTTCGACAGGTCACGGGTCCTCGTTTTTCATCAGAAAATTGATTTTTTTGGACTGTAAAAAAATTGATTGAAAATGTCATTTGGATTGTGCCTCATGTTGAATAACTACTTTTTAAAGCCTTAATGTGAACAAAATTGCCATTTTGATAGACTTTTTATTCTACTCAGAAGCTTCTATTTCGACCAATTTCAGGCATTAAAATGACACTAAACACTCTTGTTTTAGTTTCGAAAGTGATAATTCACATACAATAGTCATTTACAGTCAAAAAACTTCAACATTAAAAAATTACCTTTTCTGACCATCTGGAGAAAGTTCGACAGGTCACGGGTCCTCGTTTTTCATCAGAAAATTGATTTTTTGTACTGTAGAAAAATTGATTGAAAATGTCATTTGGATTGTGCCTCATGTTGAATAACTACTTTTTAAAGCCTTAATGTGAACAAAATTGCCATTTTTACAGACTTTTTCTTCTACTCAGAAGCTTCTATTTCGACAAATTTCAGGCATTAAAATGACTCTAAACACTCTTGTTTTAGTTCCAAAAGTGATAATTCACATGCAATAGTCATTTACAGTCAAAAAACTTAAACATTAAAAAACTTACCATTTCTGACCATCTGGAGAAAGTTTGACAGGTCACGGGTCCTTGTTTTTCATCAGAAAATTCATTTTTTGGACTGTAGAAAAATTGATTGAAAATGTCATTTGGATTGTGCCTCGTGTTGAATAACTACTTTTTAAAGCCTTAATGTGAACAAAATTGCCATTTTTACAGACTTTTTCTTCTACTCAGAAGCTTCTATTTCGACAAATTTCAGGCATTAAAATGACTCTAAACACTCTTGTTTTAGTTCCAAAAGTGATAATTCACATGCAATAGTCATTTACAGTCAAATAATTAAACATTACAAAACTTACCATTTCTGACCATCTGGAGAAAGTTCGACAGGTCACGGGTCCTCGTTTTTCATCAGAAAATTGATTTTTTGGACTGTAGAAAAGTTGATAGAAAATATCATTTGGATTGTGCCTCATGTTGAATAACTACTTTTTAAAGCCTCAATGGGACCAAAATTGCCATTTTTACAGACTTTTTCTCCTACTCAGAAGCTTCTATTTCAACTAATTTCAGGCATTAAAATGACTCTAAACACTCTCGTTTTAGTTCCAAAAGTGATAATTCACATGCAATAGTCATTTACAGTCAAAAAATTAAACATTAAAAAACTTACCATTTCTGACCATCTGGAGAAAGTTCGACAGGTCTCGGGTCCTCGTTTTTCATCAGAAAATTGATTTTTTGTACTGTCGAAAAATTGATTGAAAATGTCATTTGGATTGTGCCTCATGTTGAATAACTACTTTTTAAAGCCTTAATGTGAACAAAATTGCCATTTTGATAGACTTTTTATTCTACTCAGAAGCTTCTATTTCGACCAATTTCAGGCATTAAAATGACACTAAACACTCTTGTTTTAGTTTTGAAAGTGATAATTCACATACAATAGTCATTTACAGTCAAAAAACTTCAACATAAAAAAATTACCTTTTCTGACCATCTGGAGAAAGTTCGACAGGTCACGGGTCCTCGTTTTTCATCAGAAAATTGATTTTTTGTACTGTAGAAAAATTGATTGAAAATGTCATTTGGATTGTGCCTCATGTTGAATAACTACTTTTTAAAGCCTTAATGTGAACAAAATTGCCATTTTTACAGACTTTTTCTTCTACTCAGAAGCTTCTATTTTGACCAATTTCAGGCATTAAAATGACTCTAAACACTCTTGTGTTAGTTCCAAAAGTGATAATTCACATGCAATAGTCATTTACAGTCAAAAAATTAAACATTAAAAAACTTACCATTTCTGACCATCTGGAGAAAGTTCGACAGGTCACGGGTCCTCGTTTTTCATCAGAAAATTGATTTTTTGGACTGTAGAAAAATTGATTGAAAATGTCATTTGGATTGTGCCTCATGTTGAATAACTACTTTTTAAAGCCTTAATGTGAACAAAATTGCCATTTTGATAGACTTTTTATTCTACTCAGAAGCTTCTATTTTGACCAATTTCAGGCATTAAAATGACTCTAAACACTCTTGTGTTAGTTCCAAAAGTGATAATTCACATGCAATAGTCATTTACAGTCAAAAAATTAAACAGTAAAAAACTTACCATTTCTGACCATCTGGAGAAAGTTCGACAGTTCACGGGTCCTCGTTTTTCATCAGAAAATTGATTTTTTGGACTGTAGAAAAATTGATTGAAAATGTCATTTGGATTGTGCCTCATGTTGAATAACTACTTTTTAAAGCCTCAATGTGACCAAAATTGCCATTTTTACAGACTTTTTCTCCTACTCAGAAGCTTCTATTTCAACCAATTTCAGGCATTAAAATGACTCTAAACACTCTTGTTTTAGTTCCAAAAGTGATAATTCACATGCAATAGTCATTTACAGTCAAAAAATTATACATTAAAAAATTACCATTTCTGACCATCTGGAGAAAGTTCGACAGGTCACGGGTCCTCGTTTTTCATCAGAAAATTGATTTTTTGGACTGTAGAAAAATTGATTGAAAATGTCATTTGGATTGTGCCTCATGTTGAATAACTACTTTTTAAGCCTTAATGTGAACAAAATTGCCATTTTGATAGACTTTTTATTCTACTCAGAAGCTTCTATTTTGACCAATTTCAGGCATTAAAATGACTCTAAACACTCTTGTGTTAGTTCCAAAAGTGATAATTCACATGCAATAGTCATTTACAGTCAAAAAATTAAACATTAAAAAACTTACCATTTCTGACCATCTGGAGAAAGTTCGACAGGTCACAGGTCCTCGTTTTTCATCAGAAAATTGATTTTTTGGACTGTAGAAAAATTGATTGAAAATGTCATTTGGATTGTGCCTCATGTTGAATAGCTACTTTTTAAAGCCTCAATGTGACCAAAATTGCCATTTTTACAGACTTTTTCTCCTACTCAGAAGCTTCTATTTCAACTAATTTCAAGCATTAAAATGACTCTAAACACTCTTGTTTTAGTTCCAAAAGTGATAATTCACATGCAATAGTCATTTACAGTCAAAAAATTAAACATTAAAAAACTTACCATTTCTGACCATCTGGAGAAAGTTCGACAGGTCACGGGCCCTCGTTTTTCATCAGAAAATTGTTTTTTTGGACTATAGAAAAATTGATTGAAAATGTCATTTGGATTGTGCCTCATGTTGAATAACTACTTTTTAAAGCCTTAATGTGAACAAAATTGCCATTTTGATAGACTTTTTATTCTACTCAGAAGCTTCTATTTTGACCAATTTCAGGCATTAAAATGACTCTAAACACTCTTGTTTTAGTTCCAAAAGTGATAATTCACATGCAATAGTCATTTACAGTCAAAAAATTAAACATTAAAAAACTTACCATTTCTGACCATCTGGAGAAAGTTCGACAGGTCTCGGGTCCTCGTTTTTCATCAGAAAATTGATTTTTTGTACTGTCGAAAAATTGATTGAAAATGTCATTTGGATTGTGCCTCATGTTGAATAACTACTTTTTAAAGCCTTAATGTGAACAAAATTGCCATTTTGATAGACTTTTTATTCTACTCAGAAGCTTCTATTTCGACCAATTTCAGGCATTAAAATGACACTAAACACTCTTGTTTTAGTTTTGAAAGTGATAATTCACATACAATAGTCATTTACAGTCAAAAAACTTCAACATAAAAAAATTACCTTTTCTGACCATCTGGAGAAAGTTCGACAGGTCACGGGTCCTCGTTTTTCATCAGAAAATTGATTTTTTGTACTGTAGAAAAATTGATTGAAAATGTCATTTGGATTGTGCCTCATGTTGAATAACTACTTTTTAAAGCCTTAATGTGAACAAAATTGCCATTTTTACAGACTTTTTCTTCTACTCAGAAGCTTCTATTTTGACCAATTTCAGGCATTAAAATGACTCTAAACACTCTTGTGTTAGTTCCAAAAGTGATAATTCACATGCAATAGTCATTTACAGTCAAAAAATTAAACATTAAAAAACTTACCATTTCTGACCATCTGGAGAAAGTTCGACAGGTCACGGGTCCTCGTTTTTCATCAGAAAATTGATTTTTTGGACTGTAGAAAAATTGATTGAAAATGTCATTTGGATTGTGCCTCATGTTGAATAACTACTTTTTAAAGCCTCAATGTGACCAAAATTGCCATTTTTAAAGACTTTTTCTCCTACTCAGAAGCTTCTATTTCAACCAATTTCAGGCATTAAAATGACTCTAAACACTCTTGTTTTAGTTCCAAAAGTGATAATTCACATGCAATAGTCATTTACAGTCAAAAAATTATACATTAAAAAATTACCATTTCTGACCATCTGGAGAAAGTTCGACAGGTCACAGGTCCTCGTTTTTCATCAGAAAATTAATTTTTTGGACTGTAGAAAAATTGATTGAAAATGTCATTTGGATTGTGCCTCATGTTGAATAACTACTTTTTAAGCCTCAATGTGACCAAAATTGCCATTTTTACAGACTTTTTCTCCTACTCAGAAGCTTCTATTTCAACTAATTTCAAGCATTAAAATGACTCTAAACACTCTTGTTTTAGTTCCAAAAGTGATAATTCACATGCAATAGTCATTTACAGTCAAAAAATTAAACATTAAAAAACTTACCATTTCTGACCATCTGGAGAAAGTTCGACAGGTCACGGGCCCTCGTTTTTCATCAGAAAATTGTTTTTTTGGACTGTAGAAAAATTGATTGAAAATGTCATTTGGATTGTGCCTCATGTTGAATAACTACTTTTTAAAGCCTTAATGTGACCAAAATTGCCATTTTTACAGACTTTTTCTCCTACTCAGAAGCTTCTATTTCAACTAAGTTCAGGAATTAAAATGACTCTAAACACTCTTGTTTTAGTTCCAAAAGTGATAATTCACATGCAATAGTCATTTACAGTCAAAAAATTAAACATTAAAAAACTTACCATTTCTGACCATCTGGAGAAAGTTCGACAGGTCACGGGCCCTCGTTTTTCATCAGAAAATTGTTTTTTTGGACTATAGAAAAATTGATTGAAAATGTCATTTGGATTGTGCCTCATGTTGAATAACTACTTTTTAAAGCCTTAATGTGAACAAAATTGCCATTTTTACAGACTTTTTCTTCTACTCAGAAGCTTCTATTTCGACCAATTTCAGGCATTAAAATGACTCTAAATACTCTTGTTTTAGTTCCAAAAGTGATAATTCACATGCAATAGTCATTTATAGTCAAAAAATTAAACATTAAAAACTTACCATTTCTGACCATCTGGAGAAAGTTCGACAGGTCTCGGTTCCTCGTTTTTCATCAGAAAATTGATTTTTTGTACTGTCGAAAAATTGATTGAAAATGTCATTTGGATTGTGCCTCATGTTGAATAACTACTTTTTAAAGCCTTAATGTGAACAAAATTGCCATTTTGATAGACTTTTTATTCTACTCAGAAGCTTCTATTTTGACCAATTTCAGGCATTAAAATGACTCTAAACACTCTTGTGTTAGTTCCAAAAGTGATAATTCACATGCAATAGTCATTTACAGTCAAAAAATTAAACATTAAAAAACTTACCATTTCTGACCATCTGGAGAAAGTTCGACAGGTCACAGGTCCTCGTTTTTCATCAGAAAATTGATTTTTTGGACTGTAGAAAAATTGATTGAAAATGTCATTTGGATTGTGCCTCATGTTGAATAACTACTTTTTAAAGCCTTAATGTGACCAAAATTGCCATTTTTACAGACTTTTTCTCCTACTCAGAAGCTTCTATTTCAACCAATTTCAGGCATTAAAATGACTCTAAACACTCTTGTTTTAGTTCCAAAAGTGATAATTCACATGCAATAGTCATTTACAGTCAAAAAATTATACATTAAAAAATTACCATTTCTGACCATCTGGAGAAAGTTCGACAGGTCACAGGTCCTCGTTTTTCATCAGAAAATTAATTTTTTGGAGTGTAGAAAAATTGATTGAAAATGTCATTTGGATTGTGCCTCATGTTGAATAACTACTTTTTAAGCCTCAATGTGACCAAAATTGCCATTTTTACAGACTTTTTCTCCTACTCAGAAGCTTCTATTTCAACTAATTTCAAGCATTAAAATGACTCTAAACACTCTTGTTTTAGTTCCAAAAGTGATAATTCACATGCAATAGTCATTTACAGTCAAAAAATTAAACATTAAAAACTTACCATTTCTGACCATCTGGAGAAAGTTCGACAGGTCACGGGCCCTCGTTTTTCATCAGAAAATTGTTTTTTTGGACTGTAGAAAAATTGATTGAAAATGTCATTTGGATTGTGCCTCATGTTGAATAACTACTTTTTAAAGCCTTAATGTGACCAAAATTGCCATTTTTACAGACTTTTTCTCCTACTCAGAAGCTTCTATTTCAACTAAGTTCAGGAATTAAAATGACTCTAAACACTCTTGTTTTAGTTCCAAAAGTGATAATTCACATGCAATAGTCATTTACAGTCAAAAAATTAAACATTAAAAAACTTACCATTTCTGACCATCTGGAGAAAGTTCGACAGGTCACGGGCCCTCGTTTTTCATCAGAAAATTGTTTTTTTGGACTATAGAAAAATTGATTGAAAATGTCATTTGGATTGTGCCTCATGTTGAATAACTACTTTTTAAAGCCTTAATGTGAACAAAATTGCCATTTTTACAGACTTTTTCTTCTACTCAGAAGCTTCTATTTCGACCAATTTCAGGCATTAAAATGACTCTAAACACTCTTGTTTTAGTTCCAAAAGTGATAATTCACATGCAATAGTCATTTATAGTCAAAAAATTAAACATTAAAAACTTACCATTTCTGACCATCTGGAGAAAGTTCGACAGGTCACGGTCCCTCGTTTTTCATCAGAAAATTTCTGGAGAAAGTTCGACAGGTCACGGGTCCTCGTTTTTCATCAGAAAATTGATTTTTTGTACTGTAGAAAAATTGATTGAAAATGTCATTTGGATTGTGCCTCATGTTGAATAACTACTTTTTAAAGCCTTAATGTGAACAAAATTGCCATTTTGATAGACTTTTTATTCTACTCAGAAGCTTCTATTTTGACCAATTTCAGGCATTAAAATGACTCTAAACACTCTTGTTTTAGTTCCAAAAGTGATAATTCACATGCAATAGTCATTTACAGTCAAAAAATTAAACATTAAAAAACTTACCATTTCTGACCATCTGGAGAAAGTTCGACAGGTCTCGGTTCCTCGTTTTTCATCAGAAAATTGATTTTTTGTACTGTCGAAAAATTGATTGAAAATGTCATTTGGATTGTGCCTCATGTTGAATAACTACTTTTTAAAGAATTAATGTGAACAAAATTGCCATTTTGATAGACTTTTTATTCTACTCAGAAGCTTCTATTTTGACCAATTTCAGGCATTAAAATGACTCTAAACACTCTTGTGTTAGTTCCAAAAGTGATAATTCACATGCAATAGTCATTTACAGTCAAAAAATTAAACATTAAAAAACTTACCATTTCTGACCATCTGGAGAAAGTTCGACAGGTCACGGGTCCTCGTTTTTCATCAGAAAATTGATTTTTTGGACTGTAGAAAAATTGATTGAAAATGTCATTTGGATTGTGCCTCATGTTGAATAACTACTTTTTAAAGCCTCAATGTGAACAAAATTGCCATTTTGATAGACTTTTTATTCTACTCAGAAGCTTCTATTTTGACCAATTTCAGGCATTAAAATGACTCTAAACACTCTTGTGTTAGTTCCAAAAGTGATAATTCACATGCAATAGTCATTTACAGGCAAAAAATTAAACATTAAAAAACTTACCATTTCTGACCATCTGGAGAAAGTTCGACAGGTCACGGGTCCTCGTTTTTCATCAGAAAATTGATTTTTTGGACTGTAGAAAAATTGATTGAAAATGTCATTTGGATTGTGCCTCATGTTGAATAACTACTTTTTAAAGCCTCAATGTGACCAAAATTGCCATTTTTACAGACTTTTTCTCCTACTCAGAAGCTTCTATTTCAACTAATTTCAAGCATTAAAATGACTCTAAACACTCTTGTTTTAGTTCCAAAAGTGATAATTCACATGCAATAGTCTTTTACAGTCAAAAAATTAAACATTAAAAAACTTACCATTTCTGACCATCTGGAGAAAGTTCGACAGGTCACGGGCCCTCGTTTTTCATCAGAAAATTGTTTTTTTGGACTGTAGAAAAATTGATTGAAAATGTCATTTGGATTGTGCCTCATGTTGAATAACTACTTTTTAAAGCCTTAATGTGACCAAAATTGCCATTTTGATAGACTTTTTATTCTACTCAGAAGCTTCTATTTTGACCAATTTCAGGCATTAAAATGACTCTAAACACTCTTGTTTTAGTTCCAAAAGTGATAATTCACATGCAATAGTCATTTACAGTCAAAAAATTAAACATTAAAAAACTTACCATTTCTGACCATCTGGAGAAAGTTCGACAGGTCTCGGTTCCTCGTTTTTCATCAGAAAATTGATTTTTTGTACTGTCGAAAAATTGATTGAAAATGTCATTTGGATTGTGCCTCATGTTGAATAACTACTTTTTAAAGCCTTAATGTGAACAAAATTGCCATTTTGATAGACTTTTTATTCTACTCAGAAGCTTCTATTTCGACCAATTTCAGGCATTAAAATGACACTAAACACTCTTGTTTTAGTTTCAAAAGTGATAATTCACATACAATAGTCATTTACAGTCAAAAAACTTCAACATTAAAAAATTACCTTTTCTGACCATCTGGAGAAAGTTCGACAGGTCACGGGTCCTCGTTTTTCATCAGAAAATTGATTTTTTGTACTGTAGAAAAATTGATTGAAAATGTCATTTGGATTGTGCCTCATGTTGAATAACTACTTTTTAAAGCCTTAATGTGAACAAAATTGCCATTTTTACAGACTTTTTCTTCTACTCAGAAGCTTCTATTTCGACAAATTTCAGGCATTAAAATCACTCTAAACACTCTTGTTTTAGTTCCAAAAGTGATAATTCACATGCAATAGTCATTTACAGTCAAAAAATTAAACATTAAAAAACTTACCATTTCTGACCATCTGGAGAAAGTTCGACAGGTCACGGGTCCTTGTTTTTCATCAGAAAATTGATTTTTTGGACTGTAGAAAAATTGATTGAAAATGTCATTTGGATTGTGCCTCATGTTGAATAACTACTTTTTAAAGCCTTAATGTGAACAAAATTGCCATTTTTACAGACTTTTTCTTCTACTCAGAAGCTTCTATTTCGACAAATTCCAGGCATTAAAATGACTCTAAACACTCTTGTTTTAGTTCCAAAAGTGATAATTCACATGCAATAGTCATTTACAGTCAAATAATTAAACATTAAAAAACTTACCATTTCTGACCATCTGGAGAAAGTTCGACAGGTCACGGGTCCTCGTTTTTCATCAGAAAATTGATTTTTTGGACTGTAGAAAAATTGATTGAAAATGTCATTTGGATTGTGCCTCATGTTGAATAACTACTTTTTAAAGCCTCAATGTGACCAAAATTGCCATTTTTACAGACTTTTTCTCCTACTCAGAAGCTTCTATTTCAACCAATTTCAGGCATTAAAATGACTCAACACTCTTGTTTTAGTTCCAAAAGTGATAATTCACATGCAATAGTCATTTACAGTCAAAAAATTATACATTAAAAAATTACCATTTCTGACCATCTGGAGAAAGTTCGACAGGTCACGGGTCCTCGTTTTTCATCAGAAAATTGATTTTTTGGACTGTAGAAAAATTGATTGAAAATGTCATTTGGATTGTGCCTCATGTTGAATAACTACTTTTTAAAGCCTTAATGTGAACAAAATTGCCATTTTGATAGACTTTTTATTCTACTCAGAAGCTTCTATTTTGACCAATTTCAGGCATTAAAATGACTCTAAACACTCTTGTGTTAGTTCCAAAAGTGATAATTCACATGCAATAGTCATTTACAGTCAAAAAATTAAACATTAAAAAACTTACCATTTCTGACCATCTGGAGAAAGTTCGACAGGTCACAGGTCCTCGTTTTTCATCAGAAAATTGATTTTTTGGACTGTAGAAAAATTGATTGAAAATGTCATTTGGATTGTGCCTCATGTTGAATAGCTACTTTTTAAAGCCTCAATGTGACCAAAATTGCCATTTTTACAGACTTTTTCTCCTACTCAGAAGCTTCTATTTCAACTAATTTCAAGCATTAAAATGACTCTAAACACTCTTGTTTTAGTTCCAAAAGTGATAATTCACATGCAATAGTCATTTACAGTCAAAAAATTAAACATTAAAAAACTTACCATTTCTGACCATCTGGAGAAAGTTCGACAGGTCACGGGCCCTCGTTTTTCATCAGAAAATTGTTTTTTTGGACTATAGAAAAATTGATTGAAAATGTCATTTGGATTGTGCCTCATGTTGAATAACTACTTTTTAAAGCCTTAATGTGAACAAAATTGCCATTTTGATAGACTTTTTATTCTACTCAGAAGCTTCTATTTTGACCAATTTCAGGCATTAAAATGACTCTAAACACTCTTGTTTTAGTTCCAAAAGTGATAATTCACATGCAATAGTCATTTACAGTCAAAAAATTAAACATTAAAAAACTTACCATTTCTGACCATCTGGAGAAAGTTCGACAGGTCTCGGGTCCTCGTTTTTCATCAGAAAATTGATTTTTTGTACTGTCGAAAAATTGATTGAAAATGTCATTTGGATTGTGCCTCATGTTGAATAACTACTTTTTAAAGCCTTAATGTGAACAAAATTGCCATTTTGATAGACTTTTTATTCTACTCAGAAGCTTCTATTTCGACCAATTTCAGGCATTAAAATGACACTAAACACTCTTGTTTTAGTTTTGAAAGTGATAATTCACATACAATAGTCATTTACAGTCAAAAAACTTCAACATAAAAAAATTACCTTTTCTGACCATCTGGAGAAAGTTCGACAGGTCACGGGTCCTCGTTTTTCATCAGAAAATTGATTTTTTGGACTGTAGAAAAATTGATTGAAAATGTCATTTGGATTGTGCCTCATGTTGAATAACTACTTTTTAAAGCCTCAATGTGACCAAAATTGCCATTTTTAAAGACTTTTTCTCCTACTCAGAAGCTTCTATTTCAACCAATTTCAGGCATTAAAATGACTCTAAACACTCTTGTTTTAGTTCCAAAAGTGATAATTCACATGCAATAGTAATTTACAGTCAAAAAATTATACATTAAAAAATTACCATTTCTGACCATCTGGAGAAAGTTCGACAGGTCACAGGTCCTCGTTTTTCATCAGAAAATTAATTTTTTGGACTGTAGAAAAATTGATTGAAAATGTCATTTGGATTGTGCCTCATGTTGAATAACTACTTTTTAAGCCTCAATGTGACCAAAATTGCCATTTTTACAGACTTTTTCTCCTACTCAGAAGCTTCTATTTCAACTAATTTCAAGCATTAAAATGACTCTAAACACTCTTGTTTTAGTTCCAAAAGTGATAATTCACATGCAATAGTCATTTACAGTCAAAAAATTAAACATTAAAAAACTTACCATTTCTGACCATCTGGAGAAAGTTCGACAGGTCACGGGCCCTCGTTTTTCATCAGAAAATTGTTTTTTTGGACTGTAGAAAAATTGATTGAAAATGTCATTTGGATTGTGCCTCATGTTGAATAACTACTTTTTAAAGCCTTAATGTGACCAAAATTGCCATTTTTACAGACTTTTTCTCCTACTCAGAAGCTTCTATTTCAACTAAGTTCAGGAATTAAAATGACTCTAAACACTCTTGTTTTAGTTCCAAAAGTGATAATTCACATGCAATAGTCATTTACAGTCAAAAAATTAAACATTAAAAAACTTACCATTTCTGACCATCTGGAGAAAGTTCGACAGGTCACGGGCCCTCGTTTTTCATCAGAAAATTGTTTTTTTGGACTATAGAAAAATTGATTGAAAATGTCATTTGGATTGTGCCTCATGTTGAATAACTACTTTTTAAAGCCTTAATGTGAACAAAATTGCCATTTTTACAGACTTTTTCTTCTACTCAGAAGCTTCTATTTCGACAAATTTCAGGCATTAAAATGACTCTAAACACTCTTGTTTTAGTTCCAAAAGTGATAATTCACATGCAATAGTCATTTACAGTCAAATAATTAAACATTAAAAAACTTACCATTTCTGACAATCTGGAGAAAGTTCGACAGGTCACGGGCCCTCGTTTTTCATCAGAAAATTGATTTTTTTGGACTCTATAAAAATTGATTTAAAACGTCATTTGGATTGTGCCTCATGTTGAATAACTACTTTTTAAAGCCTTAATGTGAACAAAATTGCCATTTTTACAGACTTATTCTTCTACTCAGAAGCTTCTATTTCGACCAATTTCAGGCATTAAAATGACTCTAAACACTCTTGTTTTAGTTCCAAAAGTGATAATTCACATGCAATAGTCATTTACAGTCAAAAAATTAAACATTAAAAAATTACCATTTCTAACCATCTGGAGAAAGTTCGACAGGTCACGGGTCCTCGTTTTTCATCAGAAAATTGATTTTTTGTACAGAAGAAAAATTGATTGAAAATGTCATTTGGATTGTGCCTCATGTTGAATAACTACTTTTTAAAGCCTTAATGTGAACAAAATTGCCATTTTTACAGACTTTTTCTTCTACTCAGAAGCTTCTATTTCGACCAATTTCAGGCATTAAAATGACTCTAAACACTCTTGTTTTAGTTCCAAAAGTGATAATTCACATGCAATAGTCATTTATAGTCAAAAAATTAAACATTAAAAAATTACCATTTCTGACCATCTGGAGAAAGTTCGACAGGTCACGGGTCCTCGTTTTTCATCAGAAAATTGATTTTTTTGGACTGTAAAAAAATTGATTGAAAATGTCATTTGGATTGTGCCTCATGTTGAATAACTACTTTTTAAAGCCTTAATGTGAACAAAATTGCCATTTTGATAGACTTTTTATTCTACTCAGAAGCTTCTATTTTGACCAATTTCAGGCATTAAAATGACTCTAAACACTCTTGTTTTAGTTCCAAAAGTGATAATTCACATGCAATAGTCATTTACAGTCAAAAAATTAAACATTAAAAAACTTACCATTTCTGACCATCTGGAGAAAGTTCGACAGGTCTCGGGTCCTCGTTTTTCATCAGAAAATTGATTTTTTGTACTGTCGAAAAATTGATTGAAAATGTCATTTGGATTGTGCCTCATGTTGAATAACTACTTTTTAAAGCCTTAATGTGAACAAAATTGCCATTTTGATAGACTTTTTATTCTACTCAGAAGCTTCTATTTTGACCAATTTCAGGCATTAAAATGACTCTAAACACTCTTGTGTTAGTTCCAAAAGTGATAATTCACATGCAATAGTCATTTACAGTCAAAAAATTAAACATTAAAAAACTTACCATTTCTGACCATCTGGAGAAAGTTCGACAGGTCACGGGTCCTCGTTTTTCATCAGAAAATTGATTTTTTGGACTGTAGAAAAATTGATTGAAAATGTCATTTGGATTGTGCCTCATGTTGAATAACTACTTTTTAAAGCCTCAATGTGACCAAAATTGCCATTTTTACAGACTTTTTCTCCTACTCAGAAGCTTCTATTTCAACCAATTTCAGGCATTAAAATGACTCTAAACACTCTTGTTTTAGTTCCAAAAGTGATAATTCACATGCAATAGTCATTTACAGTCAAAAAATTATACATTAAAAACTTACCATTTCTGACCATCTGGAGAAAGTTCGACAGGTCACAGGTCCTCGTTTTTCATCAGAAAATTGATTTTTTGGACTGTAGAAAAGTTGATTGAAAATGTCATTTGGATTGTGCCTCATGTTGAATAACTACTTTTTAAAGCCTCAATCGGACCAAAATTGCCATTTTTACAGACTTTTTCTCCTACTCAGAAGCTTCTATTTCAACTAATTTCAGGCATTAAAACGACTCTAAACACTCTTGTTTTAGTTCCAAAAGTGATAATTCACATGCAATAGTCATTTACAGTCAAGAAATTAAACATTAAAAAACTTACCATTTCTGACAATCTGGAGAAAGTTCGACAGGTCACGGGCCCTCGTTTTTCATCAGAAAATTGATTTTTTGGACTGTAGAAAAGTTGATTGAAAATGTCATTTGGATTGTGCCTCATGTTGAATAACTACTTTTTAAAGCCTCAATGGGACCAAAATTGCCATTTTTACAGACTTTTTCTCCTACTCAGAAGCTTCAATTTTGACCAATTTCAGGCATTAAAATGACTCTAAACACTCTTGTTTTAGATCCAAAAGTGATAATTCACATGCAATAGTCATTTACAGTCAAAAAATTAAACATTAAAAAACTTACCATTTCTGACCATCTGGAGAAAGTTCGACAGGTCACGGGTCCTCGTTTTTCATCAGAAAATTGATTTTTTGGACTGTAGAAAAGTTGATTGAAAATGTCATTTGGATTGTGCCTCATGTTGAATAACTACTTTTTAAAGCCTCAATTTGACCAAAATTGCCATTTTTACAGACTTTTTCTCCTACTCAGAAGCTTCTATTTCGACCAATTTCAGGCATTAAAATGACACTAAACACTCTTGTTTTAGTTCCAAAAGTGATAATTCACATGCAATAGTCATTTATAGTCAAAAAATTAAACATTAAAAAATTACCTTTTCTGACCATCTGGAGAAAGTTCGACAGGTCACGGGTCCTCGTTTTTCATCAGAAAATTGATTTTTTGGACTGTAGAAAAATTGATTGAAAATGTCATTTGGATTGTGCCTCATGTTGAATAACTACTTTTTAAAGCCTCAATGTGACCAAAATTGCCATTTTTAAAGACTTTTTCTCCTACTCAGAAGCTTCTATTTCAACCAATTTCAGGCATTAAAAGGACTCTAAACACTCTTGTTTTAGTTCCAAAAGTGATAATTCACATGCAATAGTCATTTATAGTCAAAAAAATTAAACATTAAAAAATTACCATTTCTGACCATCTGGAGAAAGTTCGACAGGTCACGGGTCCTCGTTTTTCATCAGAAAATTGATTTTTTGGACTGTAAAAAAATTGATTGAAAATGTCATTTGGATTGTGCCTCATGTTGAATAACTACTTTTTAAAGCCTTAATGTGAACAAAATTGCCATTTTTATAGACTTTTTATTCTACTCAGAAGCTTCTATTTTGACCAATTTCAGGCATTAAAATGACTCTAAACACTCTTGTTTTAGTTCCAAAAGTGATAATTCACATGCAATAGTCATTTACAGTCAAAAAATTAAACATTAAAAAACTTACCATTTCTGACCATCTGGAGAAAGTTCGACAGGTCTCGGTTCCTCATTTTTCATCAGAAAATTGATTTTTTGTACTGTCGAAAAATTGATTGAAAATGTCATTTGGATTGTGCCTCATGTTGAATAACTGCTTTTTAAAGCCTTAATGTGAACAAAATTGCCATTTTGATAGACTTTTTATTCTACTCAGAAGCTTCTATTTCGACCAATTTCAGGCATTAAAATGACACTAAACACTCTTGTTTTAGTTCCAAAAGTGATAATTCACATACAATAGTCATTTACAGTCAAAAAACTTCAACATTAAAAAACTTACCATTTCTGACCATCTGGAGAAAGTTCGACAGGTCACGGGTCCTCGTTTTTCATCAGAAAATTGATTTTTTGGACTGTAGAAAAGTTGATTGAAAATGTCATTTGGATTGTGCCTCATGTTGAATAACTACTTTTTAAAGCCTCAATGGGACCAAAATTGCCATTTTTACAGACTTTTTCTCCTACTCAGAAGCTTCTATTTCAACTAATTTCAAGCATTAAAATGACTCTAAACACTCTTGTTTTAGTTCCAAAAGTGATAATTCACATGCAATAGTCATTTACAGTCAAAAAATTAAACATTAAAAAACTTACCATTTCTGACCATCTGGAGAAAGTTCGACAGGTCACGGGCCCTCGTTTTTCATCAGAAAATTGTTTTTTTGGACTGTAGAAAAATTGATTGAAAATGTCATTTGGATTGTGCCTCATGTTGAATAACTACTTTTTAAAGCCTTAATGTGACCAAAATTGCCATTTTTACAGACTTTTTCTCCTACTCAGAAGCTTCTATTTCAACTAATTTCAGGAATTAAAATGACTCTAAACACTCTTGTTTTAGTTCCAAAAGTGATAATTCACATGCAATAGTCATTTACAGTCAAAAAATTAAACATTAAAAAACTTACCATTTCTGACCATCTGGAGAAAGTTCGACAGGTCACGGGCCCTCGTTTTTCATCAGAAAATTGTTTTTTTGGACTATAGAAAAATTGATTGAAAATGTCATTTGGATTGTGCCTCATGTTGAATAACTACTTTTTAAAGCCTTAATGTGAACAAAATTGCCATTTTTACAGACTTTTTCTTCTACTCAAAAGCTTTTATTTCGACCAATTTCAGGCATTAAAATGACTCTAAACACTGTTGTTTTAGTTCCAAAAGTGATAATTCACATGCAATAGTCATTTATAGTCAAAAAATTTAAACATTAAAAAATTACCATTTCTGACCATCTGGAGAAAGGTGGACAGGTCACGGGTCCTCGTTTTTCATCAGAAAATTGATTTTTTGGACTGTAAAAAAATTGATTGAAAATGTCATTTGGATTGTGCCTCATGTTGAATAACTACCTTTTAACGCCTTAATGTGAACAAAATTGACATTTTGATAGACTTTTTATTCTACTCAGAAGCTTCTATTTTGACCAATTTCAGGCATTAAAATGACTCTAAACACTCTTGTTTTAGTTCCAAAAGTGATAATTCACATGCAATAGTCATTTACAGTCAAAAAATTAAACATTAAAAAACTTACCATTTCTGACGATCTGGAGAAAGTTCGACAGGTCACGGGTCCTCGTTTTTCATCAGAAAATTGATTTTTTGGACTGTAGAAAAGTTGATTGAAAATGTCATTTGGATTGTGCCTCATGTTGAATAACTACTTTTTAAAGCCTCAATGGGACCAAAATTGCCATTTTTACAGACTTTTTCTCCTACTCAGAAGCTTCTATTTCAACTAATTTCAGGCATTAAAATTACTCTAAACACTCTTGTTTTAGTTCCAAAAGTGATAATTCACATGCAATAGTCATTTACAGTCAAAAAATTAAACATTAAAAAACTTACCATTTCTGACCATCTGGAGAAAGTTCGACAGGTCACGGGCCCTCGTTTTTCATCAGAAAATTGTTTTTTTGGACTGTAGAAAAATTGATTGAAAATGTCATTTGGATTGTGCCTCATGTTGAATAACTACTTTTTAAAGCCTTAATGTGACCAAAATTGCCATTTTTACAGACTTTTTCTCCTACTCAGAAGCTTCTATTTCAACTAATTTCAGGAATTAAAATGACTCTAAACACTCTTGTTTTAGTTCCAAAAGTGATAATTCACATGCAATAGTCATTTACAGTCAAAAAATTAAACATTAAAAAACTTACCATTTCTGACCATCTGGAGAAAGTTCGACAGGTCACGGGCCCTCGTTTTTCATCAGAAAATTGGTTTTTTGGACTATAGAAAAATTGATTGAAAATGTCATTTGGATTGTGCCTCATGTTGAATAACTACTTTTGAAAGCCTTAATGTGAACAAAATTGCCATTTTTACAGACTTTTTCTTCTACTCAGAAGCTTTTATTTCGACCAATTTCAGGCATTAAAATGACTCTAAACACTGTTGTTTTAGTTCCAAAAGTGATAATTCACATGCAATAGTCATTTATAGTCAAAAAATTTAAACATTAAAAAATTACCATTTCTGACCATCTGGAGAAAGGTGAACAGGTCACGGGTCCTCGTTTTTCATCAGAAAATTGATTTTTTGGACTGTAAAAAAATTAATTGAAAATGTCATTTGGATTGTGCCTCATGTTGAATAACTACCTTTTAACGCCTTAATGTGAACAAAATTGACATTTTGATAGACTTTTTATTCTACTCAGAAGCTTCTATTTTGACCAATTTCAGGCATTAAAATGACTCTAAACACTCTTGTTTTAGTTCCAAAAGTGATAATTCACATGCAATAGTCATTTACAGTCAAAAAATTAAACATTAAAAATTACCTTTTCTGACCATCTGGAGAAAGTTTGACAGGTCACGGGTCCTCGTTTTTCATCAGAAAATTGATTTTTTGGACTGTAGAAAAACTGATTGAAAATGTCATTTGGATTGTGCCTCGTGTTGAATAACTACTTTTTAAAGCCTTAATGTGAACAAAATTGCCATTTTTACAGAGTTTTTCTTCTACTCAGAAGCTTCCATTTCGACCAATTTCAGGCATTAAAATGACTCTAAACACTCTTGTTTTAGTTCCAAAAGTGATAATTCACATGCAATAGTCATTTACAGTCAAATAATTAAACATTAAAAAACTTACCATTTCTGACCATCTGGAGAAAGTTCGACAGGTCACGGGTCCTCGTTTTTCATCAGAAAATAGATTTTTTGTACTGTAGAAAAATTGATTGAAAATGTCATTTGGATTGTGCCTCATGTTGAATAACTACTTTTTAAAGCCTTAATGTGAACAAAATTGCCATTTTTACAGACTTTTTCTTCTACTCAGAAGCTTCTATTTCGACCAATTTCAGGCATTAAAATGACTCTAAACACTCTTGTTTTAGTTCCAAAAGTGATAATTCACATGCAATTGTCATTTATAGTCAAAAAATTAAACATTAAAAAATTACCATTTCTGACCATCTGGAGAAAGTTCGACAGGTCACGGGTCCTCGTTTTTCATCAGAAAATTGATTTTTTGGACTGTAAAAAAATTGATTGAAAATGTCATTTGGATTGTGCCTCATGTTGAATAACTACTTTTTAAAGCCTTAATGTGAACAAAATTGCCATTTTGATAGACTTTTTATTCTACTCAGAAGCTTTTATTTTGACCAATTTCAGGCATTAAAATGACTCTAAGCACTCTTGTTTTAGTTCCAAAAGTGATAATTCACATGCAATAGTCATTTACAGTAAAAAAATTAAACATTAAAAAACTTACCATTTCTGACCATCTGGAGAAAGTTCGACAGGTCTCGGTTCCTCGTTTTTCATCAGAAAATTGATTTTTTGTACTGTCGAAAAATTGATTGAAAATGTCATTTGGATTGTGCCTCATGTTGAATAACTACTTTTTAAAGCCTTAATGTGAACAAAATTGCCATTTTGATAGACTTTTTATTCTACTCAGAAGCTTCTATTTCGACCAATTTCAGGCATTAAAATGACACTAAACACTCTTGTTTTAGTTTCGAAAGTGATAATTCACATACAATAGTCATTTACAGTCAAAAAACTTCAACATTAAAAAATTACCTTTTCTGACCATCTGGAGAAAGTTCGACAGGTCACGGGTCCTCGTTTTTCATCAGAAAATTGATTTTTTGTACTGTAGAAAAATTGATTGAAAATGTCATTTGGATTGTGCCTCATGTTGAATAACTACTTTTTAAAGCCTTAATGTGAACAAAATTGCCATTTTTACAGACTTTTTCTTCTACTCAGAAGCTTCTATTTCGACAAATTTCAGGCATTAAAATCACTCTAAACACTCTTGTTTTAGTTCCAAAAGTGATAATTCACATGCAATAGTCATTTACAGTCAAATAATTAAACATTAAAAAACTTACCATTTCTGACCATCTGGAGAAAGTTCGACAGGTCACGGGTCCTCGTTTTTCATCAGAAAATTGATTTTTTGGACTGTAGAAAAGTTGATTGAAAATGTCATTTGGATTGTGCCTCATGTTGAATAACTACTTTTTAAAGCCTCAATGGGACCAAAATTGCCATTTTTACAGACTTTTTCTCCTACTCAGAAGCTTCTATTTCAACTAATTTCAGGCATTAAAATGACTCTAAACACTCTTGTTTTAGTTCCAAAAGTGATAATTCACATGCAATAGTCATTTACAGTCAAAAAATTAAACATTAAAAAACTTACCATTTCTGACCATCTGGAGAAAGTTCGACAGGTCACGGGTCCTTGTTTTTCATCAGAAAATTGATTTTATGACTGTAGAAAAATTGATTGAAAATGTCATTTGGATTGTGCCTCATGTTGAATATCTACTTTTTAAAGCCTTAATGTGAACAAAATTGCCATTTTTACAGACTTTTTCTTCTACTCAGAAGCTTCTATTTCAACCAATTTCAGGCATTAAAATGACACTAAACACTCTTGTTTTAGTTCCAAAAGTGATAATTCACATGCAATAGTCATTTATAGTCAAAAAAGTATACATTAAAAAATTACCATTTCTGACCATCTGGAGAAAGTTCGACAGGTCACGGGTCCTCGTTTTTCATCAGAAAATTGATTTTTTGGACTGTAGAAAAGTTGATTGAAAATGTCATTTGGATTGTGCCTCATGTTGAATAACTACTTTTTAAAGCCTTAATGTGAACAAAATTGCCATTTTGATAGACTTTTTATTCTACTCAGAAGCTTCTATTTCGACCAATTTCAGGCATTAAAATGACTCTAAACACTCTTGTTTTAGTTCCAAAAGTGATAATTCACATGCAATTGTCATTTATAGTCAAAAAATTAAACATTAAAAAATTACCATTTCTGACCATCTGGAGAAAGTTCGACAGGTCACGGGTCCTCGTTTTTCATCAGAAAATTGATTTTTTGGACTGTAAAAAAATTGATTGAAAATGTCATTTGGATTGTGCCTCATGTTGAATAACTACTTTTTAAAGCCTTAATGTGAACAAAATTGCCATTTTGATAGACTTTTTATTCTACTCAGAAGCTTTTATTTTGACCAATTTCAGGCATTAAAATGACTCTAAGCACTCTTGTTTTAGTTCCAAAAGTGATAATTCACATGCAATAGTCATTTACAGTAAAAAAATTAAACATTAAAAAACTTACCATTTCTGACCATCTGGAGAAAGTTCGACAGGTCTCGGTTCCTCGTTTTTCATCAGAAAATTGATTTTTTGTACTGTCGAAAAATTGATTGAAAATGTCATTTGGATTGTGCCTCATGTTGAATAACTACTTTTTAAAGCCTTAATGTGAACAAAATTGCCATTTTGATAGACTTTTTATTCTACTCAGAAGCTTCTATTTCGACCAATTTCAGGCATTAAAATGACACTAAACACTCTTGTTTTAGTTTCGAAAGTGATAATTCACATACAATAGTCATTTACAGTCAAAAAACTTCAACATTAAAAAATTACCTTTTCTGACCATCTGGAGAAAGTTCGACAGGTCACGGGTCCTCGTTTTTCATCAGAAAATTGATTTTTTGTACTGTAGAAAAATTGATTGAAAATGTCATTTGGATTGTGCCTCATGTTGAATAACTACTTTTTAAAGCCTTAATGTGAACAAAATTGCCATTTTTACAGACTTTTTCTTCTACTCAGAAGCTTCTATTTCAACCAATTTCAGGCATTAAAATGACACTAAACACTCTTGTTTTAGTTCCAAAAGTGATAATTCACATGCAATAGTCATTTACAGTCAAAAAATTATACATTAAAAAATTACCATTTCTGACCATCTGGAGAAAGTTCGACAGGTCACGGGTCCTCGTTTTTCATCAGAAAATTGATTTTTTGGACTGTAGAAAAGTTGATTGAAAATGTCATTTGGATTGTGCCTCATGTTGAATAACTACTTTTTAAAGCCTTAATGTGAACAAAATTGCCATTTTGATAGACTTTTTATTCTACTCAGAAGCTTCTATTTTGACCAATTTCAGGCATTAAAATGACTCTAAACACTCTTGTGTTAGTTCCAAAAGTGATAATTCACATGCAATAGTCATTTACAGTCAAAAAATTAAACATTAAAAAACTTACCATTTCTGACCATCTGGAGAAAGTTCGACAGGTCACGGGTCCTCGTTTTTCATCAGAAAATTGATTTTTTGGACTGTAGAAAAATTGATTGAAAATGTCATTTGGATTGTGCCTCATGTTGAATAACTACTTTTTAAAGCCTCAATGTGACCAAAATTGCCATTTTTACAGACTTTTTCTCCTACTCAGAAGCTTCTATTTCAACCAATTTCAGGCATTAAAATGACTCTAAACACTCTTGTTTTAGTTCCAAAAGTGATAATTCACATGCAATAGTCATTTACAGTCAAAAAATTATACATTAAAAAATTACCATTTCTGACCATCTGGAGAAAGTTCGACAGGTCACGGGTCCTCGTTTTTCATCAGAAAATTGATTTTTTGGACTGTAGAAAAGTTGATTGAAAATGTCATTTGGATTGTGCCTCATGTTGAATAACTACTTTTTAAAGCCTCAATGTGACCAAAATTGCCATTTTTACAGACTTTTTCTCCTACTCAGAAGCTTCTATTTCGACCAATTTCAGGCATTAAAATGACACTAAACACTCTTGTTTTAGTTCCAAAAGTGATAATTCACATGCAATAGTCATTTATAGTCAAAAAATTAAACATTAAAAAATTACCTTTTCTGACCATCTGGAGAAAGTTCGACAGGTCACGGGTCCTCGTTTTTCATCAGAAAATTGATTTTTTGGACTGTAGAAAAATTGATTGAAAATGTCATTTGGATTGTGCCTCATGTTGAATAACTACTTTTTAAAGCCTCAATGTGACCAAAATTGCCATTTTTAAAGACTTTTTCTCCTACTCAGAAGCTTCTATTTCAACCAATTTCAGGCATTAAAATGACTCTAAACACTCTTGTTTTAGTTCCAAAAGTGACAATTCACATGCAATAGTCATTTACAGTCAAAAAATTAAACATTAAACAATTACCATTTCTAACCATCTGGAGAAAGTTCGACAGGTCACGGGTCCTCGTTTTTCATCAGAAAATTGATTTTTTGGACTGTAGAAAAATTGATTGAAAATGTCATTTGGATTGTGCCTCATGTTGAATAACTACTTTTTAAAGCCTTAATGTGAACCAAATTGCCATTTTGATAGACTTTTTATTCTACTCAGAAGCTTCTATTTCGACCAATTTCAGGCATTAAAATGACTCTAAACAATCTTGTTTTAGTTCCAAAAGTGATAATTCACATGCAATAGTCATTTACAGTCAAAAAATTAAACATTAAAAAACTTACCATTTCTGACCATCTGGAGAAAGTTCGACAGGTCACGGGTCCTCGTTTTTCATCAGAAAATTGATTTTTTGGACTGTAGAAAAATTGATTGAAAATGTCATTTGGATTGTGCCTCATGTTGAATAACTATTTTTTAAAGCCTTAATGTGAACAAAATTGCCATTTTTACAGACTTTTTATTCTACTCAGAAGCTTCTATTTCGACCAATTTCAGGCATTAAAATGACTCTAAACACTCTTGTTTTAGTTCCAAAAGTGATAATTCACATGCAATAGTCATTTACAGTCAAAAAATTAAACATTAAAAAACTTACCATTTCTGACCATCTGGAGAAAGTTCGACAGGTCACGGGTCCTTGTTTTTCATCAGAAAATTGATTTTTTTGGACTGTAGAAAAATTGATTGAAAACGTCATTTGGATTGTGCCTCATGTTGAATAACTACTTTTTAAAGCCTTAATGTGAACAAAATTGCCATTTTTACAGACTTCTTCTTCTACTCAGAAGCTTCTATTTCGACCAATTTCAGGCATTAAAATGACTCTAAACACTCTTGTTTTAGTTCCAAAAGTGATAATTCACATGCAATAGTCATTTATAGTCAAAAAATTAAACATTAAAATATTACCATTTCTGACCATCTGGAGAAAGTTCGACAGGTCACGGGTCCTCGTTTTTCATCAGAAAATTGATTTTTTTGGACTGTAAAAAAATTGATTGAAAATGTCATTTGGATTGTGCCTCATGTTGAATAACTACTTTTTAAAGCCTTAATGTGAACAAAATTGCCATTTTGATAGACTTTTTATTCTACTCAGAAGCTTCTATTTTGACCAATTTCAGGCATTAAAATGACTCTAAACACTCTTGTTTTAGTTCCAAAAGTGATAATTCACATGCAATAGTCATTTACAGTCAAAAAATTAAACATTAAAAAACTTACCATTTCTGACCATCTGGAGAAAGTTCGACAGGTCTCGGGTCCTCGTTTTTCATCAGAAAATTGATTTTTTGTACTGTCGAAAAATTGATTGAAAATGTCATTTGGATTGTGCCTCATGTTGAATAACTACTTTTTAAAGCCTTAATGTGAACAAAATTGCCATTTTGATAGACTTTTTATTCTACTCAGAAGCTTCTATTTCGACCAATTTCAGGCATTAAAATGACACTAAACACTCTTGTTTTAGTTTCGAAAGTGATAATTCACATACAATAGTCATTTACAGTCAAAAAACTTCAACATTAAAAAATTACCTTTTCTGACCATCTGGAGAAAGTTCGACAGGTCACGGGTCCTCGTTTTTCATCAGAAAATTGATTTTTTGTACTGTAGAAAAATTGATTGAAAATGTCATTTGGATTGTGCCTCATGTTGAATAACTACTTTTTAAAGCCTTAATGTGAACAAAATTGCCATTTTTACAGACTTTTTCTTTACTCAGAAGCTTCTATTTCGACAAATTTCAGGCATTAAAATGACTCTAAACACTCTTGTTTTAGTTCCAAAAGTGATAATTCACATGCAATAGTCATTTACAGTCAAAAAATTAAACATTAAAAAACTTACCATTTCTGACCATCTGGAGAAAGTTCGACAGGTCACGGGCCCTCATTTTTCATCAGAAAATTGATTTTTTGGACTGTAGAAAAATTGATTGAAAATGTCATTCGGATTGTGCCTCATATTGAATAACTACTTTTTAAAGCCTCAATCGGACCAAAATTGCCATTTTTACAGACTTTTTCTCCTACTCAGAAGCTTCTATTTCAACTAATTTCAGGCATTAAAACGACTCTAAACACTCTTGTTTTAGTTCCAAAAGTGATAATTCACATGCAATAGTCATTTACAGTCAAGAAATTAAACATTAAAAAACTTACCATTTCTGACAATCTGGAGAAAGTTCGACAGGTCACGGGCCCTCGTTTTTCATCAGAAAATTGATTTTTTGGACTGTAGAAAAGTTGATTGAAAATGTCATTTGGGTTGTGCCTCATGTTGAATAACTACTTTTTAAAGCCTCAATGGGACCAAAATTGCCATTTTTACAGACTTTTTCTCCTACTCAGAAGCTTCTATTTTGACCAATTTCAGGCTATAAATGACTCTAAACACTCTTGTTTTAGTTCCAAAAGTGATAATTCACATGCAATAGTCATTTACAGTCAAAAAACTTACCATTTCTGACCATCTGGAGAAAGTTCGACAGGTCACGGGTCCTCGTTTTTCATCAGAAAATTGATTTTTTGGACTGTAGAAAAGTTGATTGAAAATGTCATTTGAATTGTGCCTCATGTTGAATATCTACTTTTTAAAGCCTCAATGGGACCAAAATTGCCATTTTTACAGACTTTTTCTCCTACTCAGAAGCTTCTATTTCAACTAATTTCAGGCATTAAAATGACTCTAAACACTCTTGTTTTAGTTCCAAAAGTGATAATTCACAAGCAATAGTCATTTACAGTCAAAAAATTAAACATTAAAAAACTTACCATTTCTGACCATCTGGAGAAAGTTCGACAGGTCACGGGCCCTCGTTTTTCATCAGAAAATTGTTTTTTTGGACTGTAGAAAAATTGATTGAAAATGTCATTTGGATTGTGCCTCATGTTGAATAACTACTTTTTAAAGCCTTAATGTGACCAAAATTGCCATTTTTACAGACTTTTTCTCCTACTCAAAAGGTTCTATTTCAACTAATTTCAGGCATTAAAGTGACTCTAAACACTCTTGTTTTAGTTCCAAAAGTGATAATTCACATGCAATAGTCATTTACAGTCAAAAAATTAAACATTAAAAAACTTACCATTTCTGACCATCTGGAGAAAGTTCGACAGGTCACGGGTCCTCGTTTTTCATCAGAAAATTGATTTTTTGGACTGTAGAAAAGTTGATTGAAAATGTCATTTGGATTGTGCCTCATGTTGAATAACTACTTTTTAAAGCCTTAATGTGAACAAAATTGCCATTTTGATAGACTTTTTATTCTACTCAGAAGCTTCTATTTCGACCAATTTCAGGCATTAAAATGACTCTAAACAATCTTGTTTTAGTTCCAAAAGTGATAATTCACATGCAATAGTCATTTACAGTCAAAAAATTAAACATTAAAAAACTTACCATTTCTGACCATCTGGAGAAAGTTCGACAGGTCACGGGTCCTCGTTTTTCATCAGAAAATTGATTTTTTGGACTGTAGAAAAATTGATTGAAAATGTCATTTGGATTGTGCCTCATGTTGAATAACTATTTTTTAAAGCCTTAATGTGAACAAAATTGCCATTTTTACAGACTTTTTATTCTACTCAGAAGCTTCTATTTCGACCAATTTCAGGCATTAAAATGACTCTAAACACTCTTGTTTTAGTTCCAAAAGTGATAATTCACATGCAATAGTCATTTACAGTCAAAAAATTAAACATTAAAAAACTTACCATTTCTGACCATCTGGAGAAAGTTCGACAGGTCACGGGTCCTTGTTTTTCATCAGAAAATTGATTTTTTTGGACTGTAGAAAAATTGATTGAAAACGTCATTTGGATTGTGCCTCATGTTGAATAACTACTTTTTAAAGCCTTAATGTGAACAAAATTGCCATTTTTACAGACTTTTTCTTCTACTCAGAAGCTTCTATTTCGACCAATTTCAGGCATTAAAATGACTCTAAACACTCTTGTTTTAGTTCCAAAAGTGATAATTCACATGCAATAGTCATTTATAGTCAAAAAATTAAACATTAAAATATTACCATTTCTGACCATCTGGAGAAAGTTCGACAGGTCACGGGTCCTCGTTTTTCATCAGAAAATTGATTTTTTGGGACTGTAAAAAAATTGATTGAAAATGTCATTTGGATTGTGCCTCATGTTGAATAACTATTTTTTAAAGCCTTAATGTGAACAAAATTGCCATTTTTACAGACTTTTTATTCTACTCAGAAGCTTCTATTTTGACCAATTTCAGGCATTAAAATGACTCTAAACACTCTTGTTTTAGTTCCAAAAGTGATAATTCACATGCAATAGTCATTTACAGTCAAAAAATTAAACATTAAAAAACTTACCATTTCTGACCATCTGGAGAAAGTTCGACAGGTCTCGGGTCCTCGTTTTTCATCAGAAAATTGATTTTTTGTACTGTCGAAAAATTGATTGAAAATGTCATTTGGATTGTGCCTCATGTTGAATAACTACTTTTTAAAGCCTTAATGTGAACAAAATTGCCATTTTGATAGACTTTTTATTCTACTCAGAAGCTTCTATTTCGACCAATTTCAGGCATTAAAATGACACTAAACACTCTTGTTTTAGTTTCGAAAGTGATAATTCACATACAATAGTCATTTACAGTCAAAAAACTTCAACATTAAAAAATTACCTTTTCTGACCATCTGGAGAAAGTTCGACAGGTCACGGGTCCTCGTTTTTCATCAGAAAATTGATTTTTTGTACTGTAGAAAAATTGATTGAAAATGTCATTTGGATTGTGCCTCATGTTGAATAACTACTTTTTAAAGCCTTAATGTGAACAAAATTGCCATTTTTACAGACTTTTTCTTCTACTCAGAAGCTTCTATTTCGACAAATTTCAGGCATTAAAATGACTCTAAACACTCTTGTTTTAGTTCCAAAAGTGATAATTCACATGCAATAGTCATTTACAGTCAAAAAATTAAACATTAAAAAACTTACCATTTCTGACCATCTGGAGAAAGTTCGACAGGTCACGGGTCCTTGTTTTTCATCAGAAAATTGATTTTTTGGACTGTAGAAAAATTGATTGAAAATGTCATTTGGATTGTGCCTCATGTTGAATAACTACTTTTTAAAGCCTTAATGTGAACAAAATTGCCATTTTTACAGACTTTTTCTTCTACTCAGAAGCTTCTATTTCGACCAATTTCAGGCATTAAAATGACACTAAACACTCTTGTTTTAGTTTCGAAAGTGATAATTCACATACAATAGTCATTTACAGTCAAAAAACTTCAACATTAAAAAATTACCTTTTCTGACCATCTGGAGAAAGTTCGACAGGTCACGGGTCCTCGTTTTTCATCAGAAAATTGATTTTTTGTACTGTAGAAAAATTGATTGAAAATGTCATTTGGATTGTGCCTCATGTTGAATAACTACTTTTTAAAGCCTTAATGTGAACAAAATTGCCATTTTTACAGACTTTTTCTTCTACTCAGAAGCTTCTATTTCGACAAATTTCAGGCATTAAAATGACTCTAAACACTCTTGTTTTAGTTCCAAAAGTGATAATTCACATGCAATAGTCATTTACAGTCAAAAAATTAAACATTAAAAAACTTACCATTTCTGACCATCTGGAGAAAGTTCGACAGGTCACGGGTCCTTGTTTTTCATCAGAAAATTGATTTTTTGGACTGTAGAAAAATTGATTGAAAATGTCATTTGGATTGTGCCTCATGTTGAATAACTACTTTTTAAAGCCTTAATGTGAACAAAATTGCCATTTTTACAGACTTTTTCTTCTACTCAGAAGCTTCTATTTCGACCAATTTCAGGCATTAAAATGACACTAAACACTCTTGTTTTAGTTTCGAAAGTGATAATTCACATACAATAGTCATTTACAGTCAAAAAACTTCAACATTAAAAAATTACCTTTTCTGACCATCTGGAGAAAGTTCGACAGGTCACGGGTCCTCGTTTTTCATCAGAAAATTGATTTTTTGTACTGTAGAAAAATTGATTGAAAATGTCATTTGGATTGTGCCTCATGTTGAATAACTACTTTTTAAAGCCTTAATGTGAACAAAATTGCCATTTTTACAGACTTTTTCTTCTACTCAGAAGCTTCTATTTCGACAAATTTCAGGCATTAAAATGACTCTAAACACTCTTGTTTTAGTTCCAAAAGTGATAATTCACATGCAATAGTCATTTACAGTCAAATAATTAAACATTAAAAAACTTACCATTTCTGACCATCTGGAGAAAGTTCGACAGGTCACGGGTCCTCGTTTTTCATCAGAAAATTGATTTTTTGGACTGTAGAAAAGTTGATTGAAAATGTCATTTGGATTGTGCCTCATGTTGAATAACTACTTTTTAAAGCCTCAATCGGACAAAAATTGCCATTTTTACAGACTTTTTCTCCTACTCAGAAGCTTCTATTTCAACTAATTTCAGGCATTAAAACGACTCTAAACACTCTTGTTTTAGTTCCAAAAGTGATAATTCACATGCAATAGTCATTTACAGTCAAGAAATTAAACATTAAAAAACTTACCATTTCTGACAATCTGGAGAAAGTTCGACAGGTCACGGGCCCTCGTTTTTCATCAGAAAATTGATTTTTTGGACTGTAGAAAAGTTGATTGAAAATGTCATTTGGGTTGTGCCTCATGTTGAATAACTACTTTTTAAAGCCTCAATGGGACCAAAATTGCCATTTTTACAGACTTTTTCTCCTACTCAGAAGCTTCTATTTTGACCAATTTCAGGCATTAAAATGACTCTAAACACTCTTGTTTTAGTTCCAAAAGTGATAATTCACATGCAATAGTCATTTACAGTCAAAAAATTAAACATTAAAAAACTTACCATTTCTGACGATCTGGAGAAAGTTCGACAGGTCACGGGTCCTTGTTTTTCATCAGAAAATTGATTTTTTGGACTGTAGAAAAATTGATTGAAAATGTCATTTGGATTGTGCCTCATGTTGAATAACTACTTTTTAAAGCCTTAATGTGAACAAAATTGCCATTTTTACAGACTTTTTCTTCTACTCAGAAGCTTCTATTTCGACCAATTTCAGGCATTAAAATGGCTCTAAACACTCTTGTTTTAGTTCCAAAAGTGATAATTCACATGCAATAGTCATTTACAGTCAAATAATTAAACCTTAAAAAACTTACCATTTCTGACCATCTGGAGAAAGTTCGACAGGTCACGGGTCCTCGTTTTTCATCAGAAAATTGATTTTTTGGACTGTAGAAAAGTTGATTGAAAATGTCATTTGGATTGTGCCTCATGTTGAATATCTACTTTTTAAAGCCTCAATGGGACCAAAATTGCCATTTTTACAGACTTTTTCTCCTACTCAGAAGCTTCTATTTCAACTAATTTCAGGCATTAAAATGACTCTAAACACTCTTGCTTTAGTTCCAAAAGTGATAATTCACATGCAATAGTCATTTACAGTCAAAAAATTAAACATTAAAAAACTTACCATTTCTGACAATCTGGAGAAAGTTCGACAGGTCACGGGCCCTCGTTTTTCATCAGAAAATTGATTTTTTGGACTGTAGAAAAGTTGATTGAAAATGTCATTTGGATTGTGCCTCATGTTGAATAACTACTTTTTAAAGCCTCAATGTGACCAAAATTGCCATTTTTAAAGACTTTTTCTCCTACTCAGAAGCTTCTATTTCAACCAATTTCAGGCATTAAAATGACTCTAAACACTCTTGTTTTAGTTCCAAAAGTGACAATTCACATGCAATAGTCATTTACAGTCAAAAAATTAAACATTAAAAAACTTACCATTTCTGACCATCTGGAGAAAGTTCGACAGGTCACGGGTCCTCGTTTTTCATCAGAAAATTGATTTTTTGGACTGTAGAAAAATTGATTGAAAATGTCATTTGGATTGTGCCTCATGTTGAATTACTACTTTTTAAAGCCTTAATGTGAACAAAATTGCCATTTTGATAGACTTTTTATTCTACTCAGAAGCTTCTATTTCGACAAATTTCAGGCATTAAAATGACTCTAAACAATCTTGTTTTAGTTCCAAAAGTGATAATTCACATGCAATAGTCATTTACAGTCAAAAAATTAAACATTAAAAAACTTACCATTTCTGACCATCTGGAGAAAGTTCGACAGGTCACGGGTCCTCGTTTTTCATCAGAAAATTGATTTTTTGGACTGTAGAAAAATTGATTGAAAACGTCATTTGGATTGTGCCTCATGTTGAATAACTACTTTTTAAAGCCTTAATGTGAACAAAATTGCCATTTTTACAGACTTTTTCTTTACTCAGAAGCTTCTATTTCGACAAATTTCAGGCATTAAAATGACTCTAAACACTCTTGTTTTAGTTCCAAAAGTGATAATTCACATGCAATAGTCATTTACAGTCAAAAAATTAAACATTAAAAAACTTACCATTTCTGACCATCTGGAGAAAGTTCGACAGGTCACGGGTCCTTGTTTTTCATCAGAAAATTGATTTTTTGGACTGTAGAAAAATTGATTGAAAATGTCATTTGGATTGTGCCTCATGTTGAATAACTACTTTTTAAAGCCTTAATGTGAACAAAATTGCCATTTTTACAGACTTTTTCTTCTACTCAGAAGCTTCTATTTCGACAAATTTCAGGCATTAAAATGACTCTAAACACTCTTGTTTTAGTTCCAAAAGAGATAATTCACATGCAATAGTCATTTACAGTCAAATAATTAAACATTAAAAAACTTACCATTTCTGACCATCTGGAGAAAGTTCGACAGGTCACGGGTCCTCGTTTTTCATCAGAAAATTGATTTTTTGGACTGTAGAAAAGTTGATTGAAAATGTCATTTGGATTGTGCCTCATGTTGAATAACTACTTTTTAAAGCCTCAATCGGACAAAAATTGCCATTTTTACAGACTTTTTCTCCTACTCAGAAGCTTCTATTTCAACTAATTTCAGGCATTAAAACGACTCTAAACACTCTTGTTTTAGTTCCAAAAGTGATAATTCACATGCAATAGTCATTTACAGTCAAGAAATTAAACATTAAAAAACTTACCATTTCTGACAATCTGGAGAAAGTTCGACAGGTCACGGGCCCTCGTTTTTCATCAGAAAATTGATTTTTTGGACTGTAGAAAAGTTGATTGAAAATGTCATTTGGGTTGTGCCTCATGTTGAATAACTACTTTTTAAAGCCTCAATGGGACCAAAATTGCCATTTTTACAGACTTTTTCTCCTACTCAGAAGCTTCTATTTTGACCAATTTCAGGCATTAAAATGACTCTAAACACTCTTGTTTTAGTTCCAAAAGTGATAATTCACATGCAATAGTCATTTACAGTCAAAAAATTAAACATTAAAAAACTTACCATTTCTGACGATCTGGAGAAAGTTCGACAGGTCACGGGTCCTTGTTTTTCATCAGAAAATTGATTTTTTGGACTGTAGAAAAATTGATTGAAAATGTCATTTGGATTGTGCCTCATGTTGAATAACTACTTTTTAAAGCCTTAATGTGAACAAAATTGCCATTTTTACAGACTTTTTCTTCTACTCAGAAGCTTCTATTTCGACCAATTTCAGGCATTAAAATGGCTCTAAACACTCTTGTTTTAGTTCCAAAAGTGATAATTCACATGCAATAGTCATTTACAGTCAAATAATTAAACCTTAAAAAACTTACCATTTCTGACCATCTGGAGAAAGTTCGACAGGTCACGGGTCCTCGTTTTTCATCAGAAAATTGATTTTTTGGACTGTAGAAAAGTTGATTGAAAATGTCATTTGGATTGTGCCTCATGTTGAATATCTACTTTTTAAAGCCTCAATGGGACCAAAATTGCCATTTTTACAGACTTTTTCTCCTACTCAGAAGCTTCTATTTCAACTAATTTCAGGCATTAAAATGACTCTAAACACTCTTGCTTTAGTTCCAAAAGTGATAATTCACATGCAATAGTCATTTACAGTCAAAAAATTAAACATTAAAAAACTTACCATTTCTGACAATCTGGAGAAAGTTCGACAGGTCACGGGCCCTCGTTTTTCATCAGAAAATTGATTTTTTGGACTGTAGAAAAGTTGATTGAAAATGTCATTTGGATTGTGCCTCATGTTGAATAACTACTTTTTAAAGCCTCAATGTGACCAAAATTGCCATTTTTAAAGACTTTTTCTCCTACTCAGAAGCTTCTATTTCAACCAATTTCAGGCATTAAAATGACTCTAAACACTCTTGTTTTAGTTCCAAAAGTGACAATTCACATGCAATAGTCATTTACAGTCAAAAAATTAAACATTAAAAAACTTACCATTTCTGACCATCTGGAGAAAGTTCGACAGGTCACGGGTCCTCGTTTTTCATCAGAAAATTGATTTTTTGGACTGTAGAAAAATTGATTGAAAATGTCATTTGGATTGTGCCTCATGTTGAATTACTACTTTTTAAAGCCTTAATGTGAACAAAATTGCCATTTTGATAGACTTTTTATTCTACTCAGAAGCTTCTATTTCGACAAATTTCAGGCATTAAAATGACTCTAAACAATCTTGTTTTAGTTCCAAAAGTGATAATTCACATGCAATAGTCATTTACAGTCAAAAAATTAAACATTAAAAAACTTACCATTTCTGACCATCTGGAGAAAGTTCGACAGGTCACGGGTCCTCGTTTTTCATCAGAAAATTGATTTTTTGGACTGTAGAAAAATTGATTGAAAACGTCATTTGGATTGTGCCTCATGTTGAATAACTACTTTTTAAAGCCTTAATGTGAACAAAATTGCCATTTTTACAGACTTTTTCTTTACTCAGAAGCTTCTATTTCGACAAATTTCAGGCATTAAAATGACTCTAAACACTCTTGTTTTAGTTCCAAAAGTGATAATTCACATGCAATAGTCATTTACAGTCAAAAAATTAAACATTAAAAAACTTACCATTTCTGACCATCTGGAGAAAGTTCGACAGGTCACGGGTCCTTGTTTTTCATCAGAAAATTGATTTTTTGGACTGTAGAAAAATTGATTGAAAATGTCATTTGGATTGTGCCTCATGTTGAATAACTACTTTTTAAAGCCTTAATGTGAACAAAATTGCCATTTTTACAGACTTTTTCTTCTACTCAGAAGCTTCTATTTCGACAAATTTCAGGCATTAAAATGACTCTAAACACTCTTGTTTTAGTTCCAAAAGAGATAATTCACATGCAATAGTCATTTACAGTCAAATAATTAAACATTAAAAAACTTACCATTTCTGACCATCTGGAGAAAGTTCGACAGGTCACGGGTCCTCGTTTTTCATCAGAAAATTGATTTTTTGGACTGTAGAAAAGTTGATTGAAAATGTCATTTGGATTGTGCCTCATGTTGAATAACTACTTTTTAAAGCCTCAATCGGACCAAAATTGCCATTTTTACAGACTTTTTCTCCTACTCAGAAGCTTATATTTCAACTAATTTCAGGCATTAAAACGACTCTAAACACTCTTGTTTTAGTTCCAAAAGTGATAATTCACATGCAATAGTCATTTACAGTCAAGAAATTAAACATTAAAAAACTTACCATTTCTGACAATCTGGAGAAAGTTCGACAGGTCACGGGCCCTCGTTTTTCATCAGAAAATTGATTTTTTGGACTGTAGAAAAGTTGATTGAAAATGTCATTTGGGTTGTGCCTCATGTTGAATAACTACTTTTTAAAGCCTCAATGGGACCAAAATTGCCATTTTTACAGACTTTTTCTCCTACTCAGAAGCTTCTATTTTGACCAATTTCAGGCATTAAAATGACTCTAAACACTCTTGTTTTAGTTCCAAAAGTGATAATTCACATGCAATAGTCATTTACAGTCAAAAAATTAAACATTAAAAAACTTACCATTTCTGACGATCTGGAGAAAGTTCGACAGGTCACGGGTCCTTGTTTTTCATCAGAAAATTGATTTTTTGGACTGTAGAAAAATTGATTGAAAATGTCATTTGGATTGTGCCTCATGTTGAATAACTACTTTTTAAAGCCTTAATGTGAACAAAATTGCCATTTTTACAGACTTTTTCTTCTACTCAGAAGCTTCTATTTCGACCAATTTCAGGCATTAAAATGGCTCTAAACACTCTTGTTTTAGTTCCAAAAGTGATAATTCACATGCAATAGTCATTTACAGTCAAATAATTAAACCTTAAAAAACTTACCATTTCTGACCATCTCGAGAAAGTTCGACAGGTCACGGGTCCTCGTTTTTCATCAGAAAATTGATTTTTTGGACTGTAGAAAAGTTGATTGAAAATGTCATTTGGATTGTGCCTCATGTTGAATATCTACTTTTTAAAGCCTCAATGGGACCAAAATTGCCATTTTTACAGACTTTTTCTCCTACTCAGAAGCTTCTATTTCAACTAATTTCAGGCATTAAAATGACTCTAAACACTCTTGCTTTAGTTCCAAAAGTGATAATTCACATACAATAGTCATTTACAGTCAAAAAATTAAACATTAAAAAACTTACCATTTCTGACAATCTGGAGAAAGTTCGACAGGTCACGGGCCCTCGTTTTTCATCAGAAAATTGATTTTTTGGACTGTAGAAAAGTTGATTGAAAATGTCATTTGGATTGTGCCTCATGTTGAATAACTACTTTTTAAAGCCTCAATGTGACCAAAATTGCCATTTTTAAAGACTTTTTCTCCTACTCAGAAGCTTCTATTTCAACCAATTTCAGGCATTAAAATGACTCTAAACACTCTTGTTTTAGTTCCAAAAGTGACAATTCACATGCAATAGTCATTTACCGTCAAAAAATTAAACATTAAAAAATTACCATTTCTAACCATCTGGAGAAAGTTCGACAGGTCACGGGTCCTCGTTTTTCATCAGAAAATTGATTTTTTGGACTGTAGAAAAATTGATTGAAAATGTCATTTGGATTGTGCCTCATGTTGAATTACTACTTTTTAAAGCCTTAATGTGAACAAAATTGCCATTTTGATAGACTTTTTATTCTACTCAGAAGCTTCTATTTCGACCAATTTCAGGCATTAAAATGACTCTAAACAATCTTGTTTTAGTTCCAAAAGTGATAATTCACATGCAATAGTCATTTACAGTCAAAAAATTAAACATTAAAAAACTTACCATTTCTGACCATCTGGAGAAAGTTCGACAGGTCACGGGTCCTCGTTTTTCATCAGAAAATTGATTTTTTGGACTGTAGAAAAATTGATTGAAAATGTCATTTGGATTGTGCCTCATGTTGAATAACTATTTTTTAAAGCCTTAATGTGAACAAAATTGCCATTTTTACAGACTTTTTCTTCTACTCAGAAGCTTCTATTTCGACAAATTTCAGGCATTAAAATGACTCTAAACACTCTTGTTTTAGTTCCAAAAGTGATAATTCACTTGCAATAGTCATTTATAGTCAAAAAATTAAACATTAAAATATTACCATTTCTGACCATCTGGAGAAAGTTCGACAGGTCACGGGTCCTCGTTTTTCATCAGAAAATTGATTTTTTGGGACTGTAAAAAAATTGATTGAAAATGTCATTTGGATTGTGCCTCATGTTGAATAACTACTTTTTAAAGCCTTAATGTGAACAAAATTGCCATTTTTACAGACTTTTTCTTCTACTCAGAAGCTTCTATTTCGACAAATTTCAGGCATTAAAATGACTCTAAACACTCTTGTTTTAGTTCCAAAAGTGATAATTCACATGCAATAGTCATTTACAGTCAAAAAATTAAACATTAAAAAACTTACCATTTCTGACCATCTGGAGAAAGTTCGACAGGTCTCGGGTCCTCGTTTTTCATCAGAAAATTGATTTTTTGTACTGTCGAAAAATTGATTGAAAATGTCATTTGGATTGTGCCTCATGTTGAATAACTACTTTTTAAAGCCTTAATGTGAACAAAATTGCCATTTTGATAGACTTTTTATTCTACTCAGAAGCTTCTATTTCGACCAATTTCAGGCATTAAAATGACACTAAACACTCTTGTTTTAGTTTCGAAAGTGATAATTCACATACAATAGTCATTTACAGTCAAAAAACTTCAACATTAAAAAATTACCTTTTCTGACCATCTGGAGAAAGTTCGACAGGTCACGGGTCCTCGTTTTTCATCAGAAAATTGATTTTTTGTACTGTAGAAAAATTGATTGAAAATGTCATTTGGATTGTGCCTCATGTTGAATAACTACTTTTTAAAGCCTTAATGTGAACAAAATTGCCATTTTTACAGACTTATTCTTCTACTCAGAAGCTTCTATTTCGACCAATTTCAGGCATTAAAATGACTCTAAACACTCTTGTTTTAGTTCCAAAAGTGATAATTCACATGCAATAGTCATTTACAGTCAAAAAATTAAACATTAAAAAATTACCATTTCTGACCATCTGGAGAAAGTTCGACAGGTCACGGGTCCTCGTTTTTCATCAGAAAATTGATTTTTTGGACTGTAGAAAAATTGATTGAAAATGTCATTTGGATTGTGCCTCATGTTGAATAACTACTTTTTAAAGCCTTAATGTGAACAAAATTGCCATTTTGATAGACTTTTTATTCTACTCAGAAGCTTCTATTTTGACCAATTTCAGGCATTAAAATGACTCTAAACACTCTTGTGTTAGTTCCAAAAGTGATAATTCACATGCAATAGTCATTTACAGTCAAAAAATTAAACATTAAAAAACTTACCATTTCTGACCATCTGGAGAAAGTTCGACAGGTCACGGGTCCTCGTTTTTCATCAGAAAATTGATTTTTTGGACTGTAGAAAAATTGATTGAAAATGTCATTTGGATTGTGCCTCATGTTGAATAACTACTTTTTAAAGCCTCAATGTGACCAAAATTGCCATTTTTACAGACTTTTTCTCCTACTCAGAAGCTTCTATTTCAACCAATTTCAGGCATTAAAATGACTCTAAACACTCTTGTTTTAGTTCCAAAAGTGATAATTCACATGCAATAGTCATTTACAGTCAAAAAATTATACATTAAAAAATTACCATTTCTGACCATCTGGAGAAAGTTCGACAGGTCACGGGCCCTCGTTTTTCATCAGAAAATTGTTTTTTTGGACTGTAGAAAAATTGATTGAAAATGTCATTTGGATTGTGCCTCATGTTGAATAACTACTTTTTAAAGCCTTAATGTGAACAAAATTGCCATTTTTATAGACTTTTTATTCTACTCAGAAGCTTCTATTTTGACCAATTTCAGGCATTAAAATGACTCTAAACACTCTTGTTTTAGTTCCAAAAGTGATAATTCACATGCAATAGTCATTTACAGTCAAAAAATTAAACATTAAAAAACTTACCATTTCTGACCATCTGGAGAAAGTTCGACAGGTCTCGGGTCCTCGTTTTTCATCAGAAAATTGATTTTTTGTAATGTCGAAAAATTGATTGAAAATGTCATTTGGATTGTGCCTCATGTTGAATAACTACTTTTTAAAGCCTCAATGTGACCAAAATTGCCATTTTTACAGACTTTTTCTCCTACTCAGAAGCTTCTATTTCAACCAATTTCAGGCATTAAAATGACTCTAAACACTCTTGTTTTAGTTCCAAAAGTGATAATTCACATGCAATAGTCATTTACAGTCAAAAAATTAAACATTAAAAAACTTACCATTTCTGACCATCTGGAGAAAGTTCGACAGGTCACGGGTCCTCGTTTTTCATCAGAAAATTGATTTTTTGGACTGTAGAAAAATTGATTGAAAATGTAATTTGGATTGTGCCTCATGTTGAATAACTACTTTTTAAAGCCTCAATGTGACCAAAATTGCCATTTTTACAGACTTTTTCTCCTACTCAGAAGCTTCTATTTCAACTAATTTCAAGCATTAAAATGACTCTAAACACTCTTGTTTTAGTTCCAAAAGTGATAATTCACATGCAATAGTCATTTACAGTCAAAAAATTAAACATTAAAAAACTAACCATTTCTGACCATCTGCAGAAAGTTCGACAGGTCTCGGTTCCTCGTTTTTCATCAGAAAATTGATTTTTTGTACTGTCGAAAAATTGATTGAAAATGTCATTTGGATTGTGCCTCATGTTGAATAACTAATTTTTAAAGCATTAATGTGAACAAAATTGCCATTTTGATAGACTTTTTATTCTACTCAGAAGCTTCTATTTTGACCAATTTCAGGCATTAAAATGACTCTAAACACTCTTGTGTTAGTTCCAAAAGTGATAATTCACATGCAATAGTCATTTACAGTCAAAAAATTAAACATTAAAAAACTTACCATTTCTGACCATCTGGAGAAAGTTCGACAGGTTACGTGTCCTCGTTTTTCATCAGAAAATTGATTTTTTGGACTGTAGAAAAATTGATTGAAAATGTCATTTGGATTGTGCCTCATGTTGAATAACTACTTTTTAAAGCCTCAATGTGACCAAAATTGCCATTTTTAAAGACTTTTTCTCCTACTCAGAAGCTTCTATTTCAACCAATTTCAGGTATTAAAATGACTCTAAACACTCTTGTTTTAGTTCCAAAAGTGATAATTCACATGCAATAGTCATTTACAGTCAAAAAATTATACATTAAAAAATTACCATTTCTGACCATCTGGAGAAAGTTCGACAGGTCACAGGTCCTCGTTTTTCATCAGAAAATTGATTTTTTGGACTGTAGAAAAATTGATTGAAAATGTCATTTGGATTGTGCCTCATGTTGAATAACTACTTTTTAAAGCCTTAATGTGAACAAAATTGCCATTTTGATAGACTTTTTATTCTACTCAGAAGCTTCTATTTTGACCAATTTCAGGCATTAAAATGACTCTAAACACTCTTGTGTTAGTTCCAAAAGTGATAATTCACATGCAATAGTCATTTACAGTCAAAAAATTAAACATTAAAAAACTTACCATTTCTGACCATCTGGAGAAAGTTCGACAGGTCACGGGTCCTCGTTTTTCATCAGAAAATTGATTTTTTGGACTGTAGAAAAATTGATTGAAAATGTCATTTGGATTGTGCCTCATGTTGAATAACTACTTTTTAAAGCCTCAATGTGACCAAAATTGCCATTTTTACAGACTTTTTCTCCTACTCAGAAGCTTCTATTTCAACCAATTTCAGGCATTAAAATGACTCTAAACACTCTTGTTTTAGTTCCAAAAGTGATAATTCACATGCAATAGTCATTTACAGTCAAAAAATTATACATTAAAAAATTACCATTTCTGACCATCTGGAGAAAGTTCGACAGGTCACGGGTCCTCGTTTTTCATCAGAAAATTGATTTTTTGGACTGTAGAAAAATTGATTGAAAATGTCATTTGGATTGTGCCTCATGTTGAATAACTACTTTTTAAAGCCTTAATGTGAACAAAATTGCCATTTTGATAGACTTTTTATTCTACTCAGAAGCTTCTATTTCAACCAATTTCAGGCATTAAAATGACTCTAAACACTCTTGTGTTAGTTCCAAAAGTGATAATTCACATGCAATAGTCATTTACAGTCAAAAAATTAAACATTAAAAAACTTACCATTTCTGACCATCTGGAGAAAGTTCGACAGGTTACGGGTCCTCGTTTTTCATCAGAAAATTGATTTTTTGGACTGTAGAAAAATTGATTGAAAATGTCATTTGGATTGTGCCTCATGTTGAATAACTACTTTTTAAAGCCTCAATGTGACCAAAATTGCCATTTTTAAAGACTTTTTCTCCTACTCAGAAGCTTCTATTTCAACCAATTTCAGGCATTAAAATGACTCTAAACACTCTTGTTTTAGTTCCAAAAGTGATAATTCACATGCAATAGTCATTTACAGTCAAAAAATTATACATTAAAAAATTACCATTTCTGACCATCTGGAGAAAGTTCGACAGGTCACAGGTCCTCGTTTTTCATCAGAAAATTGATTTTTTGGACTGTAGAAAAATTGATTGAAAATGTCATTTGGATTGTGCCTCATGTTGAATAACTACTTTTTAAAGCCTTAATGTGAACAAAATTGCCATTTTGATAGACTTTTTATTCTACTCAGAAGCTTCTATTTTGACCAATTTCAGGCATTAAAATGACTCTAAACACTCTTGTGTTAGTTCCAAAAGTGATAATTCACATGCAATAGTCATTTACAGTCAAAAAATTAAACATTAAAAAACTTACCTTTTCTGACCATCTGGAGAAAGTTCGACAGGTCACAGGTCCTCGTTTTTCATCAGAAAATTGATTTTTTGGACTGTAGAAAAATTGATTGAAAATGTCATTTGGATTGTGCCTCATGTTGAATAACTACTTTTTAAAGCCTCAATGTGACCAAAATTGCCATTTTTACAGACTTTTTCTCCTACTCAGAAGCTTCTATTTCAACTAATTTCAAGCATTAAAATGACTAAACACTCTTGTTTTAGTTCCAAAAGTGATAATTCACATGCAATAGTCATTTACAGTCAAAAAATTAAACATTAAAAAACTTACCATTTCTGACCATCTGGAGAAAGTTCGACAGGTCACGGGTCCTTGTTTTTCATCAAAAAATTTATTTTATGACTGTAGAAAAATTGATTGAAAATGTCATTTGGATTGTGCCTCATGTTGAATAACTACTTTTTAAAGCCTTAATGTGAACAAAATTGCCATTTTTACAGACTTATTCTTCTACTCAGAAGCTTCTATTTCGACCAATTTCAGGCATTAAAATGACTCTAAACACTCTTGTTTTAGTTCCAAAAGTTATAATTCACATGCAATAGTCATTTACAGTCAAAAAATTAAACATTAAAAAATTACCATTTCTGACCATCTGGAGAAAGTTCGACAGGTCACGGGTCCTCGTTTTTCATCAGAAAATTGATTTTTTGGACTGTAGAAAAATTGATTGAAAATGTCATTTGGATTGTGCCTCATGTTGAATATCTACTTTTTAAAGCCTTAATGTGAACAAAATTGCCATTTTTACAGACTTTTTCTTCTACTCAGAAGCTTCTATTTCGACAAATTTCAGGCATTAAAATGACTCTAAACACTCTTGTTTTAGTTCCAAAATTGATAATTCACATGCAATAGTCATTTACAGTCAAAAAATTAAACATTAAAAAACTTACCATTTCTGACCATCTGGAGAAAGTTCGACAGGTCACGGGTCCTTGTTTTTCATCAGAAAATTGATTTTTTGGACTGTAGAAAAATTGATTGAAAATGTCATTTGGATTGTGCCTCATGTTGAATAACTACTTTTTAAAGCCTTAATGTGAACAAAATTGCCATTTTTACAGACTTTTTCTTCTACTCAGAAGCTTCTATTTTGACCAATTTCAGGCATTAAAATGACTCTAAACACTCTTGTTTTAGTTCCAAAAGTGATAATTCACATGCAATAGTCATTTACAGTCAAATAATTAAACATTAAAAAACTTACCATTTCTGACCATCTGGAGAAAGTTCGACAGGTCACGGGTCCTCGTTTTTCATCAGAAAATTGATTTTTTGGACTGTAGAAAAGTTGATTGAAAATGTCATTTGGATTGTGCCTCATGTTGAATAACTACTTTTTAAAGCCTCAATGGGACCAAAATTGCCATTTTTACAGACTTTTTCTCCTACTCAGAAGCTTCTATTTCAACTAATTTCAGGCATTAAAATGACTCTAAACACTCTTGTTTTAGTTCCAAAAGTGATAATTCACATGCAATAGTCATTTACAGTCAAAAAATTAAACATTAAAAAACTTACCATTTCTGACCATCTGGAGAAAGTTCGACAGGTCACGGGTCCTTGTTTTTCATCAAAAAATTTATTTTATGACTGTAGAAAAATTGATTGAAAATGTCATTTGGATTGTGCCTCATGTTGAATAACTACTTTTTAAAGCCTTAATGTGAACAAAATTGCCATTTTAACAGACTTTTTCTTCTACTCAGAAGCTTCTATTTCGACCAATTTCAGGCATTAAAATGACTCTAAACACTCTTGTTTTAGTTCCAAAAGTGATAATTCACATGCAATAGTGATTTATAGTCAAAAAATTAAACATTAAAAAATTACCATTTCTGACCATCTGGAGAAAGTTCGACAGGTCACGGGTCCTCGTTTTTCATCAAAAAATTGATTTTTTGGACTGTAAAAAAATTGATTGAAAATGTCATTTGGATTGTGCCTCATGTTGAATAACTACTTTTTAAAGCCTTAATGTGAACAAAATTGCCATTTTGATAGACTTTTTATTCTACTCAGAAGCTTCTATTTTGACCAATTTCAGGCATTAAAATGACTCTAAACACTCTTGTGTTAGTTCCAAAAGTGATAATTCACATGCAATAGTCATTTACAGTCAAAAAATTAAACATTAAAAAACTTACCATTTCTGACCATCTGGAGAAAGTTCGACAGGTCACGCACGGGTCCTCGTTTTTCATCAGAAAATTGATTTTTTGGACTGTAGAAAAATTGATTGAAAATGTCATTTGGATTGTGCCTCATGTTGAATAACTACTTTTTAAAGCCTTAATGTGAACAAAATTGACATTTTTACAGACTTTTCCTCCTTCTCAGAAGCTTCTATTTCAACCAATTTCAGGCATTAAAATGACTCTAAACACTCTTGTTGTATTATCAAAAGTGATAATTCACATGCAATAGTCATTTACAGTCAAAAAATTAAACATTAAAAAACTTACCATTTCTGACCATCTGGAGAAAGTTCGACAGGTCACGGGTCCTCGTTTTTCATCAGAAAATTGATTTTTTGGACTGTAGAAAAGTTGATTGAAAATGTCATTTGGATTGTGCCTCATGTTGAATAACTACTTTTTAAAGCCTTAATGTGAACAAAATTGCCATTTTGACAGACTTTTTCTTCTACTCAGAAGCTTCTATTTCGACCAATTTCAGGCATTAAAATGACTCTAAACACTCTTGTTTTAGTTCCAAAAGTGATAATTCACATGCAATAGTCATTTAGAGTCAAAAAATTAAACATTAAAAAACTTACCATTTCTGACCATCTGGAGAAAGTTCGACAGGTCACGGGTCCTCGTTTTTCATCAGAAAATTGATTTTTTGGACTGTAGAAAAGTTGATTGAAAATGTCATTTGGATTGTGCCTCATGTTGAATAACTACTTTTTAAAGCCTTAATGTGACCAAACTTGCCATTTTTACAGACTTTTTCTCCTACTCAGAAGCTTCTATTTCAACTAATTTCAGGCATTAAAATGACTCTAAACACTCTTGTTTTAGTTCCAAAAGTGATAATTCACATGCAATAGTCATTTACAGTCAAAAAATTAAACATTAAAAAACTTACCATTTCTGACCATCTGGAGAAAGTTCGACAGGTCACGGGTCCTCGTTTTTCATCAGAAAATTGATTTTTTGGACTGTAGAAAAATTGATTGAAAATGTCATTTGGATTGTGCCTCATGTTGAATAACTACTTTTTAAAGCCTTAATGTGAACAAAATTGCCATTTTTACAGACTTTTTCTTCTATTCAGAAGCTTCTATTTCGACCAATTTCAGGCATTAAAATGACTCTAAACACTCTTGTTTTAGTTCCAAAAGTGATAATTCACATGCAATAGTCATTTACAGTCAAATAATTAAACATTAAAAAACTTACCATTTCTGACCATCTGGAGAAAGTTCGACAGGTCACGGGTCCTCGTTTTTCATCAGAAAATTGATTTTTTGGACTGTAGAAAAGTTGATTGAAAATGTCATTTGGATTGTGCCTCACTCAAGTTGAATAACTACTTTTTAAAGCCTCAATAAGACCAAAATTGCCATTTTTACAGACTTTTTCTCCTACTCAGAAGCTTCTATTTCGACCAATTTCAGGCATTAAAATGACTCTAAACACTCTTGTTTTAGTTCCAAAAGTGATAATTCACATGCAATAGTCATTTATAGTCAAAAAATTAAACATTAAAAAATTACCATTTCTGACCATCTGAAGAAAGTTCGACAGGTCACGGGTCCTCGTTTTCCATCAGAAAATTTATTTTTTGGACTGTAAAAAAATTGATTGAAAATGTCATTTGGATTGTGCCTCATGTTGAATAACTACTTTTTAAAGCCTTAATCTGAACAAAATTGCCATTTTGATAGACTTTTTATTCTACTCAGAAGCTTCTATTTTGACCAATTTCAGGCATTAAAATGACTCTAAACACTCTTGTTTTAGTTCCAAAAGTGATAATTCACATGCAATAGTCATTTACAGTCAAAAAATTATACATTAAAAAATTACCATTTCTGACCATCTGGAGAAAGTTCGACAGGTCACGGGTCCTCGTTTTTCATCAGAAAATTGATTTTTTGGACTGTAGAAAAATTGATTGAAAATGTCATTTGGATTGTGCCTCATGTTGAATAACTACTTTTTAAAGCCTTAATGTGAACAAAATTGCCATTTTGATAGACTTTTTATTCTACTCAGAAGCTTCTTTTTTGACCAATTTCAGGCATTAAAATGACTCTAAACACTCTTGTGTTAGATCCAAAAGTGATAATTCACATGCAATAGTCATTTACAGTCAAAAAATTAAACATTAAAAAACTTACCATTTCTGACAATCTGGAGAAAGTTCGACAGGTCACGGGTCCTCGTTTTTCATCAGAAAATTGATTTTTTGGACTGTAAAAAAATTGATTGAAAATGTCATTTGGATTGTGCCTCGTGTTGAATAACTAATTTTTAAAGCCTCAATGTGACCAAAATTGCCATTTTGACAGACTTTTTCTCCTTCTCAGAAGCTTCTATTTCAACCAATTTCAGGCATTAAAATGACTTTAAACACTCTTGTTGTATTATCAAAAGTGATAATTCACATGCAATAGTCATTTACAGTCAAAAAATTAAACATTAAAAAACTTACCATTTCTGACCATCTGGAGAAAGTTCGACAGGTCACGGGTCCTCGTTTTTCATCAGAAAATTGATTTTTGGACTGTAGAAAATTTGATTGAAAATGTCATTTGGATTGTGCCTCATGTTGAATAACTACTTTTTAAAGCCTCAATTATGATCAAAATTGCCATTTTCACAGACTTTTTCTCCTACTCAGAAGCTTCTATTTCGACCAATTTCAGGCATTAAAATGACACTAAACACTCTTGTTTTAGTTTCGAAAGTGATAATTCACATACAATAGTCATTTACAGTGAAAAAACTTGAACATTAAAAAATTACCTTTTCTGACCATCTGAAGAAAGTTCGACAGGTCACGGGTCCTCGTTTTTCATCAGAAAATTGATTTTTTGTACTGTAGAAAAATTGATTGAAAATGTCATTTGGATTGTGCCTCATGTTGAATAACTACTTTTTTAAGCCTTAATGTGAACAAAATTGCCATTTTTACAGACTTTTTCTTCTACTCAGAAGCTTCTATTTCGACCAATTTCAGGCATTAAAATGACTCTAAACACTCTTGCTTTAGTTCCAAAAGTGATAATTCACATGCAATAGTCATTTACAGTCAAATAATTAAACATTAAAAAACTTACCATTTCTGACCATCTGGAGAAAGTTCGACAGGTCACGGGTCCTCGTTTTTCATCAGCAAATTGATTTTTTGAACTGTAGAAAAGTTGATTGAAAATGTCATTTGGATTGTGCCTCACTCAAGTTGAATAACTACTTTTTAAAGCCTCAATGTGACCAAAATTGCCATTTTTACAGACTTTTTCTCCTACTCAGAAGCTTCTATTTCGACCAATTTCAGGCATTAAAATGACTCTAAACACTCTTGTTTTAGTTCCAAAAGTGATAATTCAAATGCAATAGTCATTTACAGTCAAAAAATTATACATTAAAAAATTACCATTTCTGACCATCTGGAGAAAGTTCGACAGGTCACGGGTCCTCGTTTTTCATCAGAAAATTGATTTTTTGGACTGTAGAAAAATTGATTGAAAATGTCATTTGGATTGTGCCTCATGTTGAATAACTACTTTTTAAAGCCTTAATGTGAACAAAATTGCCATTTTGATAGACTTTTTATTCTACTCAGAAGCTTCTTTTTTGACCAATTTCAGGCATTAAAATGACTCTAAACACTCTTGTGTTAGATCCAAAAGTGATAATTCACATGCAATAGTCATTTACAGTCAAAAAATTAAACATTAAAAAACTTACCATTTCTGACCATCTGGAGAAAGTTCGACAGGTCACGGGTCCTCGTTTTTCATCAGAAAATTGATTTTTTGGACTGTAAAAAAATTGATTGAAAATGTCATTTGGATTGTGCCTCATGTTGAATAACTACTTTTTAAAGCCTTAATCTGAACAAAATTGCCATTTTGATAGACTTTTTATTCTACTCAGAAGCTTCTATTTTGACCAATTTCAGGCATTAAAATGACTCTAAACACTCTTGTTTTAGTTCCAAAAGTGATAATTCACATGCAATAGTCATTTACAGTCAAAAAATTAAACATTAAAAAACTTACCATTTCTGACCATCTGGAGAAAGTTCGACAGGTCACGGGTCCTCGTTTTTCATCAGAAAATTGATTTTTTGGACTGTAGAAAAATTGATTGAAAATGTCATTTGGATTGTGCCTCATGTTGAATAACTACTTTTTAAAGCCTTTATGTGAACAAAATTGCCATTTTTACAGACTTTTTCTCCTTCTCAGAAGCTTCTATTTCAACCAATTTCAGGCATTAAAATGACTTTAAACACTCTTGTTTTAGTTCCAAAAGTGATAATTCACATGCAATAGTCATTTAGAGTCAAAAAATTAAACATTAAAAAACTTACCATTTCTGACCATCTGGAGAAAGTTCGACAGGTCACGGGTCCTCGTTTTTCATCAGAAAATTGATTTTTTTGGACTGTAAAAAAATTGATTGAAAATGTCATTTGGATTGTGCCTCATGTTGAATAACTACTATTTAAAGCCTTAATGTGAACAAAATTGACATTTTTACAGACTTTTCCTCCTTCTCAGAAGCTTCTATTTCAACCAATTTCAGGCATTAAAATGACTCTAAACACTCTTGTTGTATTATCAAAAGTGATAATTCACATGCAATAGTCATTTACAGTCAAAAAATTAAACATTAAAAAACTTACCATTTCTGACCATCTGGAGAAAGTTTGACAGGTCACGTGTCCTCGTTTTTCATCAGAAAATTGATTTTTTGGACTGTAGAAAAGTTGATTGAAAATGTCATTTGGATTGTGCCTCATGTTGAATAACTACTTTTTAAAGCCTCAATTATGATCAAAATTGCCATTTTTACAGACTTTTTCTTCTACTCAGAAGCTTCTATTTCGACCAATTTCAGGCATTAAAATGACACTAAACACTCTTGTTTTAGTTCCAAAAGTGATAATTCACATGCAATAGTCATTTACAGTCAAAAAATTAAACATTAAAAAACTTACCATTTCTGACCATCTGGAGAAAGTTCGACAGGTCACGGGTCCTCGTTTTTCATCAGAAAATTTATTTTTTGGACTGTAGAAAAATTGATTGAAAATGTCATTTGGATTGTGCCTCATGTTGAATAACTACTTTTTAAAGCCTTAATGTGAACAAAATTGCCATTTTTACAGACTTTTTCTTCTACTCAGAAGCTTCTATTTCAACCAATTTCAGGCATTAAAATGACTCTAAACACTCTTGTTTTAGTTCCAAAAGTGATAATTCACATGCAATAGTCATTTACAGTCAAAAAATTATACATTAAAAAATTACAATTTCTGACCATCTGGAGAAAGTTCGACAGGTCACGGGTCCTCGTTTTTCATCAGAAAATTGATTTTTTGGACTGTAGAAAAATTGATTGAAAATGTCATTTGGATTGTGCCTCATGTTGAATAACTACTTTTTAAAGCCTTAATGTGAACAAAATTGCCATTTTGATAGACTTTTTATTCTACTCAGAAGCTTCTATTTTGACCAATTTCAGGCATTAAAATGACACTAAACACTCTTGTGTTAGATCCAAAAGTGATAATTCACATGCAATAGTCATTTACAGTCAAAAAATTAAACATTAAAAAACTTACCATTTCTGACCATCTGGAGAAAGTTCGACAGGTCACGGGTCCTCGTTTTTCATCAGAAAATTGATTTTTTGGACTGTAGAAAAATTGATTGAATATGTCATTTGGATTGTGCCTCATGTTGAATAACTACTTTTTAAAGCCTTAATGTGAACAAAATTGCCATTTTGATAGACTTTTTATTCTACTCAGAAGCTTCTTTTTTGACCAATTTCAGGCATTAAAATGACTCTAAACACTCTTGTGTTAGATCCAAAAGTGATAATTCACATGCAATAGTCATTTACAGTCAAAAAATTAAACATTAAAAAACTTACCATTTCTGACCATCTGGAGAAAGTTCGACAGGTCACGGGCCCTCGTTTTTCATCAGAAAATTGTTTTTTGGACTGTAGAAAAATTGATTGAAAATGTCATTTGGATTGTGCCTCATGTTGAATAACTACTTTTTAAAGCCTTAATGTGAACAAAATTGCCATTTTTACAGACTTTTTCTTCTACTCAGAAGCTTCTATTTCGACCAATTTCAGGCATTAAAATGACTCTAAACACTCTTGTTTTAGTTCCAAAAGTGATGATTCACATGCAATAGTCATTTATAGTCAAAAAATTAAACATTAAAAAATTACCTTTTCTGACCATCTGGAGAAAGTTCGACAGGTCACGGGTCCTCGTTTTTCATCAGAAAATTGATTTTTTTGGACTGTAGAAAAACTGATTGAAAATGTCATTTGGATTGTGCCTCGTGTTGAATAACTACTTTTTAAAGCCTTAATGTGAACAAAATTGCCATTTTTACAGACTTTTTCTTCTACTCAGAAGCTTCTATTTCAACCAATTTCAGGCATTAAAATGACTCTAAACACTCTTGTTTTAGTTCCAAAAGTGATAATTCACATGCAATAGTCATTTACAGTCAAAAAATTAAACATTAAAAAACTTACCATTTCTGACCATCTGGAGAAAGTTCGACAGGTCACGGGTCCTCGTTTTTCATCAGAAAATTGATTTTTTGGACTGTAGAAAAGTTGATTGAAAATGTCATTTGGATTGTGCCTCATGTTGAATAACTACTTTTTAAAGCCTCAATTATGATCAAAATTGCCATTTTCACAGACTTTTTCTCCTACTCAGAAGCTTCTATTTCGACCAATTTCAGGCATTAAAATGACACTAAACACTCTTGTTTTAGTTTCGAAAGTGATAATTCACATACAATAGTCATTTACAGTGAAAAAACTTGAACATTAAAAAATTACCTTTTCTGACCATCTGAAGAAAGTTAGACAGGTCACGGGTCCTCGTTTTTCATCAGAAAATTGATTTTTTGTACTGTAGAAAAATTGATTGAAAATGTCATTTGGATTGTGCCTCATGTTGAATAACTACTTTTTAAAGCCTTAATGTGAACAAAATTGCGATTTTGATAGACTTTTTATTCTACTCAGAAGCTTCTATTTTGACCAATTTCAGGCATTAAAATGACTCTAAACACTCTTGTTCTAGTTCCAAAAGTGATAATTCACATGCAATAGTCATTTACAGTCAAAAAGTTAAACATTAAAAAACTTACCATTTCTGACCATCTGGAGAAAGTTCGACAGGTCACGGGTCCTCGTTTTTCATCAGAAAATTGATTTTTTGGACTGTAGAAAAGTTGATTGAAAATGTCATTTGGATTGTGCCTCATTCAAGTTGAATAACTACTTTTTAAAGCCTCAATGTGACCAAAATTGCCATTTTTACAGACTTTTTCTCCTACTCAGAAGCTTCTATTTCGACCAATTTCAGGCATTAAAATGACTCTAAACACTCTTGTTTTAGTTCCAAAAGTGATAATTCACATGCAATAGTCATTTACAGTCAAAAAATTAAACATTAAAAAACTTACCATTTCTGACCATCTGGAGAAAGTTCGACAGGTCACGGGTCCTCGTTTTTCATCAGAAAATTGATTTTTTGGACTGTAAAAAAATTGATTGAAAATGTCATTTGGATTGTGCCTCATGTTGAATAACTACTTTTTAAAGCCTTAATCTGAACAAAATTGCCATTTTGATAGACTTTTTATTCTACTCAGAAGCTTCTATTTTGACCAATTTCAGGCATTAAAATGACACTAAACACTCTTGTTTTAGTTCCAAAAGTGATAATTCACATGCAATAGTCCTTTACAGTCAAATAATTAAACATTAAAAAACTTACCATTTCTGACCATCTGGAGAAAGTTCGACAGGTCACGGGTCCTCGTTTTTCATCAGAAAATTGATTTTTTGGACTGTAAAAAAATTGATTGAAAATGTCATTTGGATTGTGCCTCATGTTGAATAACTACTATTTAAAGCCTTAATGTGAACAAAATTGCCATTTTTACAGACTTTTTATTCTACTCAGAAGCTTCTATTTTGACCAATTTCAGGCATTAAAATGACTCTAAACACTCTTGTTCTAGTTCCAAAAGTGATAATTCACATGCAATAGTCATTTACAGTCAAAAAGTTAAACATTAAAAAACTTACCATTTCTGACCATCTGGAGAAAGTTCGACAGGTCACAGGTCCTTGTTCTTCATCAGAAAATTGATTTTTTGGACTGTAGAAAAGTTGATTGAAAATGTCATTTGGATTGTGCCTCATGTTGAATAACTACTTTTTAAAGCCTCAATGTGACCAAAATTGCCATTTCTACAGACTTTTTCTCCTACTCAGAAGCTTCTATTTCAACTAATTTCAGGCATTAAAATGACTCTAAACACTCTTGTTTTAGTTCCAAAAGTGATAATTCACATGCAATAGTCATTTACAGTCAAATAATTAAACATTAAAAAACTTACCATTTCTGACCATCTGGAGAAAGTTCGACAGGTCAAGGGGCCTCGTTTTTCATCAGAAAATTGTTTTTTGGACTGTAGAAAAATTGATTGAAAATGTCATTTGGATTGTGCCTCGTGTTGAATAACTACTTTTTAAAGCCTCAATGTGACCAAAATTGCCATTTTGACAGACTTTTTCTCCTTCTCAGAAGGTTTTATTTCGACCAATTTCAGGCATTAAAATGACTTTAAACACTCTTGTTTTAGTTCCAAAAGTGATAATTCACATGCAATAGTCATTTACAGTCAAAAAATTAAACATTAAAAAACTTACCATTTCTGACCATCTGGAGAAAGTTCGACAGGTCACGGGTCCTCGTTTTTCATCAGAAAATCGATTTTTTGGACTGTAGAAAAATTGATTGAAAATGTCATTTGGATTGTGCCTCGTGTTGAATAACTAATTTTTAAAGCCTCAATGTGACCAAAATTGCCATTTTGACAGACTTTTTCTCCTTCTCAGAAGCTTCTATTTCAACCAATTTCAGGCATTAAAATGACTTTAAACACTCTTGTTTTAGTTCCAAAAGTGATTAAATGACTATTGCATGTGAATTGAGTCAAAAATTAAACATTAAAAAACTTACCATTTCTGACCATCTGGAGAAAGTTCGACAGGTCACGGGTCCTCGTTTTTCATCAGAAAATTGATTTTTTGGACTGTAGAAAAATTGATTGAATATGTCATTTGGATTGTGCCTCATGTTGAATAACTACTTTTTAAAGCCTTAATGTGAACAAAATTGCCATTTTGATAGACTTTTTATTCTACTCAGAAGCTTCTTTTTTGACCAATTTCAGGCATTAAAATGACTCTAAACACTCTTGTGTTAGATCCAAAAGTGATAATTCACATGCAATAGTCATTTACAGTCAAAAAATTAAACATTAAAAAACTTACCATTTCTGACCATCTGGAGAAAGTTCGACAGGTCACGGGCTCTCGTTTTTCATCAGAAAATTGTTTTTTGGACTGTAGAAAAATTGATTGAAAATGTCATTTGGATTGTGCCTCATGTTGAATAACTACTTTTTAAAGCCTTAATGTGAACAAAATTGCCATTTTTACAGACTTTTTCTTCTACTCAGAAGCTTCTATTTCGACCAATTTCAGGCATTAAAATGACTCTAAACACTCTTGTTTTAGTTCCAAAAGTGATAATTCACATGCAATAGTCATTTATAGTCAAAAAATTAAACATTAAAAAATTACCTTTTCTGACCATCTGGAGAAAGTTCGACAGGTCACGGGTCCTCGTTTTTCATCAGAAAATTGATTTTTTGGACTGTAGAAAAACTGATTGAAAATGTCATTTGGATTGTGCCTCGTGTTGAATAACTACTTTTTAAAGCCTTAATGTGAACAAAATTGCCATTTTTACAGACTTTTTCTTCTACTCAGAAGCTTCTATTTCGACCAATTTCAGGCATTAAAATGACTCTAAACACTCTTGTTTTAGTTCCAAAAGTGATAATTCACATGCAATAGTCATTTACAGTCAAAAAATTAAACATTAAAAAACTTACCATTTCTGACCATCTGGAGAAAGTTCCACAGGTCACGGGTCCTCGTTTTTCATCAGAAAATCGATTTTTTGGACTGTAGAAAAATTGATTGAAAATGTCATTTGGATTGTGCCTCGTGTTGAATAACTAATTTTTAAAGCCTCAATGTGACCAAAATTGCCATTTTGACAGACTTTTTCTCCTTCTCAGAAGCTTCTATTTCAACCAATTTCAGGCATTAAAATGACTTTAAACACTCTTGTTTTAGTTCCAAAAGTGATAATTCACATGCAATAGTCATTTACAGTCAAAAATTAAACATTAAAAAACTTACCATTTCTGACCATCTGGAAAAGTTCGACAGGTCACGGGTCCTCGTTTTTCATCAGAAAATTGATTTTTTGGACTGTAGAAAAATTGATTGAAAATGTCATTTGGATTGTGCCTCATGTTGAATAACTACTTTTTAAAGCCTTAATGTGAACAAAATTGACATTTTTACAGACTTTTCCTCCTTCTCAGAAGCTTCTATTTCAACCAATTTCAGGCATTAAAATGACTCTAAACACTCTTGTTGTATTATCAAAAGTGATAATTCACATGCAATAGTCATTTACAGTCAAAAAATTAAACATTAAAAAACTTACCATTTCTGACCATCTGGAGAAAGTTCGACAGGTCACGGGTCCTCGTTTTTCATCAGAAAATTGATTTTTTGGACTGTAGAAAAGTTGATTGAAAATGTCATTTGGATTGTGCCTCATGTTGAATAACTACTTTTTAAAGCCTCAATTATGATCAAAATTGCCATTTTCACAGACTTTTTCTCCTACTCAGAAGCTTCTATTTCGACCAATTTCAGGCATTAAAATGACACTAAACACTCTTGTTTTAGTTTCGAAAGTGATAATTCACATACAATAGTCATTTACAGTGAAAAAACTTGAACATTAAAAAATTACCTTTTCTGACCATCTGAAGAAAGTTCGACAGGTCACGGGTCCTCGTTTTTCATCAGAAAATTGATTTTTTGTACTGTAGAAAAATTGATTGAAAATGTCATTTGGATTGTGCCTCATGTTGAATAACTACTTTTTAAAGCCTTAATGTGAACAAAATTGCCATTTTTACAGACTTTTTCTTCTACTCAGAAGCTTCTATTTCGACCAATTTCAGGCATTAAAATGACTCTAAACACTCTTGTTTTAGTTCCAAAAGTGATAATTCACATGCAATAGTCATTTACAGTCAAATAATTAAACATTAAAAAACTTACCATTTCTGACCATCTGGAGAAAGTTCGACAGGTCACGGGTCCTCGTTTTTCATCAGAAAATTGATTTTGTGGACTGTAGAAAAGTTGATTGAAAATGTCATTTGGATTGTGCCTCATTCAAGTTGAATAACTACTTTTTAAAGCCTCAATGTGACCAAAATTGCCATTTTTACAGACTTTTTCTCCTACTCAGAAGCTTCTATTTTGACCAATTTCAGGCATTAATATGACTCTAAACACTCTTGTTTTAGTTCCAAAAGTGATAATTCACATGCAATAGTCATTTACAGTCAAAAAATTAAACATTAAAAAATTACCATTTCTGACCATCTGGAGAAAGTTCGACAGGTCACGGGCCCTCGTTTTTCATCAGAAAATTGATTTTTTGGACTGTAGAAAAATTGATTGAAAATGTCATTTGGATTGTGCCTCATGTTGAATAACTACTTTTTAAAGCCTCAATGTGACCAAAATTGCCAGTTTTACAGACTTTTTCTCCTACTCAGAAGCTTCTATTTCGACCAATTTCAGGCATTAAAATGACACTAAACACTCTTGTTTTAGTTTCGAAAGTGATAATTCACATACAATAGTCATTTACAGTCAAAAAACTTAAACATTAAAAAATGACCATTTCTGACCATCTGGAGAAAGTTCGACAGGTCACAGGCCCTCGTTTTTCATCAGAAAATTGATTTTTTGGACTGTAGAAAAGTTGATTGAAAATGTCATTTGGATTGTGCCTCATGTTGAATAACTACTTTTTAAAGCCTCAATGTGACCAAAATTGCCATTTCTACAGACTTTTTCTCCTACTCAGAAGCTTCTATTTCAACTAATTTCAGGCATTAAAATGACTCTAAACACTCTTGTTTTAGTTCCAAAAGTGATAATTCACATGCAATAGTCATTTACAGTCAAATAATTAAACATTAAAAAACTTACCATTTCTGACCATCTGGAGAAAGTTCGACAGGTCAAGGGGCCTCGTTTTTCATCAGGAAATTGTTTTTTGGACTGTAGAAAAATTGATTGAAAATGTCATTTGGATTGTGCCTCGTGTTGAATAACTACTTTTTAAAGCCTCAATGTGACCAAAATTGCCATTTTGACAGACTTTTTCTCCTTCTCAGAAGCTTTTATTTCGACCAATTTCAGGCATTAAAATGACTTTAAACACTCTTGTTTTAGTTCCAAAAGTGATAATTCACATGCAATAGTCATTTACAGTCAAAAAATTAAACATTAAAAAACTTACCATTTCTGACCATCTGGAGAAAGTTCGACAGGTCACGGGTCCTCGTTTTTCATCAGAAAATCGATTTTTTGGACTGTAGAAAAATTGATTGAAAATGTCATTTGGATTGTGCCTCGTGTTGAATAACTAATTTTTAAAGCCTCAATGTGACCAAAATTGCCATTTTGACAGACTTTTTCTCCTTCTCAGAAGCTTCTATTTCAACCAATTTCAGGCATTAAAATGACTTTAAACACTCTTGTTTTAGTTCCAAAAGTGATTAAATGACTATTGCATGTGAATTGAGTCAAAAATTAAACATGAAAAAACTTACCATTTCTGACCATCTGGAGAAAGTTCGACAGGTCACGGGTCCTCGTTTTTCATCAGAAAATTGATTTTTTGGACTGTAGAAAAATTGATTGAAAATGTCATTTGGATTGTGCCTCATGTTGAATAACTACTTTTTAAAGCCTTAATGTGAACAAAATTGACATTTTTACAGACTTTTCCTCCTTCTCAGAAGCTTCTATTTCAACCAATTTCAGGCATTAAAATGACTCTAAACACTCTTGTTGTATTATCAAAAGTGATAATTCACATGCAATAGTCATTTACAGTCAAAAAATTAAACATTAAAAAACTTACCATTTCTGACCATCTGAAGAAAGTTCGACAGGTCACGGGTCCTCGTTTTTCATCAGAAAATTGATTTTTTGTACTGTAGAAAAATTGATTGAAAATGTCATTTGGATTGTGCCTCATGTTGAATAACTACTTTTTAAAGCCTTAATGTGAACAAAATTGCCATTTTTACAGACTTTTTCTTCTACTCAGAAGCTTCTATTTCGACCAATTTCAGGCATTAAAATGACTCTAAACACTCTTGTTTTAGTTCCAAAAGTGATAATTCACATACAATAGTCATTTACAGTGAAAAAACTTGAACATTAAAAAATTACCTTTTCTGACCATCTGAAGAAAGTTCGACAGGTCACGGGTCCTCGTTTTTCATCAGAAAATTGTTTTTTGTACTGTAGAAAAATTGATTGAAAATGTCATTTGGATTGTGCCTCATGTTGAATAACTACTTTTTAAAGCCTCAATGTGACCAAAATTGCCATTTTTACAGACTTTTTCTCCTACTCAGAAGCTTCTATTTCGACCAATTTCAGGCATTAAAATGACTCTAAACACTCTTGTTTTAGTTCCAAAAGTGATAATTCACATGCAATAGTCATTTATAGTCAAAAAATTTAACATTAAAAAATTACCATTTCTGACCATCTGAAGAAAGTTCGACAGGTCACGGGTCCTCGTTTTCCATCAGAAAATTGTTTTTTTGGACTGTAAAAAAATTGATTGAAAATGTCATTTGGATTGTGCCTCATGTTGAATAACTACTTTTTAAAGCCTTAATCTGAACAAAATTGCCATTTTGATAGACTTTTTATTCTACTCAGAAGCTTCTATTTTGACCAATTTCAGGCATTAAAATGACTCTAAACACTCTTGTTTTAGTTCCAAAAGTGATAATTCACATGCAATAGTCATTTACAGTCAAAAAATTAAACATTAAAAAACTTACCATTTCTGACCATCTGGAGAAAGTTCGACAGGTCACGGGTCCTTGTTTTTCATCAGAAAATTGATTTTTTGGACTGTAGAAAAATTGATTGAAAATGTCATTTGGATTGTGCCTCATGTTGAATAACTACTTTTTAAAGCCTTAATGTGAACAAAATTGCCATTTTTACAGACTTTTTCTTCTACTCAGAAGCTTCTATTTCAACCAATTTCAGGCATTAAAATGACTCTAAACACTCGTTTTAGTTCCAAAAGTGATAATTCACATGCAATAGTCATTTACAGTCAAAAAATTATACATTAAAAAATTACCATTTCTGACCATCTGGAGAAAGTTCGACAGGTCACGGGTCCTCGTTTTTCATCAGAAAATTGATTTTTTGGACTGTAGAAAAATTGATTGAATATGTCATTTGGATTGTGCCTCATGTTGAATAACTACTTTTTAAAGCCTTAATGTGAACAAAATTGCCATTTTGATAGACTTTTTATTCTACTTAGAAGCTTCTTTTTTGACCAATTTCAGGCATTAAAATGACTCTAAACACTCTTGTGTTAGATCCAAAAGTGATAATTCACATGCAATAGTCATTTACAGTCAAAAAATTAAACATTAAAAAATTACCTTTTCTGACCATCTGGAGAAAGTTCGACAGGTCACGGGTCCTCGTTTTTCATCAGAAAATTGATTTTTTGGACTGTAGAAAAACTGATTGAAAATGTCATTTGGATTGTGCCTCGTGTTGAATAACTACTTTTTAAAGCCTTAATGTGAACAAAATTGCCATTTTTACAGACTTTTTCTTCTACTCAGAAGCTTCTATTTCGACCAATTTCAGGCATTAAAATGACTCTAAACACTCTTATTTTAGTTCCAAAAGTGATAATTCACATGCAATAGTCATTTACAGTCAAATAATTAAACATTAAAAAACTTACTATTTCTGACCATCTGGAGAAAGTTCGACAGGTCACGGGTCCTCGTTTTTCATCAGAAAATTGATTTTTTGGACTGTAGAAAAACTGATTGAAAATGTCATTTGGATTGTGCCTCGTGTTGAATAACTACTTTTTAAAGCCTTAATGTGAACAAAATTGCCATTTTTACAGACTTTTTCTTCTACTCAGAAGCTTCTATTTCGACCAATTTCAGGCATTAAAATGACTCTAAACACTCTTATTTTAGTTCCAAAAGTGATAATTCACATGCAATAGTCATTTACAGTCAAATAATTAAACATTAAAAAACTTACTATTTCTGACCATCTGGAGAAAGTTCGACAGGTCACGGGTCCTCGTTTTTCATCAGAAAATTGATTTTTTGGACTGTAGAAAAGTTGATTGAAAATGTCATTTGGATTGTGCCTCATGTTGAATAACTACTTTTTAAAGCCTCAATGTGACCAAAATTGCCATTTCTACAGACTTTTTCTCCTACTCAGAAGCTTCTATTTCAACTAATTTCAGGCATTAAAATGACTCTAAACACTCTTGTTTTAGTTCCAAAAGTGATAATTCACATGCAATAGTCATTTACAGTCAAAAAATTAAACATTAAAAAACTTACCATTTCTGACCATCTGGAGAAAGTTCGACAGGTCACGGGTCCTCGTTTTTCATCAGAAAATTGTTTTTTTGGACTGTAAAAAAATTGATTGAAAATGTCATTTGGATTGTGCCTCATGTTGAATAACTACTATTTAAAGCCTTAATGTGAACAAAATTGACATTTTTACAGACTTTTCCTCCTTCTCAGAAGCTTCTATTTCAACCAATTTCAGGCATTAAAATGACTCTAAACACTCTTGTTGTATTATCAAAAGTGATAATTCACATGCAATAGTCATTTACAGTCAAAAAATTAAACATTAAAAAACTTACCATTTCTGACCATCTGGAGAAAGTTCGACAGGTCACGGGTCCTCGTTTTTCATCAGAAAATTGATTTTTTGGACTGTAGAAAAGTTGATTGAAAATGTCATTTGGATTGTGCCTCATGTTGAATAACTACTTTTTAAAGCCTCAATTATGATCAAAATTGCCATTTTTACAGACTTTTTCTCCTACTCAGAAGCTTCTATTTCGACCAATTTCAGGCATTAAAATGACACTATACACTCTTGTTTTAGTTCCAAAAGTGATAATTCACATGCAATAGTCCTTTACAGTCAAATAATTAAACATTAAAAAACTTACCATTTCTGACCATCTGGAGAAAGTTCGACAGGTCACGGGTCCTCGTTTTTCATCAGAAAATTGATTTTTTGGACTGTAGAAAAGTTGATTGAAAATATCATTTGGATTGTGCCTTATGTTGAATAACTACTTTTTAAAGCCTCAATGTGATCAAAATTGCCATTTTTACAGACTTTTTCTCCTACTCAGAAGCTTCTATTTCAAGTAATTTCAGGCATTAAAATGACTCTAAACACTCTTGTTTTAGTTCCAAAAGTGATAATTCACATGCAATAGTCATTTATAGTCAAAAAATTAAACATTAAAAAACTTACCATTTCTGACCATCTGGAGAAAGTTCGACAGGTCACGGGTCCTCGTTTTTCATCAGAAAATTGATTTTTTGGACTGTAAAAAAATTGATTGAAAATGTCATTTGGATTGTGCCTCATGTTGAATAACTACTTTTTAAAGCCTTAATCTGAACAAAATTGCCATTTTGATAGACTTTTTATTCTACTCAGAAGCTTCTATTTTGACCAATTTCAGGCATTAAAATGACTCTAAACACTCTTGTTTTAGTTCCAAAAGTGATAATTCACATGCAATAGTCATTTACAGTCAAAAAATTAAACATTAAAAAACTTACCATTTCTGACCATCTGGAGAAAGTTCGACAGGTCACGGGTCCTCGTTTTTCATCAGAAAATTGATTTTTTGGACTGTAGAAAAATTGATTGAAAATGTCATTTGGATTGTGCCTCATGTTGAATAACTACTTTTTAAAGCCTTAATGTGAACAAAATTGCCATTTTTACAGACTTTTTCTTCTACTCAGAAGCTTCTATTTCAACCAATTTCAGGCATTAAAATGACTCTAAACACTCTTGTTTTAGTTCCAAAAGTGATAATTCACATGCAATAGTCATTTACAGTCAAAAAATTAAACATTAAAAAACTTACCATTTCTGACCATCTGGAGAAAGTTCGACAGGTCACGGGTCCTCGTTTTTCATCAGAAAATTGTTTTGTGGACTGTAGAAAAATTGATTGAAAATGTCATTTGGATTGTGCCTCATTCAAGTTGAATAACTACTTTTTAAAGCCTCAATGTGACCAAAATTGCCATTTTTACAGACTTTTTCTCCTACTCAGAAGCTTCTATTTCGACCAATTTCAGGCAATAAAATGACTCTAAACACTCTTGTTTTAGTTCCAAAAGTGATAATTCACATGCAATAGTCATTTATAGTCAAAAAATTTAACATTAAAAAATTACCATTTCTGACCATCTGAAGAAAGTTCGACAGGTCACGGGTCCTCGTTTTCCATCAGAAAATTGTTTTTTTGGACTGTAAAAAAATTGATTGAAAATGTCATTTGGATTGTGCCTCATGTTGAATAACTACTTTTTAAAGCCTTAATCTGAACAAAATTGCCATTTTGATAGACTTTTTATTCTACTCAGAAGCTTCTATTTTGACCAATTTCAGGCATTAAAATGACTCTAAACACTCTTGTTTTAGTTCCAAAAGTGATAATTCACATGCAATAGTCATTTACAGTCAAAAAATTAAACATTAAAAAACTTACCATTTCTGACCATCTGGAGAAAGTTCGACAGGTCACGGGTCCTCGTTTTTCATCAGAAAATTGATTTTTTGGACTGTAGAAAAATTGATTGAAAATGTCATTTGGATTGTGCCTCATGTTGAATAACTACTTTTTAAAGCCTTAATGTGAACAAAATTGCCATTTTTACAGACTTTTTCTTCTACTCAGAAGCTTCTATTTCAACCAATTTCAGGCATTAAAATGACTCTAAACACTCGTTTTAGTTCCAAAAGTGATAATTCACATGCAATAGTCATTTACAGTCAAAAAATTATACATTAAAATATTACCATTTCTGACCATCTGGAGAAAGTTCGACAGGTCACGGGTCCTCGTTTTTCATCAGAAAATTGATTTTTTGGACTGTAGAAAAATTGATTGAATATGTCATTTGGATTGTGCCTCATGTTGAATAACTACTTTTTAAAGCCTTAATGTGAACAAAATTGCCATTTTGATAGACTTTTTATTCTACTCAGAAGCTTCTTTTTTGACCAATTTCAGGCATTAAAATGACTCTAAACACTCTTGTGTTAGATCCAAAAGTGATAATTCACATGCAATAGTCATTTACAGTCAAAAAATTAAACATTAAAAAATTACCTTTTCTGACCATCTGGAGAAAGTTCGACAGGTCACGGGTCCTCGTTTTTCATCAGAAAATTGATTTTTTGGACTGTAGAAAAACTGATTGAAAATGTCATTTGGATTGTGCCTCGTGTTGAATAACTACTTTTTAAAGCCTTAATGTGAACAAAATTGCCATTTTTACAGACTTTTTCTTCTACTCAGAAGCTTCTATTTCGACCAATTTCAGGCATTAAAATGACTCTAAACACTCTTATTTTAGTTCCAAAAGTGATAATTCACATGCAATAGTCATTTACAGTCAAATAATTAAACATTAAAAAACTTACTATTTTGACCATCTGGAGAAAGTTCGACAGGTCACGGGTCCTCGTTTTTCATCAGAAAATTGATTTTTTGGACTGTAGAAAAACTGATTGAAAATGTCATTTGGATTGTGCCTCGTGTTGAATAACTACTTTTTAAAGCCTTAATGTGAACAAAATTGCCATTTTTACAGACTTTTTCTTCTACTCAGAAGCTTCTATTTCGACCAATTTCAGGCATTAAAATGACTCTAAACACTCTTATTTTAGTTCCAAAAGTGATAATTCACATGCAATAGTCATTTACAGTCAAATAATTAAACATTAAAAAACTTACTATTTCTGACCATCTGGAGAAAGTTCGACAGGTCACGGGTCCTCGTTTTTCATCAGAAAATTGATTTTTTGGACTGTAGAAAAGTTGATTGAAAATGTCATTTGGATTGTGCCTCATGTTGAATAACTACTTTTTAAAGCCTCAATGTGACCAAAATTGCCATTTCTACAGACTTTTTCTCCTACTCAGAAGCTTCTATTTCAACTAATTTCAGGCATTAAAATGACTCTAAACACTCTTGTTTTAGTTCCAAAAGTGATAATTCACATGCAATAGTCATTTACAGTCAAAAAATTAAACATTAAAAAACTTACCATTTCTGACCATCTGGAGAAAGTTCGACAGGTCACAGGCCCTCGTTTTTCATCAGAAAATTGTTTTTGGGACTTTAGAAAAATTGATTGAAAATGTCATTTGGATTGTGCCTCGTGTTGAATAACTACTTTTTAAAGCCTCAATGTGACCAAAATTGCCATTTTGACAGACTTTTTCTCCTTCTCAGAAGCTTTTATTTCGACCAATTTCAGGCATTAAAATGGCTCTAAACACTCTTGTTTTAGTTCCAAAAGTGATAATTCACATGCAATAGTCATTTACAGTCAAAAAATTAAACATTAAAAAACTTACCATTTCTGACCATCTGGAGAAAGTTCGACAGGTCACGGGTCCTCGTTTTTCATCAGAAAATTGTTTTGTGGACTGTAGAAAAATTGATTGAAAATGTCATTTGGATTGTGCCTCATTCAAGTTGAATAACTACTTTTTAAAGCCTCAATGTGACCAAAATTGCCATTTTTACAGACTTTTTCTCCTACTCAGAAGCTTCTATTTCGACCAATTTCAGGCATTAAAATGACTCTAAACACTCTTGTTTTAGTTCCAAAAGTGATAATTCACATGCAATAGTCATTTATAGTCAAAAAATTTAACATTAAAAAATTACCATTTCTGACCATCTGAAGAAAGTTCGACAGGTCACGGGTCCTCGTTTTCCATCAGAAAATTGTTTTTTTGGACTGTAAAAAAATTGATTGAAAATGTCATTTGGATTGTGCCTCATGTTGAATAACTACTTTTTAAAGCCTTAATCTGAACAAAATTGCCATTTTGATAGACTTTTTATTCTACTCAGAAGCTTCTATTTTGACCAATTTCAGGCATTAAAATGACTCTAAACACTCTTGTTTTAGTTCCAAAAGTGATAATTCACATGCAATAGTCATTTACAGTCAAAAAATTAAACATTAAAAAACTTACCATTTCTGACCATCTGGAGAAAGTTCGACAGGTCACGGGTCCTCGTTTTTCATCAGAAAATTGATTTTTTGGACTGTAGAAAAATTGATTGAAAATGTCATTTGGATTGTGCCTCATGTTGAATAACTACTTTTTAAAGCCTTAATGTGAACAAAATTGCCATTTTTACAGACTTTTTCTTCTACTCAGAAGCTTCTATTTCAACCAATTTCAGGCATTAAAATGACTCTAAACACTCGTTTTAGTTCCAAAAGTGATAATTCACATGCAATAGTCATTTACAGTCAAAAAATTATACATTAAAATATTACCATTTCTGACCATCTGGAGAAAGTTCGACAGGTCACGGGTCCTCGTTTTTCATCAGAAAATTGATTTTTTGGACTGTAGAAAAATTGATTGAATATGTCATTTGGATTGTGCCTCATGTTGAATAACTACTTTTTAAAGCCTTAATGTGAACAAAATTGCCATTTTGATAGACTTTTTATTCTACTCAGAAGCTTCTTTTTTGACCAATTTCAGGCATTAAAATGACTCTAAACACTCTTGTGTTAGATCCAAAAGTGATAATTCACATGCAATAGTCATTTACAGTCAAAAAATTAAACATTAAAAAACTTACTATTTTGACCATCTGGAGAAAGTTCGACAGGTCACGGGTCCTCGTTTTTCATCAGAAAATTGATTTTTTGGACTGTAGAAAAACTGATTGAAAATGTCATTTGGATTGTGCCTCGTGTTGAATAACTACTTTTTAAAGCCTTAATGTGAACAAAATTGCCATTTTTACAGACTTTTTCTTCTACTCAGAAGCTTCTATTTCGACCAATTTCAGGCATTAAAATGACTCTAAACACTCTTATTTTAGTTCCAAAAGTGATAATTCACATGCAATAGTCATTTACAGTCAAATAATTAAACATTAAAAAACTTACTATTTCTGACCATCTGGAGAAAGTTCGACAGGTCACGGGTCCTCGTTTTTCATCAGAAAATTGATTTTTTGGACTGTAGAAAAGTTGATTGAAAATGTCATTTGGATTGTGCCTCATGTTGAATAACTACTTTTTAAAGCCTCAATGTGACCAAAATTGCCATTTCTACAGACTTTTTCTCCTACTCAGAAGCTTCTATTTCAACTAATTTCAGGCATTAAAATGACTCTAAACACTCTTGTTTTAGTTCCAAAAGTGATAATTCACATGCAATAGTCATTTACAGTCAAAAAATTAAACATTAAAAAACTTACCATTTCTGACCATCTGGAGAAAGTTCGACAGGTCACAGGCCCTCGTTTTTCATCAGAAAATTGTTTTTGGGACTTTAGAAAAATTGATTGAAAATGTCATTTGGATTGTGCCTCGTGTTGAATAACTACTTTTTAAAGCCTCAATGTGACCAAAATTGCCATTTTGACAGACTTTTTCTCCTTCTCAGAAGCTTTTATTTCGACCAATTTCAGGCATTAAAATGGCTCTAAACACTCTTGTTTTAGTTCCAAAAGTGATAATTCACATGCAATAGTCATTTACAGTCAAAAAATTAAACATTAAAAAACTTGCCATTTCTGACCATCTGGAGAAAGTTCGACAGGTCACGGGTCCTCGTTTTTCATCAGAAAATTGATTTTTTGGACTGTAGAATAATTGATTGAAAATGTCATTTGGATTGTGCCTCGTGTTGAATAACTACTTTTTAAAGCCTCAATGTGACCAAAATTGCCATTTCTTCAGACTTTTTCTCCTACTCAGAAGCTTCTATTTCAACCAATTTCAGGCATTAAAATGACTTTAACACTCTTGTTTTAGTTCCAAAAGTGATAATTCACATGCAATAGTCATTTAGAGTCAAAAAATTAAACATTAAAAAACTTACCATTTCTGACCATCTGGAGAAAGTTCGACAGGTCACGGGTCCTCGTTTTTCATCAGAAAATTGTTTTTTTGGACTGTAAAAAAATTGATTGAAAATGTCATTTGGATTGTGCCTCATGTTGAATAACTACTATTTAAAGCCTTAATGTGAACAAAATTGACATTTTTACAGACTTTTCCTCCTTCTCAGAAGCTTCTATTTCAACCAATTTCAGGCATTAAAATGACTCTAAACACTCTTGTTGTATTATCAAAAGTGATAATTCACATGCAATAGTAATTTACAGTCAAAAAATTAAACATTAAAAAACTTACCATTTCTGACCATCTGGAGAAAGTTCGACAGGTCACGGGTCCTCGTTTTTCATCAGAAAATTGATTTTTTGGACTGTAGAAAAATTGATTGAAAATGTCATTTGGATTGTGCCTCACGTTGAATAACTACTTTTTAAAGCCTCAATGTGACCAAAATTGCCATTTTTAAAGACTTTTTCTCCTACTCAGAAGCTTCTATTTCGACCAATTTCAGGCATTAAAATGGCACTAAACACTCTTGTTTTAGTTCCAAAAGTGATAATTCACATGCAATAGTCCTTTACAGTCAAATAATTAAACATTAAAAAACTTACCATTTCTGACCATCTGGAGAAAGTTCGACAGGTCACGGGTCCTCGTTTTTCATCAGAAAATTGATTTTTTGGACTGTAGAAAAGTTGATTGAAAATATCATTTGGATTGTGCCTTATGTTGAATAACTACTTTTTAAAGCCTCAATGTTATCAAAATTGCCATTTTTACAGACTTTTTCTCCTACTCAGAAGCTTCTATTTCAAGTAATTTCAGGCATTAAAATGACTCTAAACACTCTTGTTTTAGTTCCAAAAGTGATAATTCACATGTAATAGTCATTTATAGTCAAAAAATTAAACATTAAAAAACTTACCATTTCTGACCATCTGGAGAAAGTTCGACAGGTCACGGGTCCTCGTTTTTCATCAGAAAATTGATTTTTTGGACTGTAAAAAAATTGATTGAAAATGTCATTTGGATTGTGCCTCATGTTGAATAACTACTTTTTAAAGCCTTAATCTGAACAAAATTGCCATTTTGATAGACTTTTTATTCTACTCAGAAGCTTCTATTTTGACCAATTTCAGGCATTAAAATGACTCTAAACACTCTTGTTTTAGTTCCAAAAGTGATAATTCACATGCAATAGTCATTTACAGTCAAAAAATTAAACATTAAAAAACTTACCATTTCTGACCATCTGGAGAAAGTTCGACAGGTCACGGGTCCTCGTTTTTCATCAGAAAATTGATTTTTTGGACTGTAGAAAAATTGATTGAAAATGTCATTTGGATTGTGCCTCATGTTGAATAACTACTTTTTAAAGCCTTAATGTGAACAAAATTGCCATTTTTACAGACTTTTTCTTCTACTCAGAAGCTTCTATTTCAACCAATTTCAGGCATTAAAATGACTCTAAACACTCTTGTTTTAGTTCCAAAAGTGATAATTCACATGCAATAGTCATTTACAGTCAAAAAATTAAACATTAAAAAACTTGCCATTTCTGACCATCTGGAGAAAGTTCGACAGGTCACGGGTCCTCGTTTTTCATCAGAAAATTGATTTTTTGGACTGTAGAATAATTGATTGAAAATGTCATTTGGATTGTGCCTCGTGTTGAATAACTACTTTTTAAAGCCTCAATGTGACCAAAATTGCCATTTCTTCAGACTTTTTCTCCTACTCAGAAGCTTCTATTTCAACCAATTTCAGGCATTAAAATGACTTTAAACACTCTTGTTTTAGTTCCAAAAGTGATAATTCACATGCAATAGTCATTTAGAGTCAAAAAATTAAACATTAAAAAACTTACCATTTCTGACCATCTGGAGAAAGTTCGACAGGTCACGGGTCCTCGTTTTTCATCAGAAAATTGTTTTTTTGGACTGTAAAAAAATTGATTGAAAATGTCATTTGGATTGTGCCTCATGTTGAATAACTACTATTTAAAGCCTTAATGTGAACAAAATTGACATTTTTACAGACTTTTCCTCCTTCTCAGAAGCTTCTATTTCAACCAATTTCAGGCATTAAAATGACTCTAAACACTCTTGTTGTATTATCAAAAGTGATAATTCACATGCAATAGTCATTTACAGTCAAAAAATTAAACATTAAAAAACTTACCATTTCTGACCATCTGGAGAAAGTTCGACAGGTCACGGGTCCTCGTTTTTCATCAGAAAATTGATTTTTTGGACTGTAGAAAAGTTGATTGAAAATGTCATTTGGATTGTGCCTCATGTTGAATAACTACTTTTTAAAGCCTCAATTATGATCAAAATTGCCATTTTTACAGACTTTTTCTCCTACTCAGAAGCTTCTATTTCGACCAATTTCAGGCATTAAAATGACACTATACACTCTTGTTTTAGTTCCAAAAGTGATAATTCACATGCAATAGTCCTTTACAGTCAAATAATTAAACATTAAAAAACTTACCATTTCTGACCATCTGGAGAAAGTTCGACAGGTCACGGGTCCTCGTTTTTCATCAGAAAATTGATTTTTTGGACTGTAGAAAAGTTGATTGAAAATATCATTTGGATTGTGCCTTATGTTGAATAACTACTTTTTAAAGCCTCAATGTGATCAAAATTGCCATTTTTACAGACTTTTTCTCCTACTCAGAAGCTTCTATTTCAAGTAATTTCAGGCATTAAAATGACTCTAAACACTCTTGTTTTAGTTCCAAAAGTGATAATTCACATGCAATAGTCATTTATAGTCAAAAAATTAAACATTAAAAAACTTACCATTTCTGACCATCTGGAGAAAGTTCGACAGGTCACGGGTCCTCGTTTTTCATCAGAAAATTGATTTTTTGGACTGTAAAAAAATTGATTGAAAATGTCATTTGGATTGTGCCTCATGTTGAATAACTACTTTTTAAAGCCTTAATCGGAACAAAATTGCCATTTTGATAGACTTTTTATTCTACTCAGAAGCTTCTATTTTGACCAATTTCAGGCATTAAAATGACTCTAAACACTCTTGTTTTAGTTCCAAAAGTGATAATTCACATGCAATAGTCATTTACAGTCAAAAAATTAAACATTAAAAAACTTACCATTTCTGACCATCTGGAGAAAGTTCGACAGGTCACGGGTCCTCGTTTTTCATCAGAAAATTGATTTTTTGGACTGTAGAAAAATTGATTGAAAATGTCATTTGGATTGTGCCTCATGTTGAATAACTACTTTTTAAAGCCTTAATGTGAACAAAATTGCCATTTTTACAGACTTTTTCTTCTACTCAGAAGCTTCTATTTCAACCAATTTCAGGCATTAAAATGACTCTAAACACTCGTTTTAGTTCCAAAAGTGATAATTCACATGCAATAGTCATTTACAGTCAAAAAATTATACATTAAAAAATTACCATTTCTGACCATCTGGAGAAAGTTCGACAGGTCACGGGTCCTCGTTTTTCATCAGAAAATTGATTTTTTGGACTGTAGAAAAATTGATTGAATATGTCATTTGGATTGTGCCTCATGTTGAATAACTACTTTTTAAAGCCTTAATGTGAACAAAATTGCCATTTTGATAGACTTTTTATTCTACTCAGAAGCTTCTTTTTTGACCAATTTCAGGCATTATAATGACTCTAAACACTCTTGTGTTAGATCCAAAAGTGATAATTCACATGCAATAGTCATTTACAGTCAAAAAATTAAACATTAAAAAATTACCTTTTCTGACCATCTGGAGAAAGTTCGACAGGTCACGGGTCCTCGTTTTTCATCAGAAAATTGATTTTTTGGACTGTAGAAAAACTGATTGAAAATGTCATTTGGATTGTGCCTCGTGTTGAATAACTACTTTTTAAAGCCTTAATGTGAACAAAATTGCCATTTTTACAGACTTTTTCTTCTACTCAGAAGCTTCTATTTCGACCAATTTCAGGCATTAAAATGACTCTAAACACTCTTATTTTAGTTCCAAAAGTGATAATTCACATGCAATAGTCATTTACAGTCAAATAATTAAACATTAAAAAACTTACTATTTCTGACCATCTGGAGAAAGTTCGACAGGTCACGGGTCCTCGTTTTTCATCAGAAAATTGATTTTTTGGACTGTAGAAAAGTTGATTGAAAATGTCATTTGGATTGTGCCTCATGTTGAATAACTACTTTTTAAAGCCTCAATGTGACCAAAATTGCCATTTCTACAGACTTTTTCTCCTACTCAGAAGCTTCTATTTCAACTAATTTCAGGCATTAAAATGACTCTAAACACTCTTGTTTTAGTTCCAAAAGTGATAATTCACATGCAATAGTCATTTACAGTCAAAAAATTAAACATTAAAAAACTTACCATTTCTGACCATCTGGAGAAAGTTCGACAGGTCACAGGCCCTCGTTTTTCATCAGAAAATTGTTTTTGGGACTTTAGAAAAATTGATTGAAAATGTCATTTGGATTGTGCCTCGTGTTGAATAACTACTTTTTAAAGCCTCAATGTGACCAAAATTGCCATTTTGACAGACTTTTTCTCCTTCTCAGAAGCTTTTATTTCGACCAATTTCAGGCATTAAAATGGCTCTAAACACTCTTGTTTTAGTTCCAAAAGTGATAATTCACATGCAATAGTCATTTACAGTCAAAAAATTAAACATTAAAAAACTTGCCATTTCTGACCATCTGGAGAAAGTTCGACAGGTCACGGGTCCTCGTTTTTCATCAGAAAATTGATTTTTTGGACTGTAGAATAATTGATTGAAAATGTCATTTGGATTGTGCCTCGTGTTGAATAACTACTTTTTAAAGCCTCAATGTGACCAAAATTGCCATTTCTTCAGACTTTTTCTCCTACTCAGAAGCTTCTATTTCAACCAATTTCAGGCATTAAAATGACTTTAAACACTCTTGTTTTAGTTCCAAAAGTGATAATTCACATGCAATAGTCATTTAGAGTCAAAAAATTAAACATTAAAAAACTTACCATTTCTGACCATCTGGAGAAAGTTCGACAGGTCACGGGTCCTCGTTTTTCATCAGAAAATTGTTTTTTTGGACTGTAAAAAAATTGATTGAAAATGTCATTTGGATTGTGCCTCATGTTGAATAACTACTATTTAAAGCCTTAATGTGAACAAAATTGACATTTTTACAGACTTTTCCTCCTTCTCAGAAGCTTCTATTTCAACCAATTTCAGGCATTAAAATGACTCTAAACACTCTTGTTGTATTATCAAAAGTGATAATTCACATGCAATAGTCATTTACAGTCAAAAAATTAAACATTAAAAAACTTACCATTTCTGACCATCTGGAGAAAGTTCGACAGGTCACGGGTCCTCGTTTTTCATCAGAAAATTGATTTTTTGGACTGTAGAAAAATTGATTGAAAATGTCATTTGGATTGTGCCTCATGTTGAATAACTACTTTTTAAAGCCTCAATGTGACCAAAATTGCCATTTTTAAAGACTTTTTCTCCTACTCAGAAGCTTCTATTTCGACCAATTTCAGGCATTAAAATGACACTAAACACTCTTGTTTTAGTTCCAAAAGTGATAATTCACATGCAATAGTCCTTTACAGTCAAATAATTAAACATTAAAAAACTTACCATTTCTGACCATCTGGAGAAAGTTCGACAGGTCACGGGTCCTCGTTTTTCATCAGAAAATTGATTTTTTGGACTGTAGAAAAGTTGATTGAAAATATCATTTGGATTGTGCCTTATGTTGAATAACTACTTTTTAAAGCCTCAATGTTATCAAAATTGCCATTTTTACAGACTTTTTCTCCTACTCAGAAGCTTCTATTTCAAGTAATTTCAGGCATTAAAATGACTCTAAACACTCTTGTTTTAGTTCCAAAAGTGATAATTCACATGTAATAGTCATTTATAGTCAAAAAATTAAACATTAAAAAACTTACCATTTCTGACCATCTGGAGAAAGTTCGACAGGTCACGGGTCCTCGTTTTTCATCAGAAAATTGATTTTTTGGACTGTAAAAAAATTGATTGAAAATGTCATTTGGATTGTGCCTCATGTTGAATAACTACTTTTTAAAGCCTTAATCTGAACAAAATTGCCATTTTGATAGACTTTTTATTCTACTCAGAAGCTTCTATTTTGACCAATTTCAGGCATTAAAATGACTCTAAACACTCTTGTTTTAGTTCCAAAAGTGATAATTCACATGCAATAGTCATTTACAGTCAAAAAATTAAACATTAAAAAACTTACCATTTCTGACCATCTGGAGAAAGTTCGACAGGTCACGGGTCCTCGTTTTTCATCAGAAAATTGATTTTTTGGACTGTAGAAAAATTGATTGAAAATGTCATTTGGATTGTGCCTCATGTTGAATAACTACTTTTTAAAGCCTTAATGTGAACAAAATTGCCATTTTTACAGACTTTTTCTTCTACTCAGAAGCTTCTATTTCAACCAATTTCAGGCATTAAAATGACTCTAAACACTCTTGTTTTAGTTCCAAAAGTGATAATTCACATGCAATAGTCATTTACAGTCAAAAAATTAAACATTAAAAAACTTGCCATTTCTGACCATCTGGAGAAAGTTCGACAGGTCACGGGTCCTCGTTTTTCATCAGAAAATTGATTTTTTGGACTGTAGAATAATTGATTGAAAATGTCATTTGGATTGTGCCTCGTGTTGAATAACTACTTTTTAAAGCCTCAATGTGACCAAAATTGCCATTTCTTCAGACTTTTTCTCCTACTCAGAAGCTTCTATTTCAACCAATTTCAGGCATTAAAATGACTTTAAACACTCTTGTTTTAGTTCCAAAAGTGATAATTCACATGCAATAGTCATTTAGAGTCAAAAAATTAAACATTAAAAAACTTACCATTTCTGACCATCTGGAGAAAGTTCGACAGGTCACGGGTCCTCGTTTTTCATCAGAAAATTGTTTTTTTGGACTGTAAAAAAATTGATTGAAAATGTCATTTGGATTGTGCCTCATGTTGAATAACTACTATTTAAAGCCTTAATGTGAACAAAATTGACATTTTTACAGACTTTTCCTCCTTCTCAGAAGCTTCTATTTCAACCAATTTCAGGCATTAAAATGACTCTAAACACTCTTGTTGTATTATCAAAAGTGATAATTCACATGCAATAGTCATTTACAGTCAAAAAATTAAACATTAAAAAACTTACCATTTCTGACCATCTGGAGAAAGTTCGACAGGTCACGGGTCCTCGTTTTTCATCAGAAAATTGATTTTTTGGACTGTAGAAAAGTTGATTGAAAATGTCATTTGGATTGTGCCTCATGTTGAATAACTACTTTTTAAAGCCTCAATTATGATCAAAATTGCCATTTTTACAGACTTTTTCTCCTACTCAGAAGCTTCTATTTCGACCAATTTCAGGCATTAAAATGACACTATACACTCTTGTTTTAGTTCCAAAAGTGATAATTCACATGCAATAGTCCTTTACAGTCAAATAATTAAACATTAAAAAACTTACCATTTCTGACCATCTGGAGAAAGTTCGACAGGTCACGGGTCCTCGTTTTTCATCAGAAAATTGATTTTTTGGACTGTAGAAAAGTTGATTGAAAATATCATTTGGATTGTGCCTTATGTTGAATAACTACTTTTTAAAGCCTCAATGTGATCAAAATTGCCATTTTTACAGACTTTTTCTCCTACTCAGAAGCTTCTATTTCAAGTAATTTCAGGCATTAAAATGACTCTAAACACTCTTGTTTTAGTTCCAAAAGTGATAATTCACATGCAATAGTCATTTATAGTCAAAAAATTAAACATTAAAAAACTTACCATTTCTGACCATCTGGAGAAAGTTCGACAGGTCACGGGTCCTCGTTTTTCATCAGAAAATTGATTTTTTGGACTGTAAAAAAATTGATTGAAAATGTCATTTGGATTGTGCCTCATGTTGAATAACTACTTTTTAAAGCCTTAATCTGAACAAAATTGCCATTTTGATAGACTTTTTATTCTACTCAGAAGCTTCTATTTTGACCAATTTCAGGCATTAAAATGACTCTAAACACTCTTGTTTTAGTTCCAAAAGTGATAATTCACATGCAATAGTCATTTACAGTCAAAAAATTAAACATTAAAAAACTTACCATTTCTGACCATCTGGAGAAAGTTCGACAGGTCACGGGTCCTCGTTTTTCATCAGAAAATTGATTTTTTGGACTGTAGAAAAATTGATTGAAAATGTCATTTGGATTGTGCCTCATGTTGAATAACTACTTTTTAAAGCCTTAATGTGAACAAAATTGCCATTTTTACAGACTTTTTCTTCTACTCAGAAGCTTCTATTTCAACCAATTTCAGGCATTAAAATGACTCTAAACACTCGTTTTAGTTCCAAAAGTGATAATTCACATGCAATAGTCATTTACAGTCAAAAAATTATACATTAAAAAATTACCATTTCTGACCATCTGGAGAAAGTTCGACAGGTCACGGGTCCTCGTTTTTCATCAGAAAATTGATTTTTTGGACTGTAGAAAAATTGATTGAATATGTCATTTGGATTGTGCCTCATGTTGAATAACTACTTTTTAAAGCCTTAATGTGAACAAAATTGCCATTTTGATAGACTTTTTATTCTACTCAGAAGCTTCTTTTTTGACCAATTTCAGGCATTAAAATGACTCTAAACACTCTTGTGTTAGATCCAAAAGTGATAATTCACATGCAATAGTCATTTACAGTCAAAAAATTAAAGATTAAAAAATTACCTTTTCTGACCATCTGGAGAAAGTTCGACAGGTCACGGGTCCTCGTTTTTCATCAGAAAATTGATTTTTTGGACTGTAGAAAAACTGATTGAAAATGTCATTTGGATTGTGCCTCGTGTTGAATAACTACTTTTTAAAGCCTTAATGTGAACAAAATTGCCATTTTTACAGACTTTTTCTTCTACTCAGAAGCTTCTATTTCGACCAATTTCAGGCATTAAAATGACTCTAAACACTCTTATTTTAGTTCCAAAAGTGATAATTCACATGCAATAGTCATTTACAGTCAAATAATTAAACATTAAAAAACTTACTATTTCTGACCATCTGGAGAAAGTTCGACAGGTCACGGGTCCTCGTTTTTCATCAGAAAATTGATTTTTTGGACTGTAGAAAAGTTGATTGAAAATGTCATTTGGATTGTGCCTCATGTTGAATAACTACTTTTTAAAGCCTCAATGTGACCAAAATTGCCATTTCTACAGACTTTTTCTCCTACTCAGAAGCTTCTATTTCAACTAATTTCAGGCATTAAAATGACTCTAAACACTCTTGTTTTAGTTCCAAAAGTGATAATTCACATGCAATAGTCATTTACAGTCAAAAAATTAAACATTAAAAAACTTACCATTTCTGACCATCTGGAGAAAGTTCGACAGGTCACGGGCCCTCGTTTTTCATCAGAAAATTGTTTTTGGGACTTTAGAAAAATTGATTGAAAATGTCATTTGGATTGTGCCTCGTGTTGAATAACTACTTTTTAAAGCCTCAATGTGACCAAAATTGCCATTTTGACAGACTTTTTCTCCTTCTCAGAAGCTTTTATTTCGACCAATTTCAGGCATTAAAATGGCTCTAAACACTCTTGTTTTAGTTCCAAAAGTGATAATTCACATGCAATAGTCATTTACAGTCAAAAAATTAAACATTAAAAAACTTGCCATTTCTGACCATCTGGAGAAAGTTCGACAGGTCACGGGTCCTCGTTTTTCATCAGAAAATTGATTTTTTGGACTGTAGAATAATTGATTGAAAATGTCATTTGGATTGTGCCTCGTGTTGAATAACTACTTTTTAAAGCCTCAATGTGACCAAAATTGCCATTTCTTCAGACTTTTTGTCCTACTCAGAAGCTTCTATTTCAACCAATTTCAGGCATTAAAATGACTTTAAACACTCTTGTTTTAGTTCCAAAAGTGATAATTCACATGCAATAGTCATTTAGAGTCAAAAAATTAAACATTAAAAAACTTACCATTTCTGACCATCTGGAGAAAGTTCGACAGGTCACGGGTCCTCGTTTTTCATCAGAAAATTGTTTTTTTGGACTGTAAAAAAATTGATTGAAAATGTCATTTGGATTGTGCCTCATGTTGAATAACTACTATTTAAAGCCTTAATGTGAACAAAATTGACATTTTTACAGACTTTTCCTCCTTCTCAGAAGCTTCTATTTCAACCAATTTCAGGCATTAAAATGACTCTAAACACTCTTGTTGTATTATCAAAAGTGATAATTCACATGCAATAGTCATTTACAGTCAAAAAATTAAACATTAAAAAACTTACCATTTCTGACCATCTGGAGAAAGTTCGACAGGTCACGGGTCCTCGTTTTTCATCAGAAAATTGATTTTTTGGACTGTAGAAAAGTTGATTGAAAATGTCATTTGGATTGTGCCTCATGTTGAATAACTACTTTTTAAAGCCTCAATTATGATCAAAATTGCCATTTTTACAGACTTTTTCTCCTACTCAGAAGCTTCTATTTCGACCAATTTCAGGCATTAAAATGACACTAAACACTCTTGTTTTAGTTCCAAAAGTGATAATTCACATGCAATAGTCCTTTACAGTCAAATAATTAAACATTAAAAAACTTACCATTTCTGACCATCTGGAGAAAGTTCGACAGGTCACGGGTCCTCGTTTTTCATCAGAAAATTGATTTTTTGGACTGTAGAAAAGTTGATTGAAAATATCATTTGGATTGTGCCTTATGTTGAATAACTACTTTTTAAAGCCTCAATGTGATCAAAATTGCCATTTTTATAGACTTTTTCTCCTACTCAGAAGCTTCTATTTCAAGTAATTTCAGGCATTAAAATGACTCTAAACACTCTTGTTTTAGTTCCAAAAGTGATAATTCACATGCAATAGTCATTTATAGTCAAAAAATTAAACATTAAAAACTTACCATTTCTGACCATCTGGAGAAAGTTCGACAGGTCACGGGTCCTCGTTTTTCATCAGAAAATTGATTTTTTGGACTGTAAAAAAATTGATTGAAAATGTCATTTGGATTGTGCCTCATGTTGAATAACTACTTTTTAAAGCCTTAATCTGAACAAAATTGCCATTTTGATAGACTTTTTATTCTACTCAGAAGCTTCTATTTTGACCAATTTCAGGCATTAAAATGACTCTAAACACTCTTGTTTTAGTTCCAAAAGTGATAATTCACATGCAATAGTCATTTACAGTCAAAAAATTAAACATTAAAAAACTTACCATTTCTGACCATCTGGAGAAAGTTCGACAGGTCACGGGTCCTCGTTTTTCATCAGAAAATTGATTTTTTGGACTGTAGAAAAATTGATTGAAAATGTCATTTGGATTGTGCCTCATGTTGAATAACTACTTTTTAAAGCCTTAATGTGAACAAAATTGCCATTTTTACAGACTTTTTCTTCTACTCAGAAGCTTCTATTTCAACCAATTTCAGGCATTAAAATGACTCTAAACACTCTTGTTTTAGTTCCAAAAGTGATAATTCACATGCAATAGTCATTTACAGTCAAAAAATTAAACATTAAAAAACTTACCATTTCTGACCATCTGGAGAAAGTTCGACAGGTCACGGGTCCTCGTTTTTCATCAGAAAATTGTTTTGTGGACTGTAGAAAAATTGATTGAAAATGTCATTTGGATTGTGCCTCATTCAAGTTGAATAACTACTTTTTAAAGCCTCAATGTGACCAAAATTGCCATTTTTACAGACTTTTTCTTCTACTCAGAAGCTTCTATTTCGACCTATTTCAGGCATTAAAATGACTCTAAACACTCTTGTTTTAGTTCCAAAAGTGATAATTCACATGCAATAGTCATTTACAGTCAAAAAATTATACATTAAAAAATTACCATTTCTGACCATCTGGAGAAAGTTCCACAGGTCACGGGTCATTGTTTTTCATCAGAAAATTGATTTTTTGGACTGTAGAAAAATTGATTGAAAATGTCATTTGGATTGTGCCTCATGTTGAATAACTACTTTTTAAAGCCTTAATGTGAACAAAATTGCCATTTTTACAGACTTTTTCTTCTAATCAGAAGCTTCTATTTCAACCAATTTCAGGCATTAAAATGACTCTAAACACTCGTTTTAGTTCCAAAAGTGATAATTCACATGCAATAGTCATTTACAGTCAAAAAATTATACATTAAAAAATTACCATTTCTGACCATCTGGAGAAAGTTCGACAGGTCACGGGTCCTCGTTTTTCATCAGAAAATTGATTTTTTGGACTGTAGAAAAATTGATTGAATATGTCATTTGGATTGTGCCTCATGTTGAATAACTACTTTTTAAAGCCTTAATGTGAACAAAATTGCCATTTTGATAGACTTTTTATTCTACTCAGAAGCTTCTTTTTTGACCAATTTCAGGCATTAAAATGACTCTAAACACTCTTGTGTTAGATCCAAAAGTGATAATTCACATGCAATAGTCATTTACAGTCAAAAAATTAAACATTAAAAAATTACCTTTTCTGACCATCTGGAGAAAGTTCGACAGGTCACGGGTCCTCGTTTTTCATCAGAAAATTGATTTTTTGGACTGTAGAAAAACTGATTGAAAATGTCATTTGGATTGTGCCTCGTGTTGAATAACTACTTTTTAAAGCCTTAATGTGAACAAAATTGCCATTTTTACAGACTTTTTCTTCTACTCAGAAGCTTCTATTTCGACCAATTTCAGGCATTAAAATGACTCTAAACACTCTTATTTTAGTTCCAAAAGTGATAATTCACATGCAATAGTCATTTACAGTCAAATAATTAAACATTAAAAAACTTACTATTTCTGACCATCTGGAGAAAGTTCGACAGGTCACGGGTCCTCGTTTTTCATCAGAAAATTGATTTTTTGGACTGTAGAAAAACTGATTGAAAATGTCATTTGGATTGTGCCTCGTGTTGAATAACTACTTTTTAAAGCCTTAATGTGAACAAAATTGCCATTTTTACAGACTTTTTCTTCTACTCAGAAGCTTCTATTTCGACCAATTTCAGGCATTAAAATGACTCTAAACACTCTTATTTTAGTTCCAAAAGTGATAATTCACATGCAATAGTCATTTACAGTCAAATAATTAAACATTAAAAAACTTACTATTTCTGACCATCTGGAGAAAGTTCGACAGGTCACGGGTCCTCGTTTTTCATCAGAAAATTGATTTTTTGGACTGTAGAAAAGTTGATTGAAAATGTCATTTGGATTGTGCCTCATGTTGAATAACTACTTTTTAAAGCCTCAATGTGACCAAAATTGCCATTTCTACAGACTTTTTCTCCTACTCAGAAGCTTCTATTTCAACTAATTTCAGGCATTAAAATGACTCTAAACACTCTTGTTTTAGTTCCAAAAGTGATAATTCACATGCAATAGTCATTTACAGTCAAAAAATTAAACATTAAAAAACTTACCATTTCTGACCATCTGGAGAAAGTTCGACAGGTCACGGGCCCTCGTTTTTCATCAGAAAATTGTTTTTGGGACTTTAGAAAAATTGATTGAAAATGTCATTTGGATTGTGCCTCGTGTTGAATAACTACTTTTTAAAGCCTCAATGTGACCAAAATTGCCATTTTGACAGACTTTTTCTCCTTCTCAGAAGCTTTTATTTCGACCAATTTCAGGCATTAAAATGGCTCTAAACACTCTTGTTTTAGTTCCAAAAGTGATAATTCACATGCAATAGTCATTTACAGTCAAAAAATTAAACATTAAAAAACTTGCCATTTCTGACCATCTGGAGAAAGTTCGACAGGTCACGGGTCCTCGTTTTTCATCAGAAAATTGATTTTTTGGACTGTAGAATAATTGATTGAAAATGTCATTTGGATTGTGCCTCGTGTTGAATAACTACTTTTTAAAGCCTCAATGTGACCAAAATTGCCATTTCTTCAGACTTTTTCTCCTACTCAGAAGCTTCTATTTCAACCAATTTCAGGCATTAAAATGACTTTAAACACTCTTGTTTTAGTTCCAAAAGTGATAATTCACATGCAATAGTCATTTAGAGTCAAAAAATTAAACATTAAAAAACTTACCATTTCTGACCATCTGGAGAAAGTTCGACAGGTCACGGGTCCTCGTTTTTCATCAGAAAATTGTTTTTTTGGACTGTAAAAAAATTGATTGAAAATGTCATTTGGATTGTGCCTCATGTTGAATAACTACTATTTAAAGCCTTAATGTGAACAAAATTGACATTTTTACAGACTTTTCCTCATTCTCAGAAGCTTCTATTTCAACCAATTTCAGGCATTAAAATGACTCTAAACACTCTTGTTGTATTATCAAAAGTGATAATTCACATGCAATAGTCATTTACAGTCAAAAAATTAAACATTAAAAAACTTACCATTTCTGACCATCTGGAGAAAGTTCGACAGGTCACGGGTCCTCGTTTTTCATCAGAAAATTGATTTTTTGGACTGTAGAAAAGTTGATTGAAAATGTCATTTGGATTGTGCCTCATGTTGAATAACTACTTTTTAAAGCCTCAATTATGATCAAAATTGCCATTTTTACAGACTTTTTCTCCTACTCAGAAGCTTCTATTTCAACCAATTTCAGGCATTAAAATGACACTAAACACTCTTGTTTTAGTTCCAAAAGTGATAATTCACATGCAATAGTCATTTACAGTCAAAAAATTAAACATTAAAAAACTTACCATTTCTGACCATCTGGAGAAAGTTCGACAGGTCACGGGTCCTCGTTTTTCATCAGAAAATTGTTTTGTGGACTGTAGAAAAATTGATTGAAAATGTCATTTGGATTGTGCCTCATTCAAGTTGAATAACTACTTTTTAAAGCCTCAATGTGACCAAAATTGCCATTTTTACAGACTTTTTCTTCTACTCAGAAGCATCTATTTCGACCTATTTCAGGCATTAAAATGACTCTAAACACTCTTGTTTTAGTTCCAAAAGTGATAATTCACATGCAATAGTCATTTACAGTCAAAAAATTATACATTAAAAAATTACCATTTCTGACCATCTGGAGAAAGTTCCACAGGTCACGGGTCATTGTTTTTCATCAGAAAATTGATTTTTTGGACTGTAGAAAAATTGATTGAAAATGTCATTTGGATTGTGCCTCATGTTGAATAACTACTTTTTAAAGCCTTAATGTGAACAAAATTGCCATTTTTACAGACTTTTTCTTCTACTCAGAAGCTTCTATTTCAACCAATTTCAGGCATTAAAATGACTCTAAACACTCGTTTTAGTTCCAAAAGTGATAATTCACATGCAATAGTCATTTACAGTCAAAAAATTATACATTAAAAAATTACCATTTCTGACCATCTGGAGAAAGTTCGACAGGTCACGGGTCCTCGTTTTTCATCAGAAAATTGATTTTTTGGACTGTAGAAAAATTGATTGAATATGTCATTTGGATTGTGCCTCATGTTGAATAACTACTTTTTAAAGCCTTAATGTGAACAAAATTGCCATTTTGATAGACTTTTTATTCTACTCAGAAGCTTCTTTTTTGACCAATTTCAGGCATTAAAATGACTCTAAACACTCTTGTGTTAGATCCAAAAGTGATAATTCACATGCAATAGTCATTTACAGTCAAAAAATTAAACATTAAAAAATTACCTTTTCTGACCATCTGGAGAAAGTTCGACAGGTCACGGGTCCTCGTTTTTCATCAGAAAATTGATTTTTTGGACTGTAGAAAAACTGATTGAAAATGTCATTTGGATTGTGCCTCGTGTTGAATAACTACTTTTTAAAGCCTTAATGTGAACAAAATTGCCATTTTTACAGACTTTTTCTTCTACTCAGAAGCTTCTATTTCGACCAATTTCAGGCATTAAAATGACTCTAAACACTCTTATTTTAGTTCCAAAAGTGATAATTCACATGCAATAGTCATTTACAGTCAAATAATTAAACATTAAAAAACTTACTATTTCTGACCATCTGGAGAAAGTTCGACAGGTCACGGGTCCTCGTTTTTCATCAGAAAATTGATTTTTTGGACTGTAGAAAAACTGATTGAAAATGTCATTTGGATTGTGCCTCGTGTTGAATAACTACTTTTTAAAGCCTTAATGTGAACAAAATTGCCATTTTTACAGACTTTTTCTTCTACTCAGAAGCTTCTATTTCGACCAATTTCAGGCATTAAAATGACTCTAAACACTCTTATTTTAGTTCCAAAAGTGATAATTCACATGCAATAGTCATTTACAGTCAAATAATTAAACATTAAAAAACTTACTATTTCTGACCATCTGGAGAAAGTTCGACAGGTCACGGGTCCTCGTTTTTCATCAGAAAATTGATTTTTTGGACTGTAGAAAAGTTGATTGAAAATGTCATTTGGATTGTGCCTCATGTTGAATAACTACTTTTTAAAGCCTCAATGTGACCAAAATTGCCATTTCTACAGACTTTTTCTCCTACTCAGAAGCTTCTATTTCAACTAATTTCAGGCATTAAAATGACTCTAAACACTCTTGTTTTAGTTCCAAAAGTGATAATTCACATGCAATAGTCATTTACAGTCAAAAAATTAAACATTAAAAAACTTACCATTTCTGACCATCTGGAGAAAGTTCGACAGGTCACGGGCCCTCGTTTTTCATCAGAAAATTGTTTTTGGGACTTTAGAAAAATTGATTGAAAATGTCATTTGGATTGTGCCTCGTGTTGAATAACTACTTTTTAAAGCCTCAATGTGACCAAAATTGCCATTTTGACAGACTTTTTCTCCTTCTCAGAAGCTTTTATTTCGACCAATTTCAGGCATTAAAATGGCTCTAAACACTCTTGTTTTAGTTCCAAAAGTGATAATTCACATGCAATAGTCATTTACAGTCAAAAAATTAAACATTAAAAAACTTGCCATTTCTGACCATCTGGAGAAAGTTCGACAGGTCACGGGTCCTCGTTTTTCATCAGAAAATTGATTTTTTGGACTGTAGAATAATTGATTGAAAATGTCATTTGGATTGTGCCTCGTGTTGAATAACTACTTTTTAAAGCCTCAATGTGACCAAAATTGCCATTTCTTCAGACTTTTTCTCCTACTCAGAAGCTTCTATTTCAACCAATTTCAGGCATTAAAATGACTTTAAACACTCTTGTTTTAGTTCCAAAAGTGATAATTCACATGCAATAGTCATTTAGAGTCAAAAAATTAAACATTAAAAAACTTACCATTTCTGACCATCTGGAGAAAGTTCGACAGGTCACGGGTCCTCGTTTTTCATCAGAAAATTGTTTTTTTGGACTGTAAAAAAATTGATTGAAAATGTCATTTGGATTGTGCCTCATGTTGAATAACTACTATTTAAAGCCTTAATGTGAACAAAATTGACATTTTTACAGACTTTTCCTCCTTCTCAGAAGCTTCTATTTCAACCAATTTCAGGCATTAAAATGACTCTAAACACTCTTGTTGTATTATCAAAAGTGATAATTCACATGCAATAGTCATTTACAGTCAAAAAATTAAACATTAAAAAACTTACCATTTCTGACCATCTGGAGAAAGTTCGACAGGTCACGGGTCCTCGTTTTTCATCAGAAAATTGATTTTTTGGACTGTAGAAAAGTTGATTGAAAATGTCATTTGGATTGTGCCTCATGTTGAATAACTACTTTTTAAAGCCTCAATTATGATCAAAATTGCCATTTTTACAGACTTTTTCTCCTACTCAGAAGCTTCTATTTCGACCAATTTCAGGCATTAAAATGACACTAAACACTCTTGTTTTAGTTCCAAAAGTGATAATTCACATGCAATAGTCCTTTACAGTCAAATAATTAAACATTAAAAAACTTACCATTTCTGACCATCTGGAGAAAGTTCGACAGGTCACGGGTCCTCGTTTTTCATCAGAAAATTGATTTTTTGGACTGTAGAAAAGTTGATTGAAAATATCATTTGGATTGTGCCTTATGTTGAATAACTACTTTTTAAAGCCTCAATGTTATCAAAATTGCCATTTTTACAGACTTTTTCTCCTACTCAGAAGCTTCTATTTCAAGTAATTTCAGGCATTAAAATGACTCTAAACACTCTTGTTTTAGTTCCAAAAGTGATAATTCACATGCAATAGTCATTTATAGTCAAAAAATTAAACATTAAAAAACTTACCATTTCTGACCATCTGGAGAAAGTTCGACAGGTCACGGGTCCTCGTTTTTCATCAGAAAATTGATTTTTTGGACTGTAAAAAAATTGATTGAAAATGTCATTTGGATTGTGCCTCATGTTGAATAACTACTTTTTAAAGCCTTAATCTGAACAAAATTGCCATTTTGATAGACTTTTTATTCTACTCAGAAGCTTCTATTTTGACCAATTTCAGGCATTAAAATGACTCTAAACACTCTTGTTTTAGTTCCAAAAGTGATAATTCACATGCAATAGTCATTTACAGTCAAAAAATTAAACATTAAAAAACTTACCATTTCTGACCATCTGGAGAAAGTTCGACAGGTCACGGGTCCTCGTTTTTCATCAGAAAATTGATTTTTTGGACTGTAGAAAAATTGATTGAAAATGTCATTTGGATTGTGCCTCATGTTGAATAACTACTTTTTAAAGCCTTAATGTGAACAAAATTGCCATTTTTACAGACTTTTTCTTCTACTCAGAAGCTTCTATTTCAACCAATTTCAGGCATTAAAATGACTCTAAACACTCTTGTTTTAGTTCCAAAAGTGATAATTCACATTCAATAGTCATTTACAGTCAAAAAATTAAACATTAAAAAACTTGCCATTTCTGACCATCTGGAGAAAGTTCGACAGGTCACGGGTCCTCGTTTTTCATCAGAAAATTGTTTTTTTGGACTGTAAAAAAATTGATTGAAAATGTCATTTGGATTGTGCCTCATGTTGAATAACTACTATTTAAAGCCTTAATGTGAACAAAATTGACATTTTTACAGACTTTTCCTCCTTCTCAGAAGCTTCTATTTCAACCAATTTCAGGCATTAAAATGACTCTAAACACTCTTGTTGTATTATCAAAAGTGATAATTCACATGCAATAGTCATTTACAGTCAAAAAATTAAACATTAAAAAACTTACCATTTCTGACCATCTGGAGAAAGTTCGACAGGTCACGGGTCCTCGTTTTTCATCAGAAAATTGATTTTTTGGACTGTAGAAAAGTTGATTGAAAATGTCATTTGGATTGTGCCTCATGTTGAATAACTACTTTTTAAAGCCTCAATTATGATCAAAATTGCCATTTTTACAGACTTTTTCTCCTACTCAGAAGCTTCTATTTCGACCAATTTCAGGCATTAAAATGACACTATACACTCTTGTTTTAGTTCCAAAAGTGATAATTCACATGCAATAGTCCTTTACAGTCAAATAATTAAACATTAAAAAACTTACCATTTCTGACCATCTGGAGAAAGTTCGACAGGTCACGGGTCCTCGTTTTTCATCAGAAAATTGATTTTTTGGACTGTAGAAAAGTTGATTGAAAATATCATTTGGATTGTGCCTTATGTTGAATAACTACTTTTTAAAGCCTCAATGTGATCAAAATTGCCATTTTTACAGACTTTTTCTCCTACTCAGAAGCTTCTATTTCAAGTAATTTCAGGCATTAAAATGACTCTAAACACTCTTGTTTTAGTTCCAAAAGTGATAATTCACATGCAATAGTCATTTATAGTCAAAAAATTAAACATTAAAAAACTTACCATTTCTGACCATCTGGAGAAAGTTCGACAGGTCACGGGTCCTCGTTTTTCATCAGAAAATTGATTTTTTGGACTGTAAAAAAATTGATTGAAAATGTCATTTGGATTGTGCCTCATGTTGAATAACTACTTTTTAAAGCCTTAATCTGAACAAAATTGCCATTTTGATAGACTTTTTATTCTACTCAGAAGCTTCTATTTTGACCAATTTCAGGCATTAAAATGACTCTAAACACTCTTGTTTTAGTTCCAAAAGTGATAATTCACATGCAATAGTCATTTACAGTCAAAAAATTAAACATTAAAAAACTTACCATTTCTGACCATCTGGAGAAAGTTCGACAGGTCACGGGTCCTCGTTTTTCATCAGAAAATTGATTTTTTGGACTGTAAAAAAATTGATTGAAAATGTCATTTGGATTGTGCCTCATGTTGAATAACTACTTTTTAAAGCCTTAATGTGAACAAAATTGCCATTTTTACAGACTTTTTCTTCTACTCAGAAGCTTCTATTTCAACCAATTTCAGGCATTAAAATGACTCTAAACACTCTTGTTTTAGTTCCAAAAGTGATAATTCACATGCAATAGTCATTTACAGTCAAAAAATTAAACATTAAAAAACTTACCATTTCTGACCATCTGGAGAAAGTTCGACAGGTCACGGGTCCTCGTTTTTCATCAGAAAATTGTTTTGTGGACTGTAGAAAAATTGATTGAAAATGTCATTTGGATTGTGCCTCATTCAAGTTGAATAACTACTTTTTAAAGCCTCAATGTGACCAAAATTGCCATTTTTACAGACTTTTTCTCCTACTCAGAAGCTTCTATTTCGACCAATTTCAGGCATTAAAATGACTCTAAACACTCTTGTTTTAGTTCCAAAAGTGATAATTCACATGCAATAGTCATTTATAGTCAAAAAATTTAACATTAAAAAATTACCATTTCTGACCATCTGAAGAAAGTTCGACAGGTCACGGGTCCTCGTTTTCCATCAGAAAATTGTTTTTTTGGACTGTAAAAAAATTGATTGAAAATGTCATTTGGATTGTGCCTCATGTTGAATAACTACTTTTTAAAGCCTTAATCTGAACAAAATTGCCATTTTGATAGACTTTTTATTCTACTCAGAAGCTTCTTTTTTGACCAATTTCAGGCATTAAAATGACTCTAAACACTCTTGTGTTAGATCCAAAAGTGATAATTCACATGCAATAGTCATTTACAGTCAAAAAATTAAACATTAAAAAATTACCTTTTCTGACCATCTGGAGAAAGTTCGACAGGTCACGGGTCCTCGTTTTTCATCAGAAAATAGATTTTTTGGACTGTAGAAAAACTGATTGAAAATGTCGTTTGGATTGTGCCTCGTGTTGAATAACTACTTTTTAAAGCCTTAATGTGAACAAAATTGCCATTTTTACAGACTTTTTCTTCTACTCAGAAGCTTCTATTTCGACCAATTTCAGGCATTAAAATGACTCTAAACACTCTTATTTTAGTTCCAAAAGTGATAATTCACATGCAATAGTCATTTACAGTCAAATAATTAAACATTAAAAAACTTACTATTTCTGACCATCTGGAGAAAGTTCGACAGGTCACGGGTCCTCGTTTTTCATCAGAAAATTGATTTTTTGGACTGTAGAAAAGTTGATTGAAAATGTCATTTGGATTGTGCCTCATGTTGAATAACTACTTTTTAAAGCCTCAATGTGACCAAAATTGCCATTTCTACAGACTTTTTCTCCTACTCAGAAGCTTCTATTTCAACTAATTTCAGGCATTAAAATGACTCTAAACACTCTTGGTTTAGTTCCAAAAGTGATAATTCACATGCAATAGTCATTTACAGTCAAAAAATTAAACATTAAAAAACTTACCATTTCTGACCATCTGGAGAAAGTGCGACAGGTCACGGGCCCTCGTTTTTCATCAGAAAATTGTTTTTGGGACTTTAGAAAAATTGATTGAAAATGTCATTTGGATTGTGCCTCGTGTTGAATAACTACTTTTTAAAGCCTCAATGTGACCAAAATTGCCATTTTGACAGACTTTTTCTCCTTCTCAGAAGCTTTTATTTCGACCAATTTCAGGCATTAAAATGGCTCTAAACACTCTTGTTTTAGTTCCAAAAGTGATAATTCACATGCAATAGTCATTTACAGTCAAAAAATTAAACATTAAAAAACTTACCATTTCTGACCATCTGGAGAAAGTTCGACAGGTCACGGGTCCTCGTTTTTCATCAGAAAATTGTTTTTTTGGACTGTAAAAAAATTGATTGAAAATGTCATTTGGATTGTGCCTCATGTTGAATAACTACTATTTAAAGCCTTAATGTGAACAAAATTGACATTTTTACAGACTTTTCCTCCTTCTCAGAAGCTTCTATTTCAACCAATTTCAGGCATTAAAATGACTCTAAACACTCTTGTTGTATTATCAAAAGTGATAATTCACATGCAATAGTCATTTACAGTCAAAAAATTAAACATTAGAAAACTTACCATTTCTGACCATCTGGAGAAAGTTCGACAGGTCACGGGTCCTCGTTTTTCATCAGAAAATTGATTTTTTGGACTGTAGAAAAGTTGATTGAAAATGTCATTTGGATTGTGCCTCATGTTGAATAACTACTTTTTAAAGCCTCAATTATGATCAAAATTGCCATTTTTACAGACTTTTTCTCCTACTCAGAAGCTTCTATTTCGACCAATTTCAGGCATTAAAATGACACTAAACACTCTTGTTTTAGTTCCAAAAGTGATAATTCACATGCAATAGTCCTTTACAGTCAAATAATTAAACATTAAAAAACTTACCATTTCTGACCATCTGGAGAAAGTTCGACAGGTCACGGGTCCTCGTTTTTCATCAGAAAATTGATTTTTTGGACTGTAGAAAAGTTGATTGAAAATATCATTTGGATTGTGCCTTATGTTGAATAACTACTTTTTAAAGCCTCAATGTGATCAAAATTGCCATTTTTACAGACTTTTTCTCCTACTCAGAAGCTTCTATTTCAAGTAATTTCAGGCATTAAAATGACTCTAAACACTCTTGTTTTAGTTCCAAAAGTGATAATTCACATGCAATAGTCATTTACAGTCAAAAAGTTAAACATTAAAAAACTTACCATTTCTGACCATCTGGAGAAAGTTCGACAGGTCACGGGTCCTCGTTTTTCATCAGAAAATTGATTTTTTGGACTGTAAAAAAATTGATTGAAAATGTCATTTGGATTGTGCCTCATGTTGAATAACTACTTTTTAAAGCCTTAATGTGAACAAAATTGCCATTTTTACAGACTTTTTCTTCTACTCAGAAGCTTCTATTTCGACCAATTTCAGGCATTAAAATGACTCTAAACACTCTTGTTTTAGTTCCAAAAGTGATAATTCACATGCAATAGTCATTTATAGTCAAAAAATTAAACATTAAAAAATTACCATTTCTGACCATCTGGAGAAAGTTCGACAGGTCACGGGCCCTCGTTTTTCATCAGAAAATTGATTTTTTGGACTGTAAAAAAATTGATTGAAAATGTCATTTGGATTGTGCCTCATGTTGAATAACTACTTTTTAAAGCCTCAATGTGACCAAAATTGCCAGTTTTACAGACTTTTTCTCCTACTCAGAAGCTTCTATTTCGACCAATTTCAGGCATTAAAATGACACTAAACACTCTTATTTTAGTTTCGAAAGTGATAATTCACATACAATAGTCATTTACAGTCAAAAAACTTAAACATTAAAAAATGACCATTTCTGACCATCTGGAGAGAGTTCGACAGGTCACGGGCCCTCGTTTTTCATCAGAAAATTGATTTTTTGTACTGTAGAAAAGTTGATTGAAAATGTCATTTGGATTGTGCCTCATGTTGAATAACTACTTTTTAAAGCTTCAATGTGACCAAAATTGCCATTTCTACAGACTTTTTCTCCTACTCAGAAGCTTCTATTTCAACTAATTTCAGGCATTAAAATGACTCTAAACACTCTTGTTTTAGTTCCAAAAGTGATAATTCACATGCAATAGTCATTTACAGTCAAAAAATTAAACATTAAAAAACTTACCATTTCTGACCATCTGGAGAAAGTTCTACAGGTCACGGGCCCTCGTTTTTCATCAGAAAATTGTTTTTTGGACTGTAAAAAAATTGATTGAAAATGTCATTTGGATTGTGCCTCGTGTTGAATAACTACTTTTTAAAGCCTCAATGTGACCAAAATTACCATTTTGACAGACTTTTTCTCCTTCTCAGAAGCTTTTATTTCGACCAATTTCAGGCATTAAAATGACTAAACACTCTTGTTTTAGTTCCAAAAGTGATAATTCACATGCAATAGTCATTTACAGTCAAAAAATTAAACATTAAAAAACTTACCATTTCTGACCATCTGGAGAAAGTTCGACAGGTCACGGGTCCTCGTTTTTCATCAGAAAATTGATTTTTTGGACTGTAGAAAAGTTGATTGAAAATGTCATTTGGATTGTGCCTCATGTTGAATAACTACTTTTTAAAGCCTCAATTATGATCAAAATTGCCATTTTTACAGACTTTTTCTCCTACTCCGAAGCTTCTATTTCGACCAATTTCAGGCATTAAAATGACACTAAACACTCTTGTTTTAGTTTCGAAAGTGATAATTCACATACAATAGTCATTTACAGTGAAAAAACTTGAACATTAAAAAATTACCTTTTCTGACCATCTGAAGAAAGTTCGACAGGTCACGGGTCCTCGTTTTTCATCAGAAAATTGATTTTTTGTACTGTAGAAAAATTGATTGAAAATGTCATTTGGATTGTGCCTTATGTTGAATAACTACTTTTTTAAGCCTTAATGTGAACAAAATTGCCATTTTTACAGACTTTTTCTTCTACTCAGAAGCTTCTATTTCGACCAATTTCAGGCATTAAAATGACTCTAAACACTCTTGTTTTAGTTCCAAAAGTGATAATTCACATGCAATAGTCATTTACAGTCAAAAAATTAAACATTAAAAAACTTACCATTTCTGACCATCTGGAGAAAGTTCGACAGGTCACGGGTCCTCGTTTTTCATCAGAAAATTGATTTTTTGGACTGTAGAAAAGTTGATTGAAAATGTCATTTGGATTGTGCCTCGTGTTGATTAACTACTTTTTAAAGCCTCAATGGGACCAAAATTGCCATTTTTACAGACTTTTTCTCCTACTCAGAAGCTTCTATTTCAACTAATTTCAGGCATTAAAATGACTCTAAACACTCTTGTTTTAGTTCCAAAAGTGATAATTCACAAGCAATAGTCATTTACAGTCAAAAAATTAAACATTAAAAAACTTACCATTTCTGACCATCTGGAGAAAGTTCGACAGGTCACGGGCCCTCGTTTTTCATCAGAAAATTGTTTTTTTGGACTGTAGAAAAATTGATTGAAAATGTCATTTGGATTGTGCCTCATGTTGAATAACTACTTTTTAAAGCCTTAATGTGACCAAAATTGCCATTTTTACAGACTTTTTCTCCTACTCAAAAGGTTCTATTTCAACTAATTTCAGGCATTAAAGTGACTCTAAACACTCTTGTTTTAGTTCCAAAAGTGATAATTCACATGCAATAGTCATTTACAGTCAAAAAATTAAACATTAAAAAACTTACAATTTCTGACCATCTGGAGAAAGTTCGACAGGTCACGGGTCCTCGTTTTTCATCAGAAAATTGATTTTTTGGACTGTAGAAAAATTGATTGAAAATGTCATTTGGATTGTGCCTCATGTTGAATAACTACTTTTTAAAGCCTTAATGTGAACAAAATTACCATTTTGATAGACTTTTTATTCTACTCAGAAGCTTCTATTTTGACCAATTTCAGGCATTAAAATGACTCTAAACACTCTTGTTTTAGTTCCAAAAGTGATAATTCACATGCAATAGTCATTTACAGTCAAAAAATTAAACATTAAAAAACTTACCATTTCTGACCATCTGGAGAAAGTTCGACAGGTCACGGGTCCTTGTTTTTCATCAGAAAATTGATTTTTTGGACTGTAGAAAAATTGATTGAAAATGTCATTTGGATTGTGCCTCGTGTTGAATAACTACTTTTTAAAGCCTTAATGTGAACAAAATTGCCATTTTTACAGAGTTTTTCTTCTACTCAGAAGCTTCTATTTCGACCAATTTCAGGCATTAAAATGACTCTAAACACTCTTGTTTTAGTTCCAAAAGTGATAATTCACATGCAATAGTCATTTACAGTCAAAAAATTAAACATTAAAAAACTTACCATTTCTGACCATCTGGAGAAAGTTCGACAGGTCACGGGTCCTCGTTTTTCATCAGAAAATTGATTTTTTGGACTGTAGAAAAGTTGATTGAAAATGTCATTTGGATTGTGCCTCGTGTTGATTAACTACTTTTTAAAGCCTCAATGGGACCAAAATTGCCATTTTTACAGACTTTTTCTCCTACTCAGAAGCTTCTATTTCAACTAATTTCAGGCATTAAAATGACTCTAAACACTCTTGTTTTAGTTCCAAAAGTGATAATTCACATGCAATAGTCATTTACAGTCAAAAAATTAAACATTAAAAAACTTACCATTTCTGACCATCTGGAGAAAGTTCGACAGGTCACGGGTCCTTGTTTTTCATCAGAAAATTGATTTTTTGGACTGTAGAAAAATTGATTGAAAATGTCATTTGGATTGTGCCTCATGTTGAATAACTACTTTTTAAAGCCTTATGTGAACAAAATTGCCATTTTTACAGACTTTTTCTTCTACTCAGAAGCTTCTATTTTGACCAATTTCAGGCATTAAAATGACTCTAAACACTCTTGTTTTAGTTCCAAAAGTGATAATTCACATGCAATAGTCATTTACAGTCAAAAAGTTAAACATTAAAAAACTTACCATTTCTGACCATCTGGAGAAAGTTCGACAGGTCACGGGTCCTCGTTTTTCATCAGAAAATTGATTTTTTGGACTGTAAAAAAATTGATTGAAAATGTCATTTGGATTGTGCCTCATGTTGAATAACTACTTTTTAAAGCCTTAATGTGAACAAAATTGCCATTTTTACAGACTTTTTCTTCTACTCAGAAGCTTCTATTTCGACCAATTTCAGGCATTAAAATGACTCTAAACACTCTTGTTTTAGTTCCAAAAGTGATAATTCACATGCAATAGTCATTTATAGTCAAAAAATTAAACATTAAAAAATTACCATTTCTGACCATCTGGAGAAAGTTCGACAGGTCACGGGCCCTCGTTTTTCATCAGAAAATTGATTTTTTGGACTGTAAAAAAATTGATTGAAAATGTCATTTGGATTGTGCCTCATGTTGAATAACTACTTTTTAAAGCCTCAATGTGACCAAAATTGCCAGTTTTACAGACTTTTTCTCCTACTCAGAAGCTTCTATTTCGACCAATTTCAGGCATTAAAATGACACTAAACAC